>NC_139222.1:81469383-81864383 GCF_055691185.1 Crinia signifera
ATTTTCAGCGATAGTGGTAGGACCTGCAGAACAGTGGGGTCCCTTGACGGGGGCTGCAGGCTTAAATGCATTGATCAATTCATGAACCAAATCTCCACTATTTATTATCAGTTAATTTAGTGTGTGCAGAGCCCATCCAATGTCTGTTTAAACAATGTGGTCACAAGCCATAGGGCACCCCAAAACTAGGAAAGGTGAGTGCCGATGTTAAGTGTATATATTGTTTATTAGATTAATTTTTTTAATTAGTCTTATTGTGGTCACATTCTCTCATGCACCCTGTTTTTAACTAAGATTCCATAGCTTGTGTTAGCCATTTCCCTAGATGATTAGTGACAGGTGTGTTGGTAGCTGCTCACCTATAAAAGCAAAGTCTGCTGTGAGCTTCAGACCTGATAGCATGCCTGGTATCAAACATTGATGTGATAGCTATGTGTATTGCAGCCATTTTCAGCGATAGTGGTAGGACCTGCAGAACAGTGGGGTCCCTTGACGGGGGCTGCAGGCTTAAATGCATTGATCAATTCATGAACCAAATCTCCACTATTTATTATCAGTTAATTTAGTGTGTGCAGAGCCCATCCAATGTCTGTTTAAACAATGTGGTCACAAGCCATAGGGCACCCCAAAACTAGGAAAGGTGAGTGCCGATGTTAAGTGTATATATTGTTTATTAGATTAATTTTTTTAATTAGTCTTATTGTGGTCACATTCTCTCATGCACCCTGTTTTTAACTAAGATTCCATAGCTTGTGTTAGCCATTTCCCTAGATGATTAGTGACAGGTGTGTTGGTAGCTGCTCACCTATAAAAGCAAAGTCTGCTGTGAGCTTCAGACCTGATAGCATGCCTGGTATCAAACATTGATGTGATAGCTATGTGTATTGCAGCCATTTTCAGCGATAGTGGTAGGACCTGCAGAACAGTGGGGTCCCTTGACGGGGGCTGCAGGCTTAAATGCATTGATCAATTCATGAACCAAATCTCCACTATTTATTATCAGTTAATTTAGTGTGTGCAGAGCCCATCCAATGTCTGTTTAAACAATGTGGTCACAAGCCATAGGGCACCCCAAAACTAGGAAAGGTGAGTGCCGATGTTAAGTGTATATATTGTTTATTAGATTAATTTTTTTAATTAGTCTTATTGTGGTCACATTCTCTCATGCACCCTGTTTTTAACTAAGATTCCATAGCTTGTGTTAGCCATTTCCCTAGATGATTAGTGACAGGTGTGTTGGTAGCTGCTCACCTATAAAAGCAAAGTCTGCTGTGAGCTTCAGACCTGATAGCATGCCTGGTATCAAACATTGATGTGATAGCTATGTGTATTGCAGCCATTTTCAGCGATAGTGGTAGGACCTGCAGAACAGTGGGGTCCCTTGACGGGGGCTGCAGGCTTAAATGCATTGATCAATTCATGAACCAAATCTCCACTATTTATTATCAGTTAATTTAGTGTGTGCAGAGCCCATCCAATGTCTGTTTAAACAATGTGGTCACAAGCCATAGGGCACCCCAAAACTAGGAAAGGTGAGTGCCGATGTTAAGTGTATATATTGTTTATTAGATTAATTTTTTTAATTAGTCTTATTGTGGTCACATTCTCTCATGCACCCTGTTTTTAACTAAGATTCCATAGCTTGTGTTAGCCATTTCCCTAGATGATTAGTGACAGGTGTGTTGGTAGCTGCTCACCTATAAAAGCAAAGTCTGCTGTGAGCTTCAGACCTGATAGCATGCCTGGTATCAAACATTGATGTGATAGCTATGTGTATTGCAGCCATTTTCAGCGATAGTGGTAGGACCTGCAGAACAGTGGGGTCCCTTGACGGGGGCTGCAGGCTTAAATGCATTGATCAATTCATGAACCAAATCTCCACTATTTATTATCAGTTAATTTAGTGTGTGCAGAGCCCATCCAATGTCTGTTTAAACAATGTGGTCACAAGCCATAGGGCACCCCAAAACTAGGAAAGGTGAGTGCCGATGTTAAGTGTATATATTGTTTATTAGATTAATTTTTTTAATTAGTCTTATTGTGGTCACATTCTCTCATGCACCCTGTTTTTAACTAAGATTCCATAGCTTGTGTTAGCCATTTCCCTAGATGATTAGTGACAGGTGTGTTGGTAGCTGCTCACCTATAAAAGCAAAGTCTGCTGTGAGCTTCAGACCTGATAGCATGCCTGGTATCAAACATTGATGTGATAGCTATGTGTATTGCAGCCATTTTCAGCGATAGTGGTAGGACCTGCAGAACAGTGGGGTCCCTTGACGGGGGCTGCAGGCTTAAATGCATTGATCAATTCATGAACCAAATCTCCACTATTTATTATCAGTTAATTTAGTGTGTGCAGAGCCCATCCAATGTCTGTTTAAACAATGTGGTCACAAGCCATAGGGCACCCCAAAACTAGGAAAGGTGAGTGCCGATGTTAAGTGTATATATTGTTTATTAGATTAATTTTTTTAATTAGTCTTATTGTGGTCACATTCTCTCATGCACCCTGTTTTTAACTAAGATTCCATAGCTTGTGTTAGCCATTTCCCTAGATGATTAGTGACAGGTGTGTTGGTAGCTGCTCACCTATAAAAGCAAAGTCTGCTTTGAGCTTCAGACCTGATAGCATGCCTGGTATCAAACATTGATGTGATAGCTATGTGTATTGCAGCCATTTTCAGCGATAGTGGTAGGACCTGCAGAACAGTGGGGTCCCTTGACGGGGGCTGCAGGCTTAAATGCATTGATCAATTCATGAACCAAATCTCCACTATTTATTATCAGTTAATTTAGTGTGTGCAGAGCCCATCCAATGTCTGTTTAAACAATGTGGTCACAAGCCATAGGGCACCCCAAAACTAGGAAAGGTGAGTGCCGATGTTAAGTGTATATATTGTTTATTAGATTAATTTTTTTAATTAGTCTTATTGTGGTCACATTCTCTCATGCACCCTGTTTTTAACTAAGATTCCATAGCTTGTGTTAGCCATTTCCCTAGATGATTAGTGACAGGTGTGTTGGTAGCTGCTCACCTATAAAAGCAAAGTCTGCTGTGAGCTTCAGACCTGATAGCATGCCTGGTATCAAACATTGATGTGATAGCTATGTGTATTGCAGCCATTTTCAGCGATAGTGGTAGGACCTGCAGAACAGTGGGGTCCCTTGACGGGGGCTGCAGGCTTAAATGCATTGATCAATTCATGAACCAAATCTCCACTATTTATTATCAGTTAATTTAGTGTGTGCAGAGCCCATCCAATGTCTGTTTAAACAATGTGGTCACAAGCCACAGGGCACCCCAAAACTAGGAAAGGTGAGTGCCGATGTTAAGTGTATATATTGTTTATTAGATTAATTTTTTTAATTAGTCTTATTGTGGTCACATTCTCTCATGCACCCTGTTTTTAACTAAGATTCCATAGCTTGTGTTAGCCATTTCCCTAGATGATTAGTGACAGGTGTGTTGGTAGCTGCTCACCTATAAAAGCAAAGTCTGCTGTGAGCTTCAGACCTGATAGCATGCCTGGTATCAAACATTGATGTGATAGCTATGTGTATTGCAGCCATTTTCAGCGATAGTGGTAGGACCTGCAGAACAGTGGGGTCCCTTGACGGGGGCTGCAGGCTTAAATGCATTGATCAATTCATGAACCAAATCTCCACTATTTATTATCAGTTAATTTAGTGTGTGCAGAGCCCATCCAATGTCTATATATATATATATATATATAGGGGTTGGGATCGTTTGGTCGAATGCATTATGGTCGAATGTCATTACATCGAATCCATTAGGTCGAATTGCTAAAAGGTCGACATGACTCTAGGTCGACATGGGAAAAGGTCGAAATGATTCTAGGTCAAAAGGTCATTAGTTCGACAGGTCATTAGTTCGACAGGTCATTAGGTCGACAAGGTCATTAGTTCGACATTGTCTAGGTCGACATTCACAAAGTCGACATGGGGTTTTTCACAGTTTTTTTACCTGAATGTCAACACAGTCGACATGGACACAGTTTAAAGTGCACTGCATCCCCTCGCATCGCTCGCTGCGCTCGCAATGCGTCGGGCACGGTGCCTCGCTACGCTCGGCACACTATTTTATTCTCCCACCATGCCCTAGTGGATGGTAGGGCATGAAATACCGCCTGTCAGCACATGTCGGCTCAAAAAACAGTGAAAAACCCCATGTCGACTTTGTGAATGTCGACCTAGACAATGTCGAACTAATGACCTTGTCGACCTAATGACCTGTCGAACTAATGACCTTTCGACCTAGAATCATTTCGACCTTTTCCCATGTCGACCTAGAATCATGTCGACCTTTTAGCAATTCGACCTAATGGATTCGATGTAATGACATTCGACCATAATGCATTCGACCAAATGACCGCATCCCATATATAGCTATATAACCTGCAGCTTGTGTAAATATACTGGTTTTATTTTTATAATTCTGGAGAGTGCTCCCTTTTTTCTCTCTCTCTCTCTCTCTCTCTCTCTCTCTCTCTCTCTCTCTCTCTCTCTCTCTCTCTCTCTCTCTCTCTCTCTCTCTCTCTCTCTCTCTCTCTATATATATATATATATATATATATATATATATATATATATATATATATATATATAGCTATATAACCTGCAGCTTGTGTAAATATACTACTGTACATAGAACAAAAATCACAACTTTATAAGGATGGGATTTATTCTTTACTGTATTAGTACATTTTAAATTCTCAATATACATAATAAAATAAAAATAAGAAATTACCCTAAACAGTTATTTTCTTCAATAAATAAAAAGAGGGGGGGATTGATTGGGTCCATACCTGGAGAATGTACTTACTTTCTGCTGCAGACACATCCAGGACTCATTTTTTCCCACCTTTAAAAACTTTTATACCTTGTTGAAGTTATCTCCACCAAAACACCAGAAAGAGGTACACCAAACTGGAGGAGAGGTAGGGTCATACAGGGAAAGTAAGCTGGACACACTCTTTTTAAACAAAAACCGCCAAATATTCCCCAAAAGGGTGTAAACATTGTGTATACTAACCATTTTTATTCCACAGGTACCACTCAGTATCTAGATCACCTTCCATCCCAATTTCACAACCACCTTCCTTACTCCCAGAAAATGGCTGGGTGACAAGGACATGTCTGATTTCATCAAGACAGGGCTGGTGCAAATATTTACTGTAATGATAACAGCTATGAAACCAGAAATACGGATATGGGCTTTGTTATACACATCACACATATATAATATGAGATGTGTAACTTTGCATTCAGGCGAATCTCAGTATCTAGTTTCATATACACTTCTATACATAACTTAAACTTGATATATGCGGCTCTCATGTGGTTAATCTTCAAGTTATTATTTTATTATGCTGTGACTACTATTATTCTGCTGATCTTTAGTCTTTTTTTCTCTCAACCTGTTTCAACTGATAGATGTACAAAGCAATTGCGGTACATCCCACAGCACATCGCATTGATACTGATTGCATATGTACTAACATATGCGGTTAGTATCGCAAAGGGCAGCTCTTGCAATAAGAGCTGCCCTTTGTGAAGCAGCCAGTGGGGGTGAGCGGGTCCCCGCGACTCTCACCTTCTGCTGTGCCTGGTAGCCTACTGCTCAGATGGCTGCGGGGACTGCCGGGCTCCTCTTTCCTGCACCCAGAAGGTGCTAGGGAGGAGGTCACTGGTCCAGACTGCACAGCAGGAGACTGCCTTGACATCAGGTGAGGGGGGGGGGGGGGGGGCAGCACAGGCAGCCGCGGGGGTCCGTGCGGGGGCACCGGGGGTCACGAAAAGAAGCCCATAGACTTCTATGGCGTAACCCCGCGTGCGCAGCAAAGCTCCGTTGTGGTGATTTGGTGCATCTGAAAATGCAGTAGCAACCCCAATAACATGGTTTTTACCGCATTTTCAGTTTAGTATGCGTATGGATTTTTTTGATTTACCATCCAGCATCTTACATTAGGATTAGAACCTATTGCAGACTGGTAAGACTAAATACTACTGCCCAATAATTATGGCCAATATGCCCAATAATTGTATGAGTAAATTACATTATTATTATTATTATTATTTATTTTTTTTGTAAACCCAGACCCCAAAATTCAAGGAAGATGTTGCCTTTAGTTTTTAGTTCAGGTGTGGTACTCCTACAGGACAACTATAAATAAATATATATTGTGCAATATATCAAGTTATCTACACTTCAACACAAAATATTTGTTTGTAAGATAATGGTTTTATAAATATGATAAAATGTCAGATGGCTTATTTAACAAGAATAACAGCTGTACTATAGACTTCTATGTATAGCTTGCTCAACCAGTTATCGAGCCTGTGTTTAACTATGTAAGTTGCACATTATTCTGAGAAAAAAAGCTTCCATCCATCCATATCCTGTGAATCTCATTAGAGTTATGCAATAAATGGCCTTTCCACTTAACCTAATCTTTCTTTCATGTTTATAACACAGCTCGTGCCCTACAAGCATATTACTAGATAGTAAAGGGGTGGCACAAGGATATATTAATCAGGGAGACCAAGCACTGTAGAAAATGTCAAATCCAAAAGCTTGTCTCCAAGCACTTATTAGTGCTAGGGAAAACTATTCGCTAATTAGCACGATGCCCTTCTCTGTAACTGTGATCCTTATATACTGTACATTATTAAAACAAGATAGAACTACTGAAAAAGGATAATGTACTGTATTAAGATTTGTTCTTCTAAATAGTATTTAATTTTTCTTTTATTTTACATTTATTTTTTAAAAAGAACAAATACATTATTATAATAATAAAGAATACTTATTAACTAGGATTCTTTAAGTGTGCATATATACATGAAAAAAGGGGTGCCAAACATAAGGGGGGATCCAGCTACCCACAGTGAATTTGTGGGTGCGAGTAAGTGCCCTTGTATGCCACACTTACAGATGGAGCGCCTCTCATTCTTGCCGTCATTGCGCCATCGCAGAGGTTTGGTGATCCTCTTTTCTTCTTGTGCTCGTGCAAGATGGATGCTCACCATGCAATACAAATTGCCACAGCTGGGTGGCTAATGCTCCCCCAATATAGTGGCGGATTGATATACTCTAATGATGGAATGCCGTCATTGACCGAGCGGAGTGAGCTTACACAGTATACTGTGCTACAGTATGAGACAGGTCTTGCGTCTCATCCCTGTGAACATCGCTGTTGGATTGATGTTTGCAGCCCAATAGGGGCCACTAGGGGTGCCTTAAAGTGCATTCAGAGTTATATAATAATAATTATGACAAAAGTAAGAACAATTTCTCTGCATACTAGAAAATGATTCGTTGGAATTAGTATGCCAATATATTGATTTGGGTTATTAGCCATGTTACGTTCTTTTTAATATATTACAGTTTGTATATTTTATGCTTGCTGTAGAGTTCTTACAACAAACAAGTATATCATAAAGGAGGCAGTCATCGTACATGTTCTGTGTAAACACCTATTTTGTGCATTTTATTATTTGCTACTGTGTAGGACTACAGTATTTTATTATTTGCTACTGTGTAGGACTACAGTATGTTTGTACATAAATATTGTACTATAATAACAATAATAGTAATTCAATTAAAACTTAGCATTTATTGGTATGCATTAAAAAAAATCTGTAAATGAATGCTATAGTAAGATACAAATATATATATATATATATATATATATATATATATATATATATATATATATATATATATATATATATATATATATACTGCGGGTTGGTGGTGCGGCACTCACGGCGTGGAAAAGAAATACTGTACACAGGATCTTTGATGCAACGTTTCAATGTCCTTTATTTGGACATTTTCATTTTCGTCAGGCTTAATCAGGTAAAGATCACGTACAAACATTTATACACCTCCGTGGGTGCTAGACCAGCGTGCATCATGGACGCTGGAAAATGACGTCAACCCCGTGGGGCTGTGTGCTACCATCACCATGGTTACAATAAACAATACAAAAATACATACAAACAGCAGTACATTGGTACAGGTTGTCCACCATCAATCATTATCTGCACTGAGTAGACACAAGTCTATATAACAATAAGTATAATTAATTAATCATCTGCGGAGTCCAGTCGATATAAATGCATCACTGACATAAACATTGCGGGCATATATCTAACTAACCATGCAATGAACAACTTGAAACCTGTGGACATAAGAGAAAATAATCGCACA
Source organism: Crinia signifera (assembly GCF_055691185.1). Taxonomy (NCBI): domain Eukaryota; kingdom Metazoa; phylum Chordata; class Amphibia; order Anura; family Myobatrachidae; genus Crinia; species Crinia signifera. Next base: position 81,477,620 of record NC_139222.1, read on the forward strand.
ATTAAAACATTAACAATCAGACATGATATGTCACCATGGCTAAAATGCAAGCATAGTATCGCAAACCATAAAGACACAAGACAAGAGGATCAATTTTTAGACAAGCAAGAGATTCCCAAGTGCTCATTCAAACCCCTAGGAGAAATTGTATCCAACCTGTGGATCCAACGGGTTTCACATTTTAAAAGCAGCAGACCTCTATTGCCACCCCGCAAGCTTGGGGGGATATGGTCGATCATTCGATATTTTAATGAGGGCAATGTATGTTTCATAGCTAAAAAATGCTTTGGTACAGGCAGGTCGCATTTACCACCGGACAAAACTGCCCGTATGGTAGATCTATGCGTAGTGATCCTTTCCTTAAATGTCCTCTCGGTCTTACCGATGTACGATAAGCCGCAAGGACAAATAAGTTGATAGACCACAAAACGAGATTCACAACTGAGAGTGTGTCTTATAGTGAATTTGGTGCCACGGGGAGGATGGTAAAACACCGGGCCAGGGATCATACAACTACACACTGTACATGTGCATCTAATGCAACCTCGAGGGGGAGGTTTTTCACGTCCAAATGACGATATATCGGTTTTCACCAACATGTCACGCAGGTTAGGGGCTCTTTGGTAACAGACCATCAGGGAATCACCTATTCACAAATGATCCGTTTAAAACGTATCATTTCTGATCCAGCTGAGACTGAATTGCAGATAATGATTGATGGTGGACAACCTGTACCAATGTACTGCTGTTTGTATGTATTTTTGTATTGTTTATTGTAACCATGGTGATGGTAGCATGCAGCCCCACGGGGTTGACGTCAATTTCCAGCGTCCATGACGCACGCTGGTCTAGCACGCACGGAGGTGTATAAATGTCTGTACGTGATCCTTACCTGATTAAGCCTGACGAAAATGTCCAAATAAAGGACATTGAAACGTTGCATCAAAGATCCTGTGTACAGTATTTCTTTTCCACGCCGTGAGTGCCGCACCACCAACCCGCAGTATCTACGTACCCAGTGAGGGCACCCGGTAAAGTTCAGCTAAAGAAGCGCTGAAGCGCCGTTTGTGTGTGCCGGATTCCTGCTATTACTATATATATATATATATATATATATATATATATACAGACAGTGACACCAGGTTCCAAAAACGGAGGGTCAGGGAAAAGGGAGGCAATCGCACAGGAGATAAATTTATTTCAAAAAGGATGACCCCTCAGAAGTAATATTGTGTTTTAATTCACATATACAGAAGAGGGTGTGCTACCACGGGACATCAGTTTTACTGAACACAGAGAATAGGAAGATATGTCGCTGTGCGGTGCACCAAGAAGAAATGGTGTTTAAAATGTAACCTTTATTATAATTGGTTAAAATATAGCGAAATAAAAGACACAAAACATGAAAATACACATAGACATGGTTTTTTTAAAAAAAGGGTGTTAGATTACCCTTACGACGTGGGACCCCTCACTCCTGATATAAATATTACAGTATAGGTCCCTGAGATCAGTCTAGTTTATAATTTTTACCAATAGTAATCTAATTTGCGGCGGTGTAATGAGCTACTAAGGTTGCACACCAATCATTTAATTCTCTCTCGCATGTAAGATAATTTACGCTTAGAAATATTGTGGTGGCAAACAATTAGTAGTTAATGGGACAAGTATATGGTTCAAAGTTCCATAATGAGCAGATATGCAATGGGGATAACCGCTATCTGACCAATGGTATATTGTCTGTGCACATCTATCATATACTGTCTGGCGTGTAATTTACTGCCGCTTGCAATCGTGTACCCCGGAGTACGGTGCGCCTGTTGAGACGCACCGTCTCCCACTGCAGGACACGGGTTCAGCGGTCTTACCCTGTCAGGTCAGCGAGGTGCACAGAGCAACCAACGGGCTGCTAGCTACACCGGCGTCTCACCGCTCACCGCCGTGGGTCCTGGAGCACGGTGCGCCTGGTGGTGACGCGCCGTCTCACTAGGTAGGACACGGGTACAGCGGTAACGCGCTCGCAACTGGCAGAGTGCACAACACAGCCAACGGGCTGCGAGCTACACGCGCCGCTCGATATACGGTATTTAAACTAGACAGATCAAAAATAGGTACATTTCAATCAGGGTAAGGGAGTGGGGGTAGCCCACGAAGTGTACGGTCGGCGTACGCTTCGCTAATGAGCTTCGTCAGGACCAACCTGGGTGGTACCTGGAAGCTCTTTAAATACCTGTAGGCTCATGAATATGGTAATCGTTATGACCGTTCATTGGTCATTTTGACTGTCACTCAAACTAGCTATATCGCTACAATGGATGCTTGTTATCTTCAGTGTAATTATGCAATCTATTGGATGTGGGCACGAACAGGAAAATATCCGATAGATAGCAACATCCAATCAACAATAATACATACATATAGAATAATTTTGTTGATGCAAAAATTAGTATTTATAATACAAGGATTATTTGGAACAGAAAAGAGAAATATTCTTTCGAATAAAATTGCGAAGGGATTTAAATTATACATGTAATTATAAATGTGGGCTGACCATATGTATATGGATTATGTTTGTAAAACCAGGATAAGGGATATAAATGTAAAAAGGAGTGCATAGAGCGTGTGTTCAAACCAAAATTGCGTGCAGAAACGGAAAGAAAGTGGAAAAGAATAATAATAATAATGGTGTTTAATCTTAATTAATTTTTCGATTAATATTGTTAGAATAATATGGGTAGTGACCCCATAAAAATGAGGTTGGTACAAAGATAGTGCACAAGTATTGCGAGTGCATATGTAAAAATATATATGTAGTGTGAGTATCATACTTCACACAGAAAACGAAGTATGGAGATCAAGTGTGATGGTGTGATCCAGAATACTGCCCACATGTCTGTATACATCACTACCCCTTGTCCCCCGGTTCGCGGATACGTGTGATATATTTAGACACACGTACCCCACGTGCGTCTCAACAGGCGCACCGTACTCCGGGGTACACGATTGCAAGCGGCAGTAAATTACACGCCGGACAGTATATGATAGATGTGCACAGACAATATACCATTGGTCAGATAGCGGTTATCCCCATTGCATATCTGCTCATTATGGAACTTTGAACCATATACTTGTCCCATTAACTACTAATTGTTTGCCACCACAATATTTCTAAGCGTAAATTATCTTACATGCGAGAGAGAATTAAATGATTGGTGTGCAACCTTAGTAGCTCATTACACCGCCGCAAATTAGATTACTATTGGTAAAAATTATAAACTAGACTGATCTCAGGGACCTATACTGTAATATTTATATCAGGAGTGAGGGGTCCCACGTCGTAAGGGTAATCTAACACCCTTTTTTAAAAAAACCCATGTCTATGTGTATTTTCATGTTTTGTGTCTTTTATTTCGCTATATTTTAACCAATTATAATAAAGGTTACATTTTAAACACCATTTCTTCTTGGTGCACCGCACAGCGACATATCTTCCTATTCTCTGTGGACACGAGGTTCCAACCTGAAAGATGGATATCAAGGGCCAAATGTAATAGGGTGTGAGAATCAGAAATTTAGCAATTTTTTTTCCTATATTTTTCCTTTTTTGTCCTATTTTGTTAAAGTGGCAATCAATTACATGGCAAAATTTACCTGGTGTTTTAAGGTAAATGATTGCCCTATAACAAAAATGGAAAAATTATCCCAAGTCTCTCACTTTCTAATTCTCATGCCTATTACATTTTGGCCCTAACTGTCTGTTTTTAACTGTACAATACAAAGTCCCAGATAAATGCAACCAAGTGATAAATATATCATAAAATATAAATATGACAAAAGAATACTGTGAAATGAGTCCCAATATAAATTTACGGTACATAGCAATATTCAAACAATATATATATATATATATATATATATATATATATATATATATATATATTGTACAAAATCTCAAGAATTGCGCTAAAAAGTAAATACACGGTCACCTATAACACTTGGGCTTCTACTAGCAAGGCCCCACAATCGACTTCTCCATACAATTGTGTTATATGGCGCCCTTTACATAAGTAAAAAGGTTTTTCCTGTCTTTCTTTATTTTACCAATCTATAATCAATCGAAATTTTCTTTAAATGTACAGTATTTATTAAAATATAGACATTAAAACATTAAAACAAACTGTTCTTGACACAATCTTGTTTTTAGGAGTTTTATCCTTAGATTGTAGATGACATAAAAAATCCGATTTGTTTCGTCTCTTTAAGAGACTTCATCAGGGGTGTAACAATATTTGTACCAATCTGGGAATGTCTTTATTACAAAGTTAGACCGGATGAGCCTTCTCAAATTATTTTGGTGCTCCTGGAGATTTTATAGAATTCTCTCTGAATCTGTAATAAATGGCTTTATACTCACTGATAATGGATGTTAATCCTTGAATAACATTTTTCAATTTCAATCAAATTGGTATACTGAAAATACCATTCCTAGGTTTGCTATGATCCCACTATTATCAATAGTGCCCAAATTCCCTTTTACAAAGGTGTATAGGGTAAAAGACCTTTGATTTTTCCTCAAAAATGTATAGTCAACTTTTATAAGGTAAGATCAGGGCAAAAAGGAAGAAGGAGATCACTCCTGGTGTGCCAGTGCAAGTGTACTCTTCAGTGTCCAAGTAGCAAGTGTCACTTTGTATATTTTTGTATATTTTTCTTATATTATACTTTTTTGTATATATTGTTGGTAATTAATATGTGATGGTGTCTATATTTAATGTGTCCATTGTATGTGCATTCTATATTATGTGCCCAGACCTATATCCTCCAGATGCCATGTGTTTTGTATGTATAATATGCCATGCAGGTTAACCAGTGGGTATCCTGGCCCTGTCTGAAGCAGTGCTGTCATCACTCAGCGCCGGTCTCTAGGTAACACTGTCCCGGTGTTAGGACACGTTGCCATGACACCGTGGACGTGGGTGCCGCACGCTGATGACGGTGATCGGGTAGCTGCGGGAAACGTGCAGTGGCATGCACAATGGAGAAGGGGATATAAGGTGAGTTTATGTATTATGTTAACACAAGAAAATATAGGAGATGTGGGGTGCGCAATTAGTAGCAGCCGGTACTAGGGATTGTCAGTCCCTAATATTTTATGGCAAGAAAAGAAAAATGGTTTGTACCGGCGCTGGCTGAAACACACACTTGAGACGGTATAATATTATAAATTTTACTTGTTAAATCACAAGAAATTTCAAATAAATAAAAAGATATACAATTTTAATAAAACTTTTAGTTAAAAAGATGACTATTCATGGGGCTCAGTCTCTTCTTACACATTGGTGGTATGTATGAAATAAGAAAGTTATAACCAGCTGAATAGGGTAGATTATATTACCATCCTTGTAGACAATATTGTATTCCAAGGGTTAAATTTTGACCAATTGTTCCCAGTGCTCTGTGTTTCAATGAGCTCAGGATTCCCTTGTAGCTCACCTAGGTATCCAATTCAGGGATTGTGCTGAATCCCACAGCCGCAGCTTGATTCCTGGATCCAAATAAATGGTGTGCTGGTTGCAGGGATGGTTGTGTAGGTCTCTGGGATGGGTTACCCCTTCAGCTGGTCAATTGCTGGTGCTCAACGCGTTTCCCCGGTAAAGTAGGTATCCGGCTTCCTCAGGAGCCACTTGCTCCTGAGCACCAGTCTGCACCGGGCACTGGGCTCTCTACACTGCTTTTCAGATAGTGTCAGATAGAATGCAGGTGGCCCCAAATGTTTCCTGGGAGGGTATGGGATGTCAGCTCCGGGCTCAACCAGCCTTTTACTATCGCACAGGTAGAGTAGGTTCTGGGTTATGCACAGACTGGGAAATCATTAGACGATGACTGAGTTGTGTATGGATTTGCAGCTAGCCTCTGATTGCCAAGATTTTAGAAAGTCATTCGCAGACCTGCACAGGGCGGGTTTCCATTCTGGTGGGGCGGTGGGTTTCCAATCTGGTAAGGCGGCAGCTAACTGGTCTCAGGGCTCTGCTAAACAGCAGTGATCAGGTCTGAATTAGACCCATTATTTTTCTGTTAAGTTTACCAAAAAAAAACCTGTTTAGCATGTTTGATAAATAGGTCCATGGCAGTGGCGTAACTAGAAATTTTGCTCCCCCAAGCCAAATAAAATTTCTGGCGCCCCCCTCTCTCCCCCACACCACTCCATCCCCCCTGTCCCCCTTCACCTCTGTCTCCTTGTCCCCTCTTCTCCTGTCTATCCCCTGTCCTCCCTGCACCCCTGTATGGTACGCAAATATATATAGAAAACATTATAAAAACATTTTATGTAAATAGCTGCCATTATTTACCTAACTTCATTGGGCAGACAGCAGGACGGGGCTGGTGGCAGGTAGCTGAGAGGCCGTGGGGCGGACAGAGGAGGTAAAGTGCCGCACTAGTCTCCCTGCCCGTATCATTCATATACAGTATATGCTGTATAGAGCGGCAGGGGGGGGGGCTGCTCCCCGGTGGACGCTGTCACAGCCACCGGCGCAGTGATGTTGCAGCCTGCGCCGGGAGGCACGAAGTCTGCAACTTCACTGAGCCGGCGGCTGCGACAGCGTCCACCGGGGAGCAACAGCGTCCACACACAGTGTAAGGACAGTGGGCGGGCTGTGTGGAAGCCGGGGGATTGCCAGGCAGGAAGAAAGGGAGAAGAGCTCTCTGGCTAGCTGTGTGAGGATACTTATTGACCCGCCCGTGGTCCGTCCCATGGGCAGGTCATGGGGCAGGTCAATGAGTGTCCTCACACAGACAGCCAGAGACGAAGAAAATGGAAGGTTAAGTATTCGGTGCTGCAGCTGAAAGAACTGCTGGCTACGGCTCCGTGACCCTGCGCCCTGGGGGCGCCAGCTCCCCCCGCCATCGCCGGGGCTGCGGAGCCGTAGCTACGCCACTGGTCCATGGTCTGTTGCTTCAATAAGCAGCACTGCTGTCCTGGCTTTCGGATTGCGGTTTTATGAAACATGTTGTTTTGCTAATTTCATGCTCTGAATTTTCTGGTTTTGCAGAATTCTCAGTACACATTAAACCTAGTAAAAAATTCCCCTGAAATGTGAGAGTTTTGATTGGCAGGACAAATGTGTCTGTGAACTGAATCTTGAGCGATCCCTTCATCTCTATTTAATATTGATGAACTTTATTATTCAGTAGTGCAATTTATATGCTTAATTATGCTGTAGCAGACCTTTTTACTGTAGTTGCCAAAGGACATTAGTATTTGCATCACATAATCATGCTTGTCAAGGGTAGTCAAATTCCTATTCATATTGATTTTTGTTGGGTTCTATCAAAGGTTTGAAGAAGTTAAACTCACAAGGATGTTTCTCCTGTATGTGTTGGAGGAGGACATCATATGCAACATATTCCATATTCATCCATTTTTCCAGGTGTGCCTATAACTATGGGGGGTATACAATCCGGTGTCATGACTGTCAGGCTGGCCTGCCAGCCGTGACCCGGTCCCGTTCTCGGCTGGCTTGATAGCTCGGCAGATGGGATTCAATGGCCCACCTGCTTAGCAACAAAAAGGGGGCGCGAGATGGGACTGGAAATCACTGAGCTGCGGCTGGGAGCTCACCAATTCCTGGCCATTCTCGGCAGAATGCGCCAAACTGCTTGTAAAGTTGGGCACATTCTGCCGAGATCCCTGTTTAATGTGTACAAAAATTAGAAATCTGTGCATTTGATATTATAAGTACTGTGTGTACTGTCAGATTGCTTAACGGCGCTATTATTTCATTGTACTGTATATCGAGCAGAAATACTTCTTATTAGACGTAAATACCATACAAGTTCATCCCAGTTGTCCGGAAGCAAGTTGGAGTTACAGAGATAGCATGCTTAGCCAGCCTGAGGGAAAAAGCTAGTTTCCAGGTATGCTTTGTGAGAGTAACCTTTGGGTCAAGTTCAGATTTGCAAGATTAAACCTTGTGCAGTATGCATAATCATTGTTCACAATGGACTCCTCTCAGTCCATCGGCAGTGGTGGGTGTACCATTGCTTTCTGCAGCACAAGCTGATTGCTACCAGGTGGGAGCTGTCCTGTCCCTTATTGCTGGTGTTATCAGGCCTCCAAGGCCATAGCCAATTAATTCTGCAACAGGTGGGTGGCAGAGCTGCATTGGAAGAGCAGTGGCCACACTTAAAACTAGAGATGTGCGGGCTCGGATCTGGGAAATCTGAGCCCGCACATCTCTAGTTTTAAGCGTACGAACATCATCAATCCGAGCAGCGCTTGGAGCTTCCTGTCTGACTCGGATCTCGGGCAAAGTGTCATCGCCTGGCGTCGGATTCTGGCAAGATGACGGAATCCCTTAAATTCCGCCTCCCTGCACTGTCAACTTCACTCCAGTCTAGGAGCAGGGTGAGATAGGGTGTGCTGCTGTGTACTGTCTCTGCTGGGGCCTCATGTGCTGCTGTCTACTGTGTCTCTCCTCTCTGCTCAGTCTGATCATCACCATTGCAAGGACGACTGTTGTGTACTGTCTCTCCTCCTTTGAGCTGGGGTGTGCCTCTGCTGTATAGTCCACTGGTGCTGCTAGTGCTTACCCTGCACTGCCTAGTGGGTGCCAGTACCTACCTACCTTTTATGTAGAGAGAAAAACGGACTGTTCTATGGGACACACACTAATGCAAATTTAATAAAACATAACTTTTAATGAAATTATTATCAAATTCCCTTTTAATATATCGAGGGAAATAACAGTGAAATAAAGAAGTTAAAATCACGGACACACACAAAACATACACACATACATAGTGCTCGAATTGAATAAAGAGGTGTATTAACCCCTTCTCGACATTTGACGTACATTTACGTCATGGTCGGGATGTACTTCCCGACACATGGCATAAATGTACGTCATGAGTTCAAACTGTCACCGCGTCTATAGACGCGGTGACAGAGGGACGATGTCTGCTGTCCCTGACAGCAGACATCTTCCCTCATTGCCCAGGGGGGGGCAGCGATGCCCCCCGCCATCAGCGATCGCTGTGATTGGCTGTTCAATGTGAACAGCCAATTACAGCGTTTTCTGTGTACCGGCGAATAACGTTCGCCGGTGACACAGGGATCGGTGGTGATTGGTGCTGTTAAGTACAGCACCAATCACCACCGGGTGTAAGGGTGACGCTGGTGGTCACCCCACCTCACCCCACCTGCCCCCAAAGGCTGTGATTGGTCCTTTGGACCGACGGACCAATCGCAGCCATTACACCTCAAATGAGGTAACGGAGACAGCCCTGCAGCCGCCATTCCGGTCAGGAACAGCGTGCAGAGCGGTCTCCGTGCCCATCTGTGCCTATACTGACCTGATCAGCGTTGGTGGCATCTGTGCTGCCAGCTCCTGTGACTTCCTGGTGCTTGTGTTGCTGCTGCTGCTGCTGCTGCAGCAGCAGCGTCATTGTGTCAGAAATTGTGTGATATAATTTTGTATCTGCTGCCCCCTGCTGCCCCCCTTTTGTGCTGATCAGTATAAACTAACTGATCAGCACCTTTTTTGGGGTGCAGGGTTTTTTTTTTTAATATATACCCTGTCAGGTTGCACCCACAGTTGTGTGCCTGCTGCCCCTCACTGCTAATCAGTTGCATCACTGATCAGCAGGTTTTTTTTTTTGGGGGTGTTGTGGGGTTTTTTTTATAAAAATTTTTACACCCACTGTGATTTTGTGGGTGTCCTGTGGCCGCAGAGCGCTGATCAGTGACGTACATCACTGATCAGCATTTTTGGCACAGGGTTAATCTATTTTTTTTTTTTGATCAAATTACTGTTGCCTTTGACTCATCAGCATTTTTTTTTATTTTCTTTTTTTTGGACGGTGCTGTGGAGTCTTTTTTTTTTATTTTTTTTACACCCACGGTGCTTTTGTGGGTGTCCTGTGCCCGCTGAGCGCTGATCAGTGACGTACATCACTGATCAGCATTTTTGATCTAATTTTTTTTTTGGGGTCAAATTCCTGTTGTCTTTGACTCATCAGAAGTTTTTTTTAATTTTTTTTTTTTTTGGAGGGTGCTGTGGAGTCTTTTTTTTAATTTTTTTTTACACCCACGGTGCTTTTGTGGGTGTCCTGTGCCCGCTGAGCGCTGATCAGTGACGGACGTTACTGACCAACATCTGTGCTCAATTTTTGGCGCAGGAGTTTTTTTTTTCTTTTAACTTACACGTGTTAAAGCACTACATACACACTACATACCCCCCGTGTTGAAATAAAGTTTGTACCCCCCCTACACTATACACGTGTTGAAACACTACACTTAAAAATAATAAAAATGTCCCAATCATCGCAAAGACTGTTTTCAGCGGAGGAGGCATATGCCCTTCTTGCCTCTGACACTGACACAGCCAGTGAAGTAAGCGATGAATTGGCATTTGTCTTAAGCTCCTCTTCCTCCTCTAGTGATGAGGGACCCCCTCAAAGACGCCCCCGTAGAGCAGCTGAGACCCCCCCCCAATGATTGATCTCGTATGGACCCCACCACCAGACAATTTTGAGCCCCAGGTTCCTGAGTTTTTGGCCAACCCAGGAATCCAATTTGATAGTACAGGCCTCAAAGAAATTGACTTTTTCAAAGTCTTTTTCTCTGATGATTTTATAAATTTAATGGTGGACCAAAGTAATTTATATGCCCAGCAGTTTATTGCCCAAAACCCCACGTCATCATTTGCTAGGTGGACCCCTGTAGATGCAGTAGAGATGATGACGTTTTGGGGTCTGGTGTTACATATGGGCATAGTTAAAAAGCCAGAAAAGCCCGGACTCGTTTTGAGACGATCCTTAAATTTTTGCATTACAACAATAATGCACAGTGCCCACCCAGAGATGATCCCACCTTTGACCGGCTATTCAAAGTCAGGCCGGTCATTGATCATTTCAGCGCCAAATTTGCTGAGATGTACATCCCCCAAAAATTCATTTGTGTAGACGAGTCACTTATACATTTTAAAGGAAGGGTTAAATTCCGCCAGTACCTTCCCAATAAGAGGGCAAGGTATGGCATAAAAATGTATAAGCTGTGCGAAAGTACCTCAGGGTACACCCACAGGTTTAGGGTATATGAAGGGAAGGACACAAGAATTGAACCGCCAGAATGCCCCCCCTCCCTCGTAGGTGTTAGTGGAAAGATTGTCTGGGATTTAGTGCACCCCTTCCTGGATAAGGGTTATCACCTCTATGTGGATAACTTTTACACCAGCATCCCCCTGTTTAAGGCCCTTGGTTCAAGAGGTACAGCAGCTTGCAGTACTGTGCGCAAGAACCAAAGAGGCCTCCCAAAAACGCACGTTGCCCAATTACTGAGAAAGGGTGAAAGCAGGGGAATATGCACCGAAAATATGTTGTTGGTCAAATATAAAGACAAGAGGGATGTCCTTATACTGACAACAATTCACGGAGACAGTACCACCTCCGTCCCTGTACGAGGTACCAGTACCCACACCTCAAAACCTATTTGTATCCTAGATTACAATAAGTACATGGGCGGAGTGGATCTTTCAGATCAGGTACTGAAGCCGTACAGTGCCCTGCGGAAAACAAAAATATGGTATAAGAAGCTGGCCGTGTATATCATCCAGATGGCACTGTATAACGCTTACGTACTATTCCGTTCTACCAGCCAGACGGGGACATTTATGCACTTTCAAGAGGAAGTCATAAAGGGCCTAATATTTGGGAACCAGCAGGCAGAGGGCCCCAGTACTTTTAGTACTGGCCCCAGTACTTCTAGTACTGGCCCCCGTATTGTATCAGGGCAGCATTTTCCTAACGAAATCCCCTCCACTGGAAAAAAGGACACAAAAAAGGTGCAAAGTTTGCTATAAAAAGGGAATACGAAAGCAAACTATTTTCCACTGTGAAACTTGCCCCGACAAACCCGGCCTATGTATGAAGGAGTGCTTTAAAATATACCACACATCTTTGGATTATTAGGTTCATCATTTCACCGTGCTTCGGGGGTCTTGCTAATGCGACATAGCACCCACCATTCATTCCACCAGAATGTGTGCTGCAAAATCCAAATATCACTCCTTCCCTTCTGAGTCCTGCCATGCACCCAAATGGTATTTTTGGTCACATGTGAGGCATTGCCGTACTCGGGAGAAATTGGGGCACAGATTTTGGGGTGCTTTGTCTCCTTCATTCCTTGTGAAAATGAAAAATTTTGAGCCAGAACTGCATTTTTGTGTAAAAAATGTAATTTTTCATTTTCACAGCCCAGTTGTACCAAAATTGGTGAAACCCCTGGGGGTTTGAAATGTACACTATACCCCTAGATGAATTCCCTGAGGGGTGTAGTTTGCAAAATGGGGTCACTTGTGCTAACTTTTAGCATCTTATGGTGCCTAGAAACCTACATGGTGCCTAAAAAATAATCTCATAAAAAGGAGGCTCCAAAATCAAGTAGGTGCTCCTTCTATTATGAAGCCTGTGGTTTGGTCAACCTGCACACTAGGGCCACATACAGTATAGGATATTTATGAAAACAAAATAATTGGGGGAATCAATTTTTAGTCACATTTCTCTAGTAAAATCTACTGTGTTCCTTGTATTAAAATTGAAAATCTGCAAAAAAAATGAAATTTTGAAATTTTACCTACACTTTGTTTTAATTCCTGTGAAACACCTAAAGGGTTAACAAACTTCCAAAATGCTATTTTGAATACTGTGAGGGGTGCAGTTTTTGAAATGGCATCATTTATGGGGATGTCTCACATACAAGTCCCTCAAAGTCACATCAGAACTGAACTGGTCCCTAAAAAAATCAGTGTTTGAAATTTTCTTGAAAATTTGAGAATTCATGGGGCTCAGTCTCTTCTTACACATTGGTGGTATGTATGAAATAAGAAAGTTATAACCAGCTGAATAGGGTAGATTATATTACCATCCTTGTAGACAATATTGTATTCCAAGGGTTAAATTTTGACCAATTGTTCCCAGTGCTCTGTGTTTCAATGAGCTCAGGATTCCCTTGTAGCTCACCTAGGTATCCAATTCAGGGATTGTGCTGAATCCCACAGCCGCAGCTTGATTCCTGGATCCAAATAAATGGTGTGCTGGTTGCAGCGATGGTTGTGTAGGTCTCTGGGATGGGTTACCCCTTCAGCTGGTCAATTGCTGGTGCTCAACGCGTTTCCCCGGTAAAGTAGGTATCCGGCTTCCTCAGGAGCCACTTGCTCCTGAGCACCAGTCTGCACCGGGCACTGGGCTCTCTACACTGCTTTTCAGATAGTGTCAGATAGAATGCAGGTGGCCCCAAATGTTTCCTGGGAGGGTATGGGATGTCAGCTCCGGGCTCAACCAGCCTTTTACTATCGCACAGGTAGAGTAGGTTCTGGGTTATGCACAGACTGGGAAATCATTAGACGATGACTGAGTTGTGTATGGATTTGCAGCTAGCCTCTGATTGCCAAGATTTTAGAAAGTCATTCGCAGACCTGCACAGGGCGGGTTTCCATTCTGGTGGGGCGGTGGGTTTCCAATCTGGTAAGGCGGCAGCTAACTGGTCTCAGGGCTCTGCTAAACAGCAGTGATCAGGTCTGAATTAGACCCATTATTTTTCTGTTAAGTTTACCAAAAAAAAACCTGTTTAGCATGTTTGATAAATAGGTCCATGGCAGTGGCGTAACTAGAAATTTTGCTCCCCCAAGCCAAATAAAATTTCTGGCGCCCCCCTCTCTCCCCCACACCACTCCATCCCCCCTGTCCCCCTTCACCTCTGTCTCCTTGTCCCCTCTTCTCCTGTCTATCCCCTGTCCTCCCTGCACCCCTGTATGGTACGCAAATATATATAGAAAACATTATAAAAACATTTTATGTAAATAGCTGCCATTATTTACCTAACTTCATTGGGCAGACAGCAGGACGGGGCTGGTGGCAGGTAGCTGAGAGGCCGTGGGGCGGACAGAGGAGGTAAAGTGCCGCACTAGTCTCCCTGCCCGTATCATTCATATACAGTATATGCTGTATAGAGCGGCAGGGGGGGGGCTGCTCCCCGGTGGACGCTGTCACAGCCACCGGCGCAGTGATGTTGCAGCCTGCGCCGGGAGGCACGAAGTCTGCAACTTCACTGAGCCGGCGGCTGCGACAGCGTCCACCGGGGAGCAACAGCGTCCACACACAGTGTAAGGACAGTGGGCGGGCTGTGTGGAAGCCGGGGGATTGCCAGGCAGGAAGAAAGGGAGAAGAGCTCTCTGGCTAGCTGTGTGAGGATACTTATTGACCCGCCCGTGGTCCGTCCCATGGGCAGGTCATGGGGCGGGTCAATGAGTGTCCTCACACAGACAGCCAGAGACGAAGAAAATGGAAGGTTAAGTATTCGGTGCTGCAGCTGAAAGAACTGCTGGCTACGGCTCCGTGACCCTGCGCCCTGGGGGCGCCAGCTCCCCCCGCCATCGCCGGGGCTGCGGAGCCGTAGCTACGCCACTGGTCCATGGTTTGTTGCTTCAATAAGCAGCACTGCTGTCCTGGCTTTCGGATTGCGGTTTTATGAAACATGTTGTTTTGCTAATTTCATGCTCTGAATTTTCTGGTTTTGCAGAATTCTCAGTACACATTAAACCTAGTAAAAAATTCCCCTGAAATGTGAGAGTTTTGATTGGCAGGACAAATGTGTCTGTGAACTGAATCTTGAGCGATCCCTTCATCTCTATTTAATATTGATGAACTTTATTATTCAGTAGTGCAATTTATATGCTTAATTATGCTGTAGCAGACCTTTTTACTGTAGTTGCCAAAGGACATTAGTATTTGCATCACATAATCATGCCTGTCAAGGGTAGTCAAATTCCTATTCATATTGATTTTTGTTGGGTTCTATCAAAGGTTTGAAGAAGTTAAACTCACAAGGATGTTTCTCCTGTATGTGTTGGAGGAGGACATCATATGCAACATATTCCATATTCATCCATTTTTCCAGGTGTGCCTATAACTATGGGGGGTATACAATCCGGTGTCATGACTGTCAGGCTGGCCTGCCAGCCGTGACCCGGTCCCGTTCTCGGCTGGCTTGATAGCTCGGCAGATGGGATTCAATGGCCCACCTGCTTAGCAACAAAAAGGGGGCGCGAGATGGGACTGGAAATCACTGAGCTGCGGCTGGGAGCTCACCAATTCCTGGCCATTCTCGGCAGAATGCGCCAAACTGCTTGTAAAGTTGGGCACATTCTGCCGAGATCCCTGTTTAATGTGTACAAAAATTAGAAATCTGTGCATTTGATATTATAAGTACTGTGTGTACTGTCAGATTGCTTAACGGCGCTATTATTTCATTGTACTGTATATCGAGCAGAAATACTTCTTATTAGACGTAAATACCATACAAGTTCATCCCAGTTGTCCGGAAGCAAGTTGGAGTTACAGAGATAGCATGCTTAGCCAGCCTGAGGGAAAAAGCTAGTTTCCAGGTATGCTTTGTGAGAGTAACCTTTGGGTCAAGTTCAGATTTGCAAGATTAAACCTTGTGCAGTATGCATAATCATTGTTCACAATGGACTCCTCTCAGTCCATCGGCAGTGGTGGGTGTACCATTGCTTTCTGCAGCACAAGTTGATTGCTACCAGGTGGGAGCTGTCCTGTCCCTTATTGCTGGTGTTATCAGGCCTCCAAGGCCATAGCCAATTAATTCTGCAACAGGTGGGTGGCAGAGCTGCATTGGAAGAGCAGTGGCCACACTTAAAACTAGAGATGTGCGGGCTCGGATCTGGGAAATCTGAGCCCGCACATCTCTAGTTTTAAGCGTACGAACATCATCAATCCGAGCAGCGCTTGGAGCTTCCTGTCTGACTCGGATCTCGGGCAAAGTGTCATCGCCTGGCGTCGGATTCTGGCAAGATGACGGAATCCCTTAAATTCCGCCTCCCTGCACTGTCAACTTCACTCCAGTCTAGGAGCAGGGTGAGATAGGGTGTGCTGCTGTGTACTGTCTCTGCTGGGGCCTCATGTGCTGCTGTCTACTGTGTCTCTCCTCTCTGCTCAGTCTGATCATCACCATTGCAAGGACGACTGTTGTGTACTGTCTCTCCTCCTTTGAGCTGGGGTGTGCCTCTGCTGTATAGTCCACTGGTGCTGCTAGTGCTTACCCTGCACTGCCTAGTGGGTGCCAGTACCTACCTACCTTTTATGTAGAGAGAAAAACGGACTGTTCTATGGGACACACACTAATGCAAATTTAATAAAACATAACTTTTAATGAAATTATTATCAAATTCCCTTTTAATATATCGAGGGAAATAACAGTGAAATAAAGAAGTTAAAATCACGGACACACACAAAACATACACACATACATAGTGCTCGAATTGAATAAAGAGGTGTATTAACCCCTTCTCGACATTTGACGTACATTTACGTCATGGTCGGGATGTACTTCCCGACACATGGCATAAATGTACGTCATGAGTTCAAACTGTCACCGCGTCTATAGACGCGGTGACAGAGGGACGATGTCTGCTGTCCCTGACAGCAGACATCTTCCCTCATTGCCCAGGGGGGGCAGCGATGCCCCCCGCCATCAGCGATCGCTGTGATTGGCTGTTCAATGTGAACAGCCAATTACAGCGTTTTCTGTGTACCGGCGAATAACGTTCGCCGGTGACACAGGGATCGGTGGTGATTGGTGCTGTTAAGTACAGCACCAATCACCACCGGGTGTAAGGGTGACGCTGGTGGTCACCCCACCTCACCCCACCTGCCCCCAAAGGCTGTGATTGGTCCTTTGGACCGACGGACCAATCGCAGCCATTACACCTCAAATGAGGTAACGGAGACAGCCCTGCAGCCGCCATTCCGGTCAGGAACAGCGTGCAGAGCGGTCTCCGTGCCCATCTGTGCCTATACTGACCTGATCAGCGTTGGTGGCATCTGTGCTGCCAGCTCCTGTGACTTCCTGGTGCTTGTGTTGCTGCTGCTGCTGCTGCTGCAGCAGCAGCGTCATTGTGTCAGAAATTGTGTGATATAATTTTGTATCTGCTGCCCCCTGCTGCCCCCCTTTTGTGCTGATCAGTATAAACTAACTGATCAGCACCTTTTTTGGGGTGCAGGGTTTTTTTTTTTAATATATACCCTGTCAGGTTGCACCCACAGTTGTGTGCCTGCTGCCCCTCACTGCTAATCAGTTGCATCACTGATCAGCAGGTTTTTTTTTTGGGGGGTGTTGTGGGGGTTTTTTTATAAAAAATTTTACACCCACTGTGATTTTGTGGGTGTCCTGTGGCCGCAGAGCGCTGATCAGTGACGTACATCACTGATCAGCATTTTTGGCACAGGGTTAATCTATTTTTTTTTTTTTGATCAAATTACTGTTGCCTTTGACTCATCAGCATTTTTTTTTATTTTATTTTTTTTGGACGGTGCTGTGGAGTCTTTTTTATAAATTTTTTTTACACCCACGGTGCTTTTGTGGGTGTCCTGTGCCCGCTGAGCGCTGATCAGTGACGGACGTTACTGACCAACATCTGTGCTCAATTTTTGGCGCAGGAGTTTTTTTTTTTCTTTTAACTTACACGTGTTAAAGCACTACATACACACTACATACCCCCCGTGTTGAAATAAAGTTTGTACCCCCCCTACACTATACACGTGTTGAAACACTACACTTAAAAATAATAAAAATGTCCCAATCATCGCAAAGACTGTTTTCAGCGGAGGAGGCATATGCCCTTCTTGCCTCTGACACTGACACAGCCAGTGAAGTAAGCGATGAATTGGCATTTGTCTTAAGCTCCTCTTCCTCCTCTAGTGATGAGGGACCCCCTCAAAGACGCCCCCGTAGAGCAGCTGAGACCCCCCCCCCAATGATTGATCTCGTATGGACCCCACCACCAGACAATTTTGAGCCCCAGGTTCCTGAGTTTTTGGCCAACCCAGGAATCCAATTTGATAGTACAGGCCTCAAAGAAATTGACTTTTTCAAAGTCTTTTTCTCTGATGATTTTATAAATTTAATGGTGGACCAAAGTAATTTATATGCCCAGCAGTTTATTGCCCAAAACCCCACGTCATCATTTGCTAGGTGGACCCCTGTAGATGCAGTAGAGATGATGACGTTTTGGGGTCTGCTGTTACATATGGGCATAGTTAAAAAGCCAGAAATTAGGCAATATTGGAGTACAGATGTTCTGTACAGCACCCCACTTCATCGTATGGCCATGACCCGGACTCGTTTTGAGACGATCCTTAAATTTTTGCATTACAACAATAATGCACAGTGCCCACCCAGAGATGATCCCACCTTTGACCGGCTATTCAAAGTCAGGCCGGTCATTGATCATTTCAGCGCCAAATTTGCTGAGATGTACATCCCCCAAAAATTAATTTGTGTAGACGAGTCACTTATACATTTTAAAGGAAGGGTTAAATTCCGCCAGTACCTTCCAAATAAGAGGGCAAGGTATGGCACAAAAATGTATAAGCTGTGCGAAAGTACCTCAGGGTACACCCACAGGTTTAGGGTATATGAAGGGAAGGACACAAGAATTGAACCGCCAGAATGCCCCCCCTCCCTCGTAGGTGTTAGTGGAAAGATTGTCTGGGATTTAGTGCACCCCTTCCTGGATAAGGGTTATCACCTCTATGTGGATAACTTTTACACCAGCATCCCCCTGTTTAAGGCCCTTGGTTCAAGAGGTACAGCAGCTTGCAGTACTGTGCGCAAGAACCAAAGAGGCCTCCCAAAAACGCACGTTGCCCAATTACTGAGAAAGGGTGAAAGCAGGGGAATATGCACCGAAAATATGTTGTTGGTCAAATATAAAGACAAGAGGGATGTCCTTATACTGACAACAATTCACGGAGACAGTACCACCTCCGTCCCTGTACGAGGTACCAGTACCCACACCTCAAAACCTATTTGTATCCTAGATTACAATAAGTACATGGGCGGAGTGGATCTTTCAGATCAGGTACTGAAGCCGTACAGTGCCCTGCGGAAAACAAAAATATGGTATAAGAAGCTGGCCGTGTATATCATCCAGATGGCACTGTATAACGCTTACGTACTATTCCGTTCTACCAGCCAGACGGGGACATTTATGCACTTTCAAGAGGAAGTCATAAAGGGCCTAATATTTGGGAACCAGCAGGCAGAGGGCCCCAGTACTTTTAGTACTGGCCCCAGTACTTCTAGTACTGGCCCCCGTATTGTATCAGGGCAGCATTTTCCTAACGAAATCCCCTCCACTGGAAAAAAGGACACAAAAAAGGTGCAAAGTTTGCTATAAAAAGGGAATACGAAAGCAAACTATTTTCCACTGTGAAACTTGCCCCGACAAACCCGGCCTATGTATGAAGGAGTGCTTTAAAATATACCACACATCTTTGGATTATTAGGTTCATCATTTCACCGTGCTTCGGGGGTCTTGCTAATGCGACATAGCACCCACCATTCATTCCACCAGAATGTGTGCTGCAAACTCCAAATATCACTCCTTCCCTTCTGAGTCCTGCCATGCACCCAAATGGTATTTTTGGTCACATGTGAGGCATTGCCGTACTCGGGAGAAATTGGGGCACAGATTTTGGGGTGCTTTGTCTCCTTCATTCCTTGTGAAAATGAAAAATTTTGAGCCAGAACTGCATTTTTGTGTAAAAAATGTAATTTTTCATTTTCACAGCCCAGTTGTACCAAAATTGGTGAAACCCCTGGGGGTTTGAAATGTACACTATACCCCTAGATGAATTCCCTGAGGGGTGTAGTTTGCAAAATGGGGTCACTTGTGCTAACTTTTAGCATCTTATGGTGCCTAGAAACCTACATGGTGCCTAAAAAATAATCTCATAAAAAGGAGGCTCCAAAATCAAGTAGGTGCTCCTTCTATTATGAAGCCTGTGGTTTGGTCAACCTGCACACTAGGGCCACATATAGGATATTTATGAAAACAAAAGAATTGGGGGAATCAATTTTTAGTCACATTTCTCTAGTAAAATCTACTGTGTTCCTTGTATTAAAATTGAAAATCTGCAAAAAAAATGAAATTTTGAAATTTTACCTACACTTTGTTTTAATTCCTGTGAAACACCTAAAGGGTTAACAAACTTCCAAAATGCTATTTTGAATACTGTGAGGGGTGCAGTTTTTGAAATGGCATCATTTATGGGGATGTCTCACATACAAGTCCCTCAAAGTCACATCAGAACTGAACTGGTCCCTAAAAAAATCAGTGTTTGAAATTTTCTTGAAAATTTGAGAATTTGCTATTCATATTTTAAGCCTCCTAGTGTCCAAAAAAATTAAAAGGAGGTTGAAATAATGATGGAAACATAAAGTATACATATGGTCTATGTTAGTTATTAACTATTTTGAGTGGTATGATTATTTTTCTCACAAGCAGAAAATTTAACATTTTGCAAATTGCTAAATTTTCAATTTTTTTACAACATTTTGGTATTTTTCACAAAAAAACACAGACTGTATCGACCAAAATTTACCACTAACTTGTAGTACAATGTGTCACGAGAAAACAGTCTCAAAATCACTGGGATAAGTAAAAGCAAAAAAAAGTTATCCCCACTTAAGTGATACATGTCAGATTTGAAAAAAAGGGCTCTGTCAGGAAGGCAAAAACAGGCTGCGGCGGTAAGGGGTTAAAACCACGTACTATTGAGAGATATTATGTCGATTGTTGCACAACCTCTGCAAAGCTACAGTTGTAAGATATAACCTTTTTTGGCTTATATGTCTTGTGGCATTTTAATTTGGGAGATTCAAAATAATTGTTTTAACAGACAATTGTCCAATCATTAAATAAATGTTGTGCTTAAACTCACACACTAAGGTGTTTTACCAGCATATCATGAGTTTTATGATTTAGCCCCCAATCAAGCCAGATAGGGGGCTTATTGGGTGTTAAACTGATAAGAATAGTCACTGACGTTCTGTTGGTAGCTCATAGCAGATCTCAGTGCTGCACGAATCACCCACTGCTTCTTGGCTACAAATTTTGTATGATCAAGTCAGATGGGGGCTTATTGGGTGTTAAACTGATGCTTTTTGGGGCCTAGTTTTTTAAATTGCCATCCTGTCTGCCACTGCAGTGCCACTCCTAGATGAGCCACGTAATTGTGCCACACTTGTGTGGCTTAGCATAGTTATCCAGTTACCTCGTTGCAACCTTTTGCCCTAAAAAAAATATTGTGTTGTGTGAGGTGTTCAGAATAAACTGGAAATGAGTGGAAATTTTGCGGTTAATAATAGTGTAGGAGCAAAAAATAAAAATCTGCGATCTTAGCAGTTTGTATGCTTTTTTTTTTTTTTAATCAAAACTCAAAACGTTGAGGGGGTGTTTTGGCAAAACACATTAGAACCCAAAACCTGAAGCTAATCAGAACCCAAAATCCAAAACGCAAAAATTGCCAGTGCACATCCCTACTTGAGACCTGCTGTGAACCACACAGGGGCTGCTGTACATGCAGGTCCCACTCAGTGTTCCCTCTAAGCTGTGCGCACGTGCGCGCGCACACAACTCGACGAGCGTGCGCACAGACCTTACAACAGAGCGCACAAAGCAGCAGTGGTTCCTTTTTGCAGTTGTGGACTCAATTAATGTTTGTTTCACCCATTAACTACATTGTGTGCTGTGTTTTGAATGTTTAATATCATTTTGAAGTAAAGTTAACACTAATGCTGAACGTCATTTTCCAGTTATATATGTGATGCACAAAAAATTTAATTTCCTTCCAAAGTTGCACAGCCAAAATCTTTTGCCGCACACAGCCTTCGTAAACTTAGAGGGAACATTGGTCCCACTTCATAGCTTGGCGCACTTCGGCAGGTGACTTGATTGCCTCTTGGAGTTATTCCCCTGGACAGGGTTAAATTAGGTTTATAATATATTCCACATCAATTTATACTTTTTTATTTTTACTGTAGAAAACAAATGTAGGTTCTTATTACTTTCAATTTATTCATTTTCCATACACAGATTGGCTGTGATTATTATATAGACATAGATGTCAACAAGTAGAATTTGCCCTCCAGAATAAGAATAATGAATATTTATGCAACTTTCTTGCCAAATTGACAATACTTTTTAAAATACTGTATGGTATGATATTTCAAAGAGAAGCAACTTTTTAAAAAATGTTTCGATTACAGACAGAGCACCGGCCATCTAGCGGGGGTATGGCGATCGGATCGCTAACAGCCAGCCCCCTCCAGCCGGCAGAAGGGGACATGCACATACATGTCCCCTTCCAACAGAGCTCCTGCCAGTCCTCGCTGCCAGTCCCCAACGAGCGACCGCACCCCCCCTAACCCAGCCCGTCTCCCTGAAGCACCCCCCTGAACCCTGCTCAACTCTCCCGGAGACTGGGACGCGCTGTCTTTTACATTGGTAAGTTTTACCATGTACTGGGTGGAGGAGCCCAGTACATGACAAGGCTTCCACGACCCTGTGGTTGTGCTGCTCCTGTGCGGTGTATCCCTCTTGTGTACTGCTGCAATGAGATGTAACCCTGGTCGCATCTGTAGTGTGGGGAAGGGAAAGAGGAATGATGATGAGATGGACTGATGAGTAACGAAGAGGAGAACTACAATGGCCTAATATGTATAAGTGACTCTAATGTGGTGTAACATGTATAAGGACTGGGACTAATGGACATTAGTGTTTGGTGTAATGATTAAAATGCTTTGTATTTGTACCACTGCTCTGTCACTTAGTGTCACCTGCCAGCTCACTGCTGCCTTTGGCCAATATTGGGGAAAATTGAAAACAATAATGTGAGGTGGTCAAAATTCACTGGAAATGAGTGTAAAGGAATCAAATTGAGGTTAATAAGAATGTAGCAACAACAACAGGCCAAAATTCTGTGATTTTAGCTGTGATGATTTTTGCAATAAAAATACAGCTCTAAAACCAAAACCCAAAAGGGCAGTTTTGTCAAAAACCAAGTACATATCCAAAACAAAAAGTAGATACAGATCCAAAACCCATGACAAATGCCAGTGGAGAGGGGATCATGCGGGCACCGGTGGAGAGGCGCTCCAGCTGTCTGAGACGCTCCTGCACCTCAGTAATTATTAGCACGTGCGCCTCGTTAAACGGCAACCCGGGAACCAATGTGCAGCAAGCAGGCTCAGCTTCTTACGGCACAATTTGATATGGCAGTGCCACATTTACTCCTTCATGCTGAGGCACATTGGGTGTCCATTTATGCAACTTTTAGTCTGTGGCAGCAAATGGTGGTGCTGGAAGAATAACACTGCCTCCTCCTCTGTCTCTGGCAAGCTGAACATTGTCACAGGTTCTGCAGCCATTACACTGTCACTTCACCTTCCACACTGCACTACTTCTGACTGACTACGCTATGTGGGAACACTGCGCTACTTCTGACAGAGACGCTGGCTATGCAGCCAAGGGAAAACTACACTGATTCTGACAGGGATGCTTGCGGGAACACTACGCTAACTACGCTGGTTCTGAATGACTACACTAACTACACTGGCTACGGGAACACTACGCTGATTCTGACAGCGCCTCTACGCTAACTACATACCGGGAGCCCCAGCTAATACACAGGTTCCCACATTTTTTCTAATCATAAAATATTTTTGCTCTAATTCGACTTTAGGAAGCACCTTTAAATAAGAAATTATTGTAAACCGAGATAGATTTGCATATTCTGGATAATGGTGAAATTCTGTATTAAATATATCAGATTATGGAGTCCAATACCAGGGCATTTACTCAATCCCGGAATTTCTGGGATACCTGGGATTGAGTTAGTCAATGAAAAGATGAACTTCACCACTGGCACTAACATGAGGCTGGAAAGTGGTGGCAGGCAGCAGGACCCTCCTTCTTTGAAACTCTTGGGCCGGAGTGATGCAGCGGCCAGTGACGGTACAGCAGGCCACTCCTGACCTCGGGCATCATGTCACCTTGCGCATAGCCGCACAGCCAAGGGCTGCATGCACCAACTAATACCAAAATCCCAGAATTTAAATCTTAAATCATAATCCAGTTATTCTGCAGATTACAACCCTGAGATTGACCTCACCATAGCAGATAAATATAGTGTGGATGCTCTTCTTTTGTTTTGCTTTTTTTACTCATATTTGCCAACTTTAAGGGTCTCCACTCCAGAAGAAGCCCAGAGAGGAGAATGCCAGTATTTGACCGGCGGAGGGAGGGGGTGCAGTGGCTTGTAGGGGACAAGGGGTTTTCCCACCTTTCCGGGGGGTCGGGAGGGTAGGTAAGTATGATTTTACTCTCTGCAATCCATTTCTGTCTTTCTCTTCATGTTTTCCAAAAATATCCTCTCTCTCTCTCTCTCTCTCTCTCTCTCTCTCTCTCGCTCGCTCGCTCGTTAGAGAGTCTCCCTCTCCTTATTTGATTTACTAAATCTGCCTGGCATCATTTAAAAACCGTTTTATGTTATGTTACTGCATTTTGTAACTTTGCACCTATACACTGTACGGTAATGAAGAGCATATTTTCAGCTGCAATACAATTGTATACAGTATTTAGTTTGCCACATAGGTGTGCGCAGCACATTTTTTTAGTGCACTGTCAAAGCAGTGTGCCTAGCACCACCTATTGGGCATGTCTAACACTGCCATTGGGTCTGTCTAACACTGCCAATCAGGCGTGCAATCACTACAATATAAAACGTCTCTCAGCCACACCATTATATCCTGCCTATTTCAGTTTTAATCTTCTAATTACTCTGTGTAACAGTAAATGCAAATAAAGTCAAAATCATATCTGGATGACACAATACAATGTAATACAAATAATAATGCAAAACACAAATAATTGATTGATGGGCGCTTATTTTAATGGAATACAGGTCTAAAAAGCAAAATTCTTTGGTAAAAGGTATTGCTGGTATTACTAGCAGCAATAAGTGTGGGGGTGGGGGCACAGCATTAGAGGGTATCTTAAAACAATTCAAGTTTCCCTTTTTTATTTTACCTTTGCATGGTTTATAAAATAAAGACTTCCTAAATAGTCCCCACTTTAAAAAAAAAATTGTGAGCAATATAACTCAAAATAAATGAAGGGATTTTTTTCTACAGCACCAAAGGCTGTTGCTTAAGCAGCAATATTTCCTAGGAACATGACAGCATTGCTGTGGATGCTGGCCAGGAATGTATGAACTATATTTGTTGGGCTTTTGCATGGTTTATTAGTATGCTGAAATACACTTTATTGCAGTGGAAGATGCAGTGGGCAGGCTTTGTGCCTTGCAATGCTGAGAAGATTACTACTTTACTTGAAAATGCCTTAATCCTGTTTCCTCACTGTCTGTAATTTGCTGCAGAAAGTGCTTAATCCTATTGATGATTTAAGCTTTACCTTATCTTGCATAAGGAATTCAATGTATGAAATGTTCTATTGAATACCATGTCCTCTTCCTGGATGGTACAGCTAATTCTAGTCTAATAAGAGCATACGACAAGGACATATACTGAAGAGTGACAAATAACCCAGAAGGTGTAAAGTGGAGCAGCAATATCACTTTTCTGTTTTTTTTTTTTGTTAAATCGTGGATGCACTTGAAATATTACTTCTCCGATAGAGTCAGATATTAATTTACCTGTATGTGGCAAGAACTGTACTTTTCCTTCGAACGAGATGATTAACCAAACTAAAGCCATGCTCTTGCAATATCTCATTTGGCTTTTTTTTAGAGAGGCAATTCTACCAATGTCATGAAATATGACCTTGAAGTCATAGTTTTCTTTTATAAATCTGCAGCTCTATCATTTTTTTCCCAAGACAATGTGTTCCACTCAAGTCACACTGCACTCGATTGCTATTTAGAGCTCATTTAAATTCTAAGCTAAAAGTGTAATGTATTGATGAATTAACTTTCTTAACGAGTGACAAAATACATCCTGTCTCTATTATAAAATTACATTACGGGATTAAATTGCATAGTCATGATGTTCTGTATCTTTTATTAGTTTTTTTTATTTACATTCTACTAAATGACCAATAATGTAAAAAGTAACAAAACAAAATGAGTAGTTTTATATCGCTATGACCACATTGTTTATATGGTTTATCACTGCATATAACTCATTAGCTGTTTTGTATTTTGCTATAATTTAGTTTTTTGTTTAAAAAAAAAAATTCTACTTATATCTAAGTAGCTGGTGCATGGTACAGTACATATGGCTGTGGATCAACTCACAGATAATTTCAAGGTTGAAAGTAAATACGCCAAAAGACGTCATGGACATGGTCAACATGCAAATGCACGGCAATGACAAAATGTCAATATGCACAAGGTCAACAGACACATTAGACATATGAGCACGTGGACCCGCAAATAGTATACCGCGTATCCTCGCATGGCTTAGTATTTGTTTAAGGGTTTCTATAAGGCCATTTGTTTGTGGGTGGTAATCCTGTCTACCTTTAACAACCGGCATAAATCCTTCAGAAGTTTGGAAACAAAAGGGTGTGGAAGTCTAGGTACACACACGCCATTTTGTGATAGTATGGCCGCCATTTTGGTTCGCAGAGTTGCGCAAATAAAGTTTCCATACCCGAGTATGTGTGACAATGTGGACCAGAAGAGTAGACATACTATCACACGTAAATTCATAATAACACACTTACACGAAAGGAAATATAGTTAAAAGGTTTAGAACGCCACACATAGCTTAGTTAGCCCTGCACACATCTGTCTGTATCGTGTTTAGTATCGTTCCGCTCAGCTCATCACGCAAAGTATTCCGGTCATTGCGAATATTTCGCAATGTACACTGTCCGATAGTTATGGACATAATCCATAACTCCAGAGACAGTTTCTGTTGTAAGTAGTTAACAAAGGAAACTAGCTCAAACCAGTTCTTATCCTTGCTGACGCCGAAACCACCAAACAAAGGACTCTTAAAGTTCCCTCCCCTGCACCTGGTCAGACCAGGTACAGCGTCTAACCTCCAATCACAGTGGACCGGACATATGATCTCTGGCCAATGAGAATGGCCTTTTGACCTCCCCCTTCTGACCCTATAAGATATGCGACCCAGAGCAGCCAGGGTCTCTTCGGCACAACTACTTTCCCTGGACCTTCCTACCGGACTATCGCTCATTCCTGAACGATAGTGAGCTCTGACCGGACTGCTTTTCACATACTAGATGACCACGGTAAACAGTTGCATTTTCACGGTATTTATTCTTAAAGTATTGTTGGCTGATTGTGTCTTGTATTTGTATTCTTTCCCCTTAGCAGAGTTTGTTTAGTATTCATTGTTATTGTATTGTATCACTTGTTATACCTGTTTATTCTTATTTCTGTAACCCCCTTTTGTCCATTAGGGACTTTAATACAATCTTTTTACGGAGTTCTAACCTCCTTACTTCTATTCAGTGGTCGTCTCTAGTTATTCGCATAATAGCGATAAGGTACATTAAGGACTCTGTCCTTACATTACGGACTCTGTCCTTTAAGGTATATTCGCACAATTGGAGACAAAGTCCTGCGAAAGGATCTCTTATTAAGGTATCGGTTCTTGGTGTATAACATACAATAGACTGTACGCTGCGCTGCGCTACGTTTTGTTCGCACGCAGTTAGGTATAACGGGTAAGCAGGTTACGGACACATTACGTAACCTGCGCTTTCCACTTATTGTCTCCTTGGTCATATCATATCAACATTAACAATTGGGGTGCTCGCCCGGTCGTTTCACAGTCCAGAACTCAGTACCAGGCGTGCGACTCGACCTATACCAGCAAAAGGGTGGAAGTATTTATTTGTTTCCATTGCTGGATAGGCCGATTCCACGGCGGTGCGGGGTTCGGGAAGTGCTAGCGCTGAACCCGGAGTACAATAAGTGAAAGCCACATGTTTTAAAGCATATCATACCTAAGTGTTTAGTAAACTGTACTTCTGCCTGCCACAAGTAGTTTAACGGGGTATAGTGTCTTGGGCTGCTTGTTTATTATAGTATAT
The DNA here is from genome assembly GCF_055691185.1 of Crinia signifera. Lineage (NCBI taxonomy): Eukaryota > Metazoa > Chordata > Amphibia > Anura > Myobatrachidae > Crinia > Crinia signifera. The sequence goes on from NC_139222.1 coordinate 81,505,564, forward strand.
GTACCACGTGCGATAAGGTTCGCACACGTGGAATCTGTGTTTATTATAGTACATAGAGGATCCCCTCTGTGCAAAACTATAATTGTTTATTGTTAGCTACCGCAAAAACAGGGACTCCGCCACGTGGCGACAAGTCCTGGGCCTTTTGCAGTAACGTAAAGCGTCTATTGTGTATTACGCAAGGTGCGCGCGCACGTGCCCACATCGGGAAAGTTTCGCATCTTTGTACGTGGTTTACGGATTAAGTACGGGATTTATTTCGCATCTTGATACGTAACTCTCGGACAGAGTTAAGGGATTTATTCCACATTTAGGCGCAATTACTGCGTATAGCGAAACCCGAGCGCAACCTTGCAAATACACTATAGAACACGTGGGTGGCCGATTCATCGGCGGCCTGTGAACAAGCGCACGTACACACGTGGCTGTTCATTGGTACTGCACACGCAGCACACATAGGAAGAAGTGAACAGTATTTAAATCACTAGCTTTATTTAAACAGTATAGTAATATACTGCGAATGAAGCGGTGATTTAAGAAAAGAAAATAAGGTTTTCTTTTTGTTCATTTTCTCATAAGCAAGCAACTCAAGCATTATTTTAATAGATTCCTATAGCTTATTATAAGGGATTTATACCTGCATAAGAATCTAGTGAAAAGCTACCGGCCTGGGAAAAATTTTCTGTACAGAAATATTTCAAAAATAAGCATAAGACCTAGGTGTAAATAGCGCCCAGTGTGAAAAAGAACTGAGGCGGACGGGTGTGGGACGGACACAACCCAAGCGCAGTGTAATAGGACAGGTCCAGTTAGGACAGGGTGTACGTGCCGACGTACACATAGGAACTGCCCCTTCAGCGGAATTAATTCCGCTAGGAGGGTACAAGAAGATATATCGGAACGCACTTGTTTCCGATTAGCTACTTTAGAAATCCGATTTTTGGGGGTATAGGAAAACAAGTTTGTTATACCCTGGAAAAATTGTGCCGCATCAAGCAAGTTGGCTAGAAGTTCGCTGCTAGTTGAGAGCTTGGTGATTGAGTATAATACCTCGTATCCTTCGCACCTGCTTGACTGTGGGATGTTCTAGGAAGCTGTAGAAGTGAGTGTTTGGGGAGCTCTCAGATAAGTAATAACCCACCGATATCTATTAAGCTGTGAACGTTTATTCCTGTAACTATGGGTAATAACGGGTCACGCTGTGATAACGTGCATGTTAGGGAGGAAGCAAGCCAGCCAAAAGGATCGGCTGCTTTTATTATGTGCAAGAAGCACGGTGAACTCGCAGTTGTTTACCAAAATAAATGGAGAAAAATGACACAAGGCAGCAAGTTAGAATTTCCCAGTGTTGGTAGCTTCGATCCAGAAATCTTATCGGCAGTAAAAGATGAAATATGCCTACTCTCCAGCCGTAAGGAGAGAGTGAAGCATATAGATATTCTTAAATTGTGGCAGAAGGAAGGACAGGAACAATGGGGAATCAAAGGTCTGGCAATACCGGACACAATCAGCCACAATAAAAATGCAACCGTTGCCGCAATAGAATCAGCTCCCCCACCCCCATATGTGCCGAAGGGGTTAATGACTTATAAGAAAGACATAAGTAATAATGTATCCATTGCTAACTTGTACCCTGTTTTTACCCTCTATAAGCAAGATACAGATCCACAAGGGAGATTCCTGACATCAGCCATCCCTTGCGAAGCTAGCGGAAAGGAGAGAGAGGCTGAGACAGCCCAAGCTGCTGTTGCCGTTCTGGTCGAGGAGATGGCTGATGCCAGGAACACGATTGGAGACACAGGTAAGTACACACAACACAGCACAGAGATAGTTGCTCCTGAGATGTTGTCCAATGGTGCAGGGGGGATACAGATCCGCCCTCTGCACACAGTGGAACCTCCTTGTGGACGGGGAGACGGGGATGAGGTAATGCCTGTAAAGGATAGCAACATGCACAATACATGGACACGATTGGAACGTCATTCAATCATCAAAAATTTCCCTGATCCCAGCAAAGATCTGGCAAAGTGTCAGAAATTTGTAAGGGAGCGAGGAAATTCAGATGAGCCCACCAATAAAGATTGGCGATACATGTTGAGAGCTTGCCTCCCTTCGCACATAAATGTCCAGAAGTTCATTCGAGACAGTGGTGTGGAGGGCGATAAGATTTTAACTGAACAGGGCAACCAGGAAAATATACGCCTAATAAATATACAATTGGGTGTATATTTCCCAGGGACAGTTGAAAATACCCTAGGGTTCACCATCACACAGAAAGATGGTGAAGTAGCTAGCGAATATTTCAACCGGGGTTTGATGGCGATATCAAAATACACTGGTGTCTCTAAACCTAAGGACGACCCCCACTTGAGGGAGCTGATTGTGTCTGTGCTGGTGGAAGGGCTTAACAAAAACCTGAGAGCCAGAGTCCAAACTTCCTTTCCAAATTGGCGTGGAATGACAGTAGACGCCCTACGGAAATCTGCTGTGGACCACGACCGCAACATTAAGAAGCACAGGGAACTGCAAACTGACAAACTAATGATGGTTAGCATCCAAGCCCTTACTAATGCCCCAAACAAAGCTGCCTACCAACGAAACACCAGGGACACAGGTAGAAAGCCAATTATCTGTTACAACTGCAATAGGGAAGGTCACTACTCAGCTCATTGTAGGTCAGGAAACCCCAGGAGTTATCAAGACACATAAGCGAGAATGGGAATCTCACAAAGGTGAGACACGGAGATACCCAGCCCCTAGACAATGGGAGGAGACAGACAGGTCACGCAACATGCCTCCTCCCCATCTGATGACTGACACTGTGCTAAGGGCAACCCAGGTCAGACAATAGGAAGCAGGTCATACCTGCATCCTACAACCAGTTAGACTAACTCAATACCTTAGGGAGGAGCCTCAGATATGGGTAAGTGGAATAGTTTAAAAATAAAGTTTTTTTGTATCAAACCTGTTAACAAAATTCCCTCCTGGTCTAGGTTGTGTCAAGCAATTAGTAGCAGCAAGTGGGGTAACAGGAAAAATACAGCATTACCCACTGACAAAACCAGCAGATGTTACAAGCGAGCCTCTGCATACCAAACACTCTTTTCTGTTAGCTGCAGCGGCCCGACTAACCTCCTGGGTAGAGATTTACTATGCAAAATGGGATGTGTCATCTATTACACCCCTGATGGGGTATTTCTGGACACTCCTAGAAATCTTACACAAGAAGTGCAAGATATGCTGGACAGTCCTCAGAGGCTAATGTTGTATTCCACTGTTAGAGAGTCAAATCCATCTAAGGTAGCTAAAAACTACAGCACAAATACCGAGTTCCCTTTGAACTAAAGATGGGAAGGACACAGGATCAATGGCAACCATAGCTTCAATAGAAACCCTGTTAAAAACAGAAAGTATAGCGCCCCAAAGTACAGCTTCACCATTCGAAACCTGAGGTTGAGCTGGGAAAATACCCAGTGAAATAACAAGGTTCCCAAAAGAGAACTTTTAGCTAAATACCCCTAGACACAGCCCATAGTCACAACCACACTGGGAAACAGAAAGAAAGGGAGGGCTTATGAATCTGAACAGGAGTTGAAAAGGGTAAGAACCAAATAGTTGAGAGCCAATTCCCCCATAGTGCTAAATCCTGGCGTCCTCAAAATAAAAGAAAAATGTTTCTGTAGAAAATAAATGTACACATTACTGTCATAAATATCTTCTACCCTTTTTGAGTTTATCTCTCTCTCTTTTTCCAATTTTTTTCTCCTTCCCCTACCCTTCTGTTCCAGAAACCCACAAATCATAGAAAAACAGTTCGAAGAATCTGTCGCACCCCCAGCAGAGAAATACCATTGTGAATATGCGGTACCCTGTAAAGCGAGTAGTCACAATATAGATATTTTTCAGTAAATCTTGAACAAAGTCCAAATAACTTTAAGCATTACTCCTAATGTTGCCCAGGGCAACCACAGCCACCATCTTGTGAAAAGCAGTCCAAGTAATGCACAAAGCATTCCCCTTCTACAAAGAATGAAAAGGGTTGTAAAACGCATTTACATATAAATAGGTGCAATCACAATACCCATGTCTTCACAGACAGATGTGGACAATAAAGAAGGAGAAACAGGCCTGATTACAGCTTTTTGCCATGGGTAAAAACTGACACAAGAGACCATGTGATTTAGAATATTAGACCTGCTGAGGGGGCGGCAGATATAGTGACGTAAGAAACCTGGTGATGCCAGCCTGACCAATGTCGTACTGCAGTGTACAATTAAACCCTATTACTTAAGCACTTCATATTTGTCTACACAGTGTAGTTGCCATAGCACTACTGGTAAACAAAACTGAGAATGTGGTGTTGGGGTGTGTTTTAACTGTTTATGCTCCTCGTATAGTCTGGACACTCCTAAAATTCTGCCTAAACATGTGAAAAATATTCATCAGCCAAGTTCACTAAATGGGAACCTGCATTGATGTTACCAGTAAAAATGGGTAGTATTGTAAACCCAGCAACACTCTTACCAGGTGTGCCCACTAAGGCACAAAGGGTGGAGTGGTGCTGAGGTTGCTGGAATGGTGGAATTTAGTGGGAGCCGAGACGAATATGATTGCATGACATGTTTGAATCAGACCTTTGCAGCATGCCCCCAAAGGGTGGTAACAACCCATTGGAAGAGGTAATTCATTTTAATTCATTTTTTTTTTCGTTCTTTCCACAACACCGAGAGGGAAAATTGTACACTGGCTATACCGTAATAGATGGAAAAGGCATAGTAGAGGCTGAACCCATTGGACGGCTCACTCAGCAACAGCAGTCTCATTAGTAGTACTGCGGGCTGAGAGGAAAACAGCCAATATTCATGCCGACTCCAAGTATGTTTGTTGGGGTAATACAGAAGATCGTAGGCCCTATGGCGCCTCAGATGTTCTGTTTCAGTAGCTGGCACTCCAGTGGCGCAAGCGTTGTAAGTTTAAAAGATTTCTGACAGTCACACAGCTGCCGGACAGAGTGGCTGTTATCAAGTGTAAAAACCACATCCTCAATGAGGATTCAGTGTCACTTGATAATGAACATGCTGGCAAGGCAGCTGGGTGAGCCATGCGCTCTGCGGATAATGTTTGTGGTCCCCCTATAAATGTCAGTATATTCACATAGTAATACAAGATTTGTGTCCCCTGCAGGAGAAGCAGTCTGGAAGCCGAAGGGATGTGGACAGGAATAGAAAGATGGACAAGGTAAACCAGTGACTCTAAGAACATGCCAAACTGTCAGGACAGAGATAGCCCATGGCCTGATTTGTCTTGACAGGGAAGGTATGTGGAAAAATTAGTCCAAAATTACTGGTGTGCCCACAGACAGGTAAGACGACAGAATCATGCCTTACTTGTCTGGGGGAAACAAACTGCAACGGCTGTTCCCACAGAGCCATCTCCACATCCCTCCTCCAGCAGGATCCTCTGCAGGTAATACAAAATTGGCTTTGTACAGTCCACTCTAGAAGCATTTAAGTTATTTCTTTATTTTTATATATATATATATATATATATATGTTGACGTTTGTGTGTATAGATATGGCAGCCCAGAAGCACCCTTGAGTATGCAAATATATATAAAAGGTTTAAGTCATGTGTTAACCTTCAGGGACTGATGGTACACCCCATAATCTCCTTTTGTAGTAGTAAAATCACTCTCAGAACTCCACCTCATTGGTCCCCATCGAAACATTGCTTGGCGGGCAGCCACAGGTTATGGTAATCCCACAAGGAGATCCTAGACCACAAATGCAAGTGATGTATCCACACCTGGAAAACTGCAGCAAAAGGACTTTGTTGACACCTGTTGTGAACTATCATAACCATGAACCAGGAGATGTTGTTGTTGTTTCCCCTGCTTTGCCATATACAGGTTGCTTGATAGACCTTTGAAAAAAAACCACCCCAAATCTTGTTGACCAGCACTACCTCAATAACAAAGTCGCAGAGAGAGAGATTCGGGTACGTTCATCCTACTGCCAAAGGAACTGAAAACCAGAAGGTCCTTACACTCGAGGGCGAAAGAAAGGAATCGCTAAGAGGCACCATTTCGGGAGGACTGGAGAGCAGCTAAGGTCAAGCAACCTGTACAAGCTACAAAAGGGACTGTGACACACCCCACTGGTAACAGGTTGAAAGGATCACTAACAAAATTTTTCCTTTCTCAGTTTTCTCTATTGTTGTGGGTCCTATTCTTGTCTTCCCCCCCACTATCCGTTCTTATCCTCAAAAGCAAGGATACCGCCGCCGCCCTGCTGCCAGGCATTGGACGGACGATACAGAGTTCTGAGAGTGTGTTACCCGTCCCAGCTTAGGTTAAGGTAGAATCTATAAACTTGACACCTTACCCAGGACCGGATGTTTAATACCATCATACTTAAAAGCATACCAAAAAGAGAGACAACAAAGAGTTCAAGGGTCTGTTGTCACAAACAATACCTACCAAAGGATGCCATATTTGTGAACGTGTATATGTTGTAACCACCCCTGTTTTTATTTTTATCCCAAAATTGTACATTATCCTTCGTGACCCTGAGTAGATTGTTCGATAAATGCGGCCCATCGTTTATCCATGATCCTGGATCGGCCGAGAGCAGATGGTTTACTCCCCTTATATGTTTATTTCATGGATCCCAATTTCTTTGTTAGGATTATGAATTTCTGTTTTGTCGTGTGAAATATTTTGTAATGTAACAGTTTTATATTTACTGTTAAAGGGTGGACTGTGGAAGTCTAGGTACACACACGCCATTTTGTGATAGTATGGCCGCCATTTTGGTTCGCAGAGTTGCGCAAATAAAGTTTCCATACCCGAGTATGTGTGACAATGTGGACCAGAAGAGTAGACATACTATCACACGTAAATTCATAATAACACACTTACACGAAAGGAAATATAGTTAAAAGGTTTAGAACGCCACACATAGCTTAGTTAGCCCTGCACACATCTGTCTGTATCGTGTTTAGTATCGTTCCGCTCAGCTCATCACGCAAAGTATTCCGGTCATTGCGAATATTTCGCAATGTACACTGTCCGATAGTTATGGACATAATCCATAACTCCAGAGACAGTTTCTGTTGTAAGTAGTTAACAAAGGAAACTAGCTCAAACCGGTTCTTATCCTTGCTGACGCCGAAACCACCAAACAAAGGACTCTTAAAGTTCCCTCCCCTGCACCTGGTCAGACCAGGTACAGCGTCTAACCTCCAATCACAGTGGACCGGACATATGATCTCTGGCCAATGAGAATGGCCTTTTGACCTCCCCCTTCTGACCCTATAAGATATGCGACCCAGAGCAGCCAGGGTCTCTTCGGCACAACTACTTTCCCTGGACCTTCCTACCGGACTATCGCTCATTCCTGAACGATAGTGAGCTCTGACCGGACTGCTTTTCACATACTAGATGACCACGGTAAACGGTTGCATTTTCACGGTATTTATTCTTAAAGTATTGTTGGCTGATTGTGTCTTGTATTTGTATTCTTTCCCCTTAGCAGAGTTTGTTTAGTATTCATTGTTATTGTATTGTATCACTTGTTATACCTGTTTATTCTTATTTCTGTAACCCCCTTTTGTCCATTAGGGACTTTAATACAATCTTTTTACGGAGTTCTAACCTCCTTACTTCTATTCAGTGGTCGTGTCTAGTTATTCGCATAATAGCGATAAGGTACATTAAGGACTCTGTCCTTACATTACGGACTCTGTCCTTTAAGGTATATTCGCACAATTGGAGACAAAGTCCTGCGAAAGGATCTCTTATTAAGGTATCGGTTCTTGGTGTATAACATACAATAGACTGTACGCTGCGCTGCGCTACGTTTTGTTCGCACGCAGTTAGGTATAACGGGTAAGCAGGTTACGGACACATTACGTAACCTGCGCTTTCCACTTATTGTCTCCTTGGTCATATCATATCAACATTAACAAGGGGTACCTTGGTCCGTTAAGAACGCCTTCGCTATTCCCAGGTGGGTATATAGGGTTATGTATTGATGCCCTTGAGCAGATTTTTCTACTGGCACTATTAGATCATACCAATTTTCTCAAAATACATGGAAATGATAGGGAGGGGTACCAGTGGAACCCTAAATGTCTGGCACACTGGGCATTCTTGACAATACATACAGTAGATGCCTGGCTAAAATAATCCTAACTGAAGGTATTAAGGAGCTTTCTCCTCACCTAAATGGCCACCCCACATATGCGTATGTGCAGCTCCCAAAAACAACTGACATTACTGTATGTCTGCTGCCCGCCCACTTCCTCCCGAGCATCCGTGCATATGTAAGTGAGTTGAGAGTCACTTTTATACAAGTGCACCTTCGCCATTATTCGATGGTTGCCGATGTGGGTGTATTTCACTAGGCTGCAAATGAATGTTACTTTGTAACATCCATTCAAAGGCCCTGCGAGGGCATTGCCCTTGTGAATTGGAATGGGTGATGGGCAGGCCAACACTCACATACCCAAAGTAACCCACTATGTATCTTACTGTGAATATAGGCCCTCATTCTGGTTGACTTGGTAAGCTACAAAGTGCCATGGGAAAGATGAGCGTTTGCATGGAAACGCCCATGAAATGCTGGCCATTTCCATGCCCCATCCCCACCACTGCCCCCCCCCCCTCCCCCAGTGTGAGCTGCCAACAGTGCAGGTCAACTAATTATGCACATGCACAGATCCCAACCATCGCACCGGGGACCAAATGGATTGCAATATGTATCCCAATTGCACACTGAATGAGAAAATAACTACATATTAATCAGATAATACAGAGATCTTGGTTGCATATATCTGCAGAAATAGGGCTAAGCCCCCAGGCCGTACGTCAAGGCCTCTCTGTCACTGGGGGTCCCTAATACTGGGTATGGGTCTGGGGTGATTATCATGTGGCCTTACACTGGGCTATTAAGCCCAGACATAAATGTTATTACTTATGGGATGGGTTTGGGAATGTGGTGCCCCCTGTGTTGGTAGGGCTGGTCTGCTCCATGTTAGCACACCCTAACACTTTATTAACTCTTATTTTTCCTATCACATTGTATATATTTTGTATTTTAATCCCACCTTCACTTCCCTACATAGCACTTATGTGCTTCTTATTAACCCTTACTAATTTTCATTTGTGTGCTGCCCTGGAGTACTCAGCCTGTGTCGGCATGTTGGGGGCCCACACCCCAGACCCATACCCAGTATTAGGGACCCCCAGTGACAGAGAGGCCTTGACGTACGGCCTGGGGGCTTAGCCCTATGGGGGAAATTTACTAAAGGAAATTTGTAAAAAATAGGTGTATTTGTATCCAGAAATACACTTATTTTTGACATTTACTATGCCGAAAATACGGCAATTCGTATTCGTATTGATAGCACATCAATACGACTACGAATTGCCGTATTTTCGGATAGTAAATGTCAAAAATAAGTGTATTTTTGGATACAAATACACCTATTTTTTTACAAATTTCCTTTAGTAAATTTCCCCCTATATCTGCAGATATATGCAACCAAGATCTCTGTATTATCTGATTAATATGTAGTTATTTTCTCATTCAGTGTGCAATTGGGATACAAACTGTTTTTTTTCCTAACCAGATTTACCCCTCCCTTTTGGCACCTGAATGACACACCTCTGATTGAGCAGCTTACCAACAAAAGTGTTGTGGATTGCAATATGTACTGGCACAATATATTAGTATTTTATGGTTTGACTTTTAGACTGTATCATTTATGTATCCATCGTGATGCTGTTTCATTGGTGCATGTTCCGTTAAGCATGTCTTTATCTTTGCAGCCGGGCGGTGTGGTATTAGGTGGAGTTGGATGATGTCTTTATTTGGTGTCCTTTCCTGTCTCTTCATGGCACCGCTGGCTACATGTAACAGAGTGATGGGATGTAAGGTGAGAGTTTATGTGTGTTATTTGTATTTGCCTGATGACAATGTTCGAGTAAACACATTGAAACATTGCAGTTATTATCTGTATATTTGTAATTATTTCGAGTACCGCCTGGCTGGCTGTGTTATAGGATTGCATTGGGGGATTCTTTAGGAAGTCACTGACTCATTTGCAGGTTGTATGTGAGAGCTGGCCCATCCGGCTATATACAGATGAGGTAGCCTCTGCCTTGCCGCCAGCATGCCAGATTTCATTAGCTGGTGGAGCTTAGCGGACGTGGAAGTGCGAGAGTCACACATGCTATCGCGTCCATAGTGGAGAAAAGGGCGTACTCGGACACGCCCTGTCTGCCAGCTGGCATAGAGCGATGTGGGGGACGACAAAATGGGAGCTGCTCCCATGACAGTGGCTCCATCTGTATGTGTATGTATACTGTGTGTGTGTGTGTGTATATATATATATATATATATATATATATATATATATATATATATATATATATATATATATATAGGTGGGTCGATGCCCGGCACTCCAGAATAGGATGAAAACAGCTGCTGCGGTGCACACGTCCTCCTTTGCAGGATATATAATTCAAACACATAGACGGCACTCGCATATATTAGCAGTAAAGTAACAAGAAGAGTCCACACACGGAGGTGTAATCGACGTTTTGGGTCCTTGACCCTTTATCAAGACTGAACGGCAATTATAAATGCATTGGTTGTGTGACCTGCTCGAGTTTGGAAACTGGGCATCACTTTTTCCACCCCCACACTGGCGAAAAAATCCCCATCAGGTATCCCCTGACTTGTAGCAGCCGCTACGTGATCTACTATATCTGATGTCCCTGCGGTCTTTTGTACATAGGCAAAACTATTACCCAATTTAAGGAGAGAATCGCCAACCATAAATCCAGCATCAGAGGGGCACTGTCAGGCAAGGGATCGGAGCAACCTGTTGCCCGACATTTCAAATCTTTCAACCATTCGCTACCATCTATCAAATACAAAATGATAGATTGTGTCCTTCCCAATGTAAGGGGTGGTGACAGGGACCGTGCCCTCCTCAGACTTGAAGCGAGATGGATCTACCGTTTACAAACGGTACATCCCCGAGGTTTGAATGAACAGCTTTCGTTCTCCTGCTTTTTGTGATTTCACATCTCATTCGCCCCCGACAGGTCTGTTTTTCGGCATGAGCCTATCACCATTGATTAATTGTTGATTAATTGTTTCTCATTTTGATTACACATCTGAACATCTGTTATGTACGAGGGTACCGCCTAGGTTCAATACCCCACAGCTAAATGCTGCATTACCTACGTTGTTTCCAGCCTTTTGTCATTCATGTTACTGTTTTTTCCATTCTTTTAGATCACTTAATTTTGTCACCATGGTGATGGGCGCACTTCAGCATCGGCACGCCCGCTGTGATGACCGGACTTGTCGGCGCTGAGGCGCAATTGATGATGTCATAGGGCTCCGGGAGGCCAGCGCATTGCCGTGCACTGGGTGATGTGTCACTGATAACACCTTATATATGTAAGTACTGTATCTATGTTTTGTTCAGTCTTGATAAAGGGTCAAGGACCCGAAACGTCTATTACACCTCCGTGTGTGGACTCTTCTTGTTACTTTACTGCTAATATATGCGAGTGCCGTCTATGTGTTTGAAATATATATATATATATATATATATATATATATATATATATATATATATACACACACCACACACACACGCACACTACTGTAGTGAATTTCTTTAGGCATATGGATGCAAAGGGGGAAATTTGCTCAGATTGGGATGTTGTTATGTGCAACCAATCAGATACCATCTATTATTTTCTAGAAGGTGCTAAATGAATAAGAAGTCGATATTGATTGATTGCCCATAGCCAGGACCGCCGACAGGGGGGTACTGTGGGTAAAGCTGGCCCTGGCCTCTGGAGGGGCCTAGGCAGCTGCCCACAGTGACAGCGGCACGGTGTCACCCCCCCCCTCACCCCCGCAGCCGCACACAACCTCCCCCACCCAACAGCTTCCCATCCAGGCACGCACAATACACAGGGCAGCCTGCAGAGCACCGAGCCTAGGATACAGAGGCGCTCGGCACTCTTCAGGCTGCACTATGCAGTGTGCGCTCCATCCTGAGGAGATGCATGCAGGATGGAGAGAGTGGAGGTGTGCAGGAAGGTAAGTAATGGTACTCGGGGGGGGTAGGTAGTAACGGAACTCGGGAGGGGTAGGAAGTAATGGTACTCCGGATGAAGGGGGGGGGGGGGGCGGACTGAAGGTCAGTCCTGGGCCCCAAGATTCTTAGTGGCGGCCCTGCCCATAGCAACATCCCATGTGAAATAAAACACACATATTAGCACATTTCCCCCAGTGAATCCTAATAATGAAGATCTTGAAGAGTTACTCAGGCAGATATGTGCTACATTCATTTTAACTTTTATGTTTTCACTTTTATTTTTGAGACCTGAATAGTATTTAAAGACTCTAATACTGTACGTCTCTATTTTCATTACACATAGATATTTTGTTACATAGATCTGTTAGCACAGTAATTAACATAATTAAAAAATGACTAATCGCTTTGAAAATGTGTAAAGTAGATTTCAATGGCTAGTGTTCTAGAGGATACCAGAAGTAAAGATAAGTGACTCAGATTCTGGGACTAAATTCAGAAGTGTAGTCCAGCGGAGACAAGGGTCATAACCAGGAAGAAAATAAGACTAATCAGCACCAAGAATGAGGTCACAGTAAGACAAATCCAGTTCCACAACATGGAATGAACAGGATCAAGAGTAAGGTAAGATAAATAGCTTTATGTATGCTGGGAAGTAGGCCAGGAATGTGCTACAAGGCTATAGTTTCTGTATTTTTCTAAATACGTTAGATTGATTACATATGGTCACTACAGTATGCTCATTTTTGTAAGACTGAAATAAAGCATAATTAGACATATTAATATTACATTTCTGAATGACTTGCTATAATATCAACCATGAGAGAAGGTGGCCTACACAAAACTGGAAAAAAAATATTATGATTAAGAGCCTATTTATCATTGGTTTGTTCAATGTCACAGTTAAATATTTAATAACTGTTTTTTTGAAGACTGACTGCAAGAGTACATGAATGGATAGGCTCCTATATGTTAACAGTATTGTTTTTAATTCTAACTTATTATCATACAATATTGTAATTCTAGGCTGAAGTCTATTATATGTGAAATATATCTCCAACAAATGTTTTTTTTTTTTTTAAGGAAAAGGTATTATTGTTTATTGATTTTGAAAGACATAAAGACATACTGATTCAGTTTAATAGGTACAGAATAACTATTATTATCATAAGTATATTTTCACTATAACTATTAAAAGGGGTAACAATTATATTTTATTAATTATTGTATCAATTACATTAAACATACAAAAAAATATATATTACAGTATTTAAAAAATATATTCCATATTCATTTGGGAGCAAATTCAGCAGTACAGTTTTGGGGTTTCTGAAAGAAATTTATTATCACAAGCTTTTTGTCTTGGAAACTATATATGAGACAATGTAATCAAGCCAGTGATATGACCCTATTTTTGTTTAAACAAATGTATCACTTAATAACCTTATCAGTCAAAGGTGATGATATTTTACATCTCTCCAGAGTGAGGAGGAAATTTACTAAGATGGGAGTTGTATTTCACATGGGATGTTGCTATGGGAAACCAATCAGAATCTATTTCTGTATTAAGCACCTTTTAGAAGATAAAAGATATCTGCTTGGTTCCCATAGCAATATCCCACCAAAAATAGAACTCCTATCTTAGTACACTTCCCCCTAATAGTCTAAACAATAACATTTAAACTAAGTGAGATACAATTATCTCTTACATAATCCCCAGAACTGTCACTCTGTAAGTGTGTGTATAACGCTGGGTGGAGTCATAGAGTGAATAGCAGTTACCAATCTGTCACACTAATGCTGTGTACACACGGTCCGATTTCCTTTCCGATGTTGACGATATAGTCAACATCGGATCGGCATCGGATGCAGATCGCAAGGGTTTTAACTCTTGCGATCCCGATGCGCGTTCACGTATCGGAAGCCAGAAAGTCTTGGCTGCCTTGTCTATATAGTGCAGATCTGCACTATATAGTCAAGATAGGATGCAAATCGGATGTGCCTTAAGATCCTATCCACGATCCTATCTGATCAGATCGTGGATAGGATCTTAAGGCACATCTAACGTGTGTACACACCATAAGACTCTGCCCAACGTTACACAGTCACAGTGACATATCTTTCCTGACTATGTAGGAGATGAGCCTCAGACTCTCATCTCTCCGGTGGTGTTGCTGTGTGGGAATGTCCAGCTGCAGCTCTAAAACATGGCGATCCAGCCGCTGCCCCACATTCCTCCGTTAACCCAAATCCTACGGCTGCCCAGGTGCCCTGTCCAGCGCTGTACGGCACATCCCCGCTCCAGGGGGTGTTGCTGTGTGTGGCTGCTGCTGACACATTACATGCTACATGGCGCTCCCACCTCTACCCTGCTATCTCCATTACCCGCAGCCTGCAGACACCCAGGTGCCCAGTCTAGTGCTGTATGCTGCAACCCCGCTGCCTTGCCACACACACCAGGTACAGGCTGTATTAGGGGGAAGTGAGTGTTCGCCCGGAGCGGGTGTTCGGCCGCCTCCCACCGTTGTCTGCAATACAAGGGAGCTACGCATGCCATCTCTGCTGCCTTCTACCGGCTGCCACACACGGAGGGGAATACCTTTATATCAGCTGCCCCATCCTGCATGAAGCCGCTGCCTCACACCATGCATACTTAGAAGCCGCTGCCTCACACCATACAGCTGCAGTGCCACATTACAAGCCTCTAGAAGGTATGGCAATGGAGTGTAAACATTACACACACTTAGTTAAAAAAAAATCCTGCATATAGTGCTACTTACACTACCCCTAATCAGTCAGACACTTTCAAGTGAGAAACCAGAAAGTAAGCACCACTGCACCACACTTGCCCCTACCGCACCCACAGCACCGCAGGACACTCTCACCCACCTGTGCCCACCCTGAATCCGCCACTTCCCCACCCAAAGTACTAATGCACCCACCCACGCCACCCCCACACCCGAATCTCATAAACCCACCGTACCCCCGCAACAAGCCACCCCAACACCGCACCTGCCCATCCCCCTCCCACAATACCCACACACCCATCTGTCCCACACCACCACTGCCCCCACACCCACATCACCCCTGCACCTAACCAACACACACCACCCACACCGGGCACCCCCACAGTGTAACTCCACCACCTGCATTGTCCCTGCACCTGACATTGGCCTACCCTACACCACCCACAAGTACCCTCCCCCACCCATAGCACACTCGTACCCCACACACACCACACCCACACGCAACACCACTAAACCCGCCCCTCCACCACCTGCAGCACACCCAAATCCACTTGCAAACACATGACCACCGCCCCCCCACACACAACCTCCTCAACCTGCACCCAGCCGCAGCAACACCACACCGACCCCCCACTCACCCATCCCGCCCCCAGCCATACTACCCCTACTTCTACACCCACAGCACCACCGCAACTGCCCCTCACTCAACCGATGCACCACCACACCTGACCAACCCACACCACACACACATCCCACCCCCGCAACTCCACCACCCACAGTATCTCCACACCTGCCAATCACCTACTGTATATATAAAATGTTATATAGTGTAAACACGCTGTGTGTACAATGCTTTCAATAACAGAAGTGCTGAGATACAAAGTGAATGAACAGAAGAAAAATCTTAATCAATATTTGGTGTGACCAACTCTTGCACACAGGTTAAAAAAAATGAAGTCAGCAGGGAGGTTGTTCTGGCTGTAGGCTTGCTCAAATACTTCTGTATCTTCATGTCTGCCCAGACAGACCTAATGATGTTAAAATCAGAGCTACTATATGTGGGAGCCACATTATTACTTCTAGGACTCATTGTTCTTCTTTATGCTGAAGAAAGTTGTAAACATTGGCTGTATGTTTGGCATTGTTGTTCTGCTGCGGAATGATTTTGGAGCCAATCATACACCTCCCTGATTGTGTTGCAGAATGGATAAATACCTGCCAGTATTTCTCTGCATTGCGTACACCATTAACCCTTTGAGAGCCAAGTGAATTTGTCAAAATTGGTGTGAAAATTGCCAAGCTAACATTTTTATTCGTCATAATGACCTGTAATGTTACCCTATATAGTAAATATCATTTTTTGAATACATTTGTTTTGTATTTGAATTCATATAACAAATGTGAGCGATGCTGGCATTTTTAGCCAATATTTTGCGCATCTCCCACAGAGATGTTGGCATTTTTAGCTGATGTTTTTGCGCATCTCTCACAGAGATGTTGGCACGCAAAGGTTTAATTCTGACCAAATCCCCAACTCCATTTGCAGAAATGCCGACCCAAACAAGGAATCTCCACTATGCTGTACTGCTGCTTGCTGATACTCATTATTGTACTGCTATCCAGCCCTTGAGCCAACAAACTTCCTTCTGTTACAGCCAATTATTAAAAAGGTTGTCTCCTCAGTCAAGAGCACCTGCTGCAGAATTGCTATGTTGTGACATCACCACTCAATGCATGTCTATGAGCTGCAAGAGCAAAATAGACATAAGCATGGTGACCAGGCCATACCAATCCAGAGAGATGTCACACTTGTGGTTGGTTTTGGCTACATCTGTATGGTTTTTGGGCACACTTCTGGCCAGTCTTCTCTGAACAGTAGATGGGGTACATCAAATCAAAATCAAATCATTTTTATTTTCACTACAATATTAAAAGAAATGCATAAATGAAATTCCATAAGAAAAGGAAAGTAGCACTCACAGGTCACACACTACAATTCAGACTTGAAACAACAGAAGGAAAAAAAACTGTTAC
The DNA here is from genome assembly GCF_055691185.1 of Crinia signifera. Classification (NCBI taxonomy): domain Eukaryota; kingdom Metazoa; phylum Chordata; class Amphibia; order Anura; family Myobatrachidae; genus Crinia; species Crinia signifera. The sequence continues at coordinate 81,522,474 of NC_139222.1, forward strand.
GCAGCCGACTACTACGGCAACTTAAACACCTATCACGTTTTCCAGAAGGTCTGCTGGAAATCTTTCAATTTCAAAGGGAAAAAAAGCATAAGCATAATGTGTCTTTCATCTGATGCACTAAGTTTCTTTGGCTGACCACGTCTCATTTCTTGTGCATTAGAGCTTGACCTGGTCTCTCTAGTTGATATGTAACAAACGGTCCGCTGAGTGTCGCGTCAATATGCAGCTGGAAGTGCAAACAGTTTGGTCGGCTGTACAGGAGAAATAGAGTACAGCAATAGGGGTAATGTCGGGTGTCTAGTATGGAAAGGTTGCTTCCTCGATAATTCCTGAAATCCTTAGAGCGTTTGGTCACTATGGGCCTTATTCTGGTTGGTGCGGTCCGTTCCGAATTCTTTCGGACGGCGATTTGTAGCTACCTGCGCATGCAACGCAATGCGCATGTGCAACGCAGTGTCTTCGCAATCGTTCTCAGCAATACCGTCTACAAATGTGCACCGAACTCCCTCGGGAAATTAAAAAATAGTATGCATACATAAAACACAGTTAAAGGGGCAACAATTAAGTTTTACAACTTAACATGATGTAAGGGTTAATCTAAAGTGCTAGTATGTGTTTACTGTAAGTGTCATTTAGGAAGTAATTGATTTAATGACAAAAATATATATATATATATATATATATATATATATATATATATATATATATATATATAGGTACTTGTGAGTTATCCGGGCTGCCGATTTCTAAATCGGGTCGGATCGGGCACATCGCATCGCATCGCATCGCATGCGACCATCGGATGCGATGCGATGCGATGACCCGATTTTTCCATAGGAATCAATGTTAAAATGGACTGAGTCCATTTTAACATGGAATTCAATGGGAAAAAGGGGTCCTTTTCATACCCCTACTATCCAAGTGGGCATGGAGTTGGATATAAACCTGTGGCGAGCGTAGCGAGCCACCGAGCCCGAAGCGTGGCGAGCGGCAACAGAATACCGTCCCCTCGCGGGGCTCGCTTCGCTCGCCACGCTTCGGGCTCGGTGGCTCGCTACGCTCGCCACAGGTTTATATCCAACTCCATGCCCACTTGGATAGTAGGGGTATGAAAAGGACCCCTTTTTCCCATTGAATTCCATGTTAAAATGGACTCAGTCCATTTTAACATTGATTCCTATGGAAAAATCGGGTCATCGCATCCGATGGTCGCATGCGATGCGATGCGATATCGCATCGCATCGCATCTGATTGTATGCCTTAACTTAAGGCATACAATAAAAAAATCGGCAGCCCAGATAACTCACAAGTACCTATATATATATATATATATATCTAGGCAAAGATGAGAAGAAAGGTGCGCTTCATAGTGCATTAAACAGAGTTTTAATCAGGATAAAACAAAGTATCCCAGGTACACAACAAAAGAGCCTCGTACCACATAAATGATCGCTGTGGACTGGGTACCACAAGATATGACAATTTATGCCAAGGGCAAAGCTGCTCACGTCACAGGAACGGTCTCCACTCGAACAACCTCCAATGGTCCGCCAGGCTGGTTTGCCGTGCAGGTCAGCGGGGATGCCGGAGAAGAAGGGAGCCTGAGAGGCGACGTCAGCTAGCAGTAAGATCCAACACCGGTGGGGGACGTAGGCCACGCCCTGACGCGTTTCGTCACTAGGACTTCGTCAGAGGGCGTGGTCTCTACGTCCAAACCCCAGTGTTTTTAAGGAGAAGCGGCTGTCAGTCAAAGCGCTGACCAGCCGTATAATAGGAGCAGATACAAAGGGCGTATATAACTATTGCGCTCCAATGTTAAAATCGCAGCCTGTTCATTATGTGAAGAGAGCGGCGTTGCCACTTGGCTAACAACAATAATTAAACAATTGGCACATGTAATTTATACTATTGGCACATACAATGTAAATGTACTGGGATATCAATATATAAAAATCCCCAAAAAATTTTTTGCGACAATAAATAAATACACAATATAACAATATCACTAATAGGACAAGCAAAACACAAAAAACAAAAAAAGTGAATATATATATATAAAAAGATCTTTTAAAGATCTATCTTAAATAAAAGATGCAGCAAATATCCCGCAGAACCTTACTATTATCAGCGGAAATCATGCATAAAAATGACATAAGCTGTACATATTGTCATTTAAACCACACATGTAAGTAAACATGGTAACATAAGTGGAATAGGTTCTGTGAATTAGTTTATGAAGGGTGTGATTTCATAGCCTTCATTCAGGCCGGTGGGTACCAATGTGTTCATTTTGAGTATCCACACTGTTTCACGTTTTAATAAAAATTTATCGTGATCACCGCCTCTCTTATGTCTAGCAACCAGTTTGATTCCTTTGAAGGAGAAACTGCTTGGATCACAGTCATGCTTTTCTTTGAAGTGCCGGGGTAGACTATGGTTAGTCACCCCGTTTTTGATATTACGCAAGTGTTCTAAAATACGCACTTTCAAGCATCTTTTAGTTTTTCCAATGTAATTGATACCACAACCACAAGTCACCAGATACACCACATGTGTGGAATTACAATTGATAAAATTTAAAACCTTAAAATCAGTCCCATCGATGTGGGGTCCTTTTTTCATGTATTTACATACTTTACACGAATTACAAGGATAACTGCCTTTTAATGACAAAAAAGTGTTACTGGGAGGTCTTACATCAATCACATCTAGTTGACTCCTGGATACTAAAGATTTCAAAGTTTTAGCTTTTCTAAAGACCACTTTAGGGGTATCTGAGATGTGTGCCGTCAAAACAGGGTCCAATTTTAAAACATTCCAATGCTTCTGGAATATTCTCTTTATTTCTCTTTCATGAGTATTAAACTGTGTGATGAAAAGGGCATCAGACGATTTTTTAGGGAGAAACTGACTATTGGAAGGGGTTTCATCTGGATATAATAGTTTATGTCTGTCCAGATTTCTTGCTCGATTAAGTGATCCCTGTACAATACCCATAGGATATCCTCTTTCCTTGAAGCGCTGTGTGTACACACATGCCTGCTGCTCAAAAACTGCTGTATCTGTACAGTTCCTTCTTAAACGAAGGAACTGTGAAAAAGGAATATTATCTTTCCAGTTGGTATAATGACAGCTGGAATAGTCCAAGTAGCTATTCGCATCAACTGGTTTAAAGAAAGTAGATGTCATAATTTTCTTTTGGCCAGGGGTATCATCTGCATTTAGCATGATGTCCAAAAATTCTATTTTATTACGGTGAAAGCTGGAGGTAAATTTTAAATTGTAGGTATTGATATTTATTGCCTTCATAAACTCATCAAAAGCTGTCTTGTCTCCACGCCAAATGATTATAATATCATCTATATACCTTTTTATAAGTACAATATTACATCGTAAATCATCATGCAATATGTCAGTTTCCCATGTGTCCATATAAATATTTGCTACGCTCGGAGCGCAAATCGTCCCCATAGCGGTCCCACACACCTGTAGGAACCACTCATTGAGGAACTCGAAGTAATTATACTTCAAGACAAACAACAAACAATCACAAATGAAATCACTTTGAGCTTTTTTAACCATCGGATCTCTGGATAAACATTCTCTCACTGCTTCTATACCCTTTATATGCGGGATGCATGTATATAATGCCTGTACGTCTATCGAAGCAAATGAGTATTCAGGCTCCCAGTCAATCTGATCCAAGATCTGCAGCAAATGAGTGGAATCTTTAATATAAGTGGCGATGTTTGGTACATATTTTTTTATCATGACATCCACATATTCTGATACTCTGGCAGTGAGGGATCCTATACCTGCCACAATTGGTCGACCCGGTGGTGCACTGATACTTTTATGCACCTTGGGGAGGTGATGAAATGTGGCTAGGTTAGGGGTGGTGTTATTCAGATACCGATATTCATCCATATTTATTACCTTATCAGTTAGCCCTTTTTTAAGGAGGGTTTCCAGTATAACAAGATATTCTTTTGTAGGGTCACCAGGTAGCTTCATATATGATTTCTTATCTGATAACAAATTATTGTAATTCGTTTAAAGTATGTAAATACATGAAAAAAGGACCCCACATCGATGGGACTGATTTTAAGGTTTTAAATTTTATCAATTGTAATTCCACACATGTGGTGTATCTGGTGACTTGTGGTTGTGGTATCAATTACATTGGAAAAACTAAAAGATGCTTGAAAGTGCGTATTTTAGAACACTTGCGTAATATCAAAAACGGGGTGACTAACCATAGTCTACCCCGGCACTTCAAAGAAAAGCATGACTGTGATCCAAGCAGTTTCTCCTTCAAAGGAATCGAACTGGTTGCTAGACATAAGAGAGGCGGTGATCACGATAAATTTTTATTAAAACGTGAAACAGTGTGGATACTCAAAATGAACACATTGGTACCCACCGGCCTGAATGAAGGCTATGAAATCACACCCTTCATAAACTAATTCACAGAACCTATTCCACTTATGTTACCATGTTTACTTACATGTGTAGTTTAAATGACAATATGTACAGCTTATGTCATTTTTATGCATGATTTCCGCTGATAATAGTAAGGTTCTGCGGGATATTTGCTGCATCTTTTATTTAAGATAGATCTTTAAAAGATCTTTTTATATATATATTCACTTTTTTTGTTTTTTGTGTTTTGCTTGTCCTATTAGTGATATTGTTATATTGTGTATTTATTTATTGTCGCAAAAAATTTTTTGGGGATTTTTATATATTGATATCCCAGTACATTTACATTGTATGTGCCAATAGTATAAATTACATGTGCCAATTGTTTAATTATTGTTGTTAGCCAAGTGGCAACGCCGCTCTCTTCACATAATGAACAGGCTGCGATTTTAACATTGGAGCGCAATAGTTATATACGCCCTTTGTATCTGCTCCTATTATACGGCTGGTCAGCGCTTTGACTGACAGCCGCTTCTCCTTAAAAACACTGGGGTTTGGACGTAGAGACCACGCCCTCTGACGAAGTCCTAGTGACGAAACGCGTCAGGGCGTGGCCTACGTCCCCCACCGGTGTTGGATCTTACTGCTAGCTGATGTCGCCTCTCAGGCTCCCTTCTTCTCCGGCATCCCCGCTGACCTGCACGGCAAACCAGCCTGGCGGACCATTGGAGGTTGTTCGAGTGGAGACCGTTCCTGTGACGTGAGCAGCTTTGCCCTTGGCATAAATTGTCATATCTTGTGGTACCCAGTCCACAGCGATCATTTATGTGGTACGAGGCTCTTTTGTTGTGTACCTGGGATACTTTGTTTTATCCTGATTAAAACTCCGTTTAATGCACTATGAAGCGCACCTTTCTTCTCATCTTTGCCTAGATACTTTCCCTCTGTGGATTCCAGAGGTCCTTCCACTTGAGAAAGGTTGCTGCTGAGACTTATTTTAGACTTTTGGTGCTAATTGATCCTGGTGATTACAGGACTTTTCCAGCTGGTTGATACAGCAAGTATTTGTGGCGCTTTGGACTCAATATTTGCACACGTTGTTTGATTCCTGGATCCATTGTGATTACTAGAGCTGCCTATCTACTTGTCTATTAATATTGTTTTATTGTTGTTTGTTCATAATCACTGTGTACAAGATGTTTAGAAACAGTGATCTGAACTCGAGACGCTCACAGGAGTGTCAGAGAATTTTTGATGAAAATGTTTCTCTCTCTGATAAAATGGAGACAGGGAACACCCAGAAGGGTGACTTGATTGATTTAGAAAGGTTACTGATTAAAGAAGCAAAGACATGGTGGGATATAAAAAGTTTGGATAACTATGTTAATTGTAACCGTATCCCCCGGGGTCTTAGGATCATAAAAAATCCTTCTATTGGTAAAAATAGTGACAGTTTTACTAATGAATGGAATCGCATTCTCGACAATTGTTCCTTAGAACTAATGAGATTAATCATCATGGAAAAGAAAAAAACATTTAGTGAGATTGAAGTCAGCCTTACTCAACTTACCCCTGTTCTAGATGCCAACTTTACCAAAGAGGCACTTACTGCGGCCAAAATCGATATTGATAAAAAGGTCTCCAGTATAGAGAACAAGATTATTGAGAATAAACAGAAAAAATTTATCCGAGATAAAACGGATTATGAGAACAATCAAGTGCGCTCATGGCCTCTCAATAAAAAAGTTGAAAAACAGACGAATAAAAAACCTGACTATAGAGAGAATAAATTTTCAAAACAGAATAGACAATATACATCCAACAATGAATCCCATTATTCACCTAGACCCTATAGACGTGACTCATATAGACGTGACTCTTATAGGGATGAATCCCAACAATTTAGATGGAAAAAGGTGCCTTATAGGGGTAATGACCCAAAAAAACGATGGAACCAACCTGTGTTCACACATAATCAATCTAGAAACTGGACACATAAAAACAGATACGAGGCCCTGGAACCCCAACAGGATACCCAGGTTTTTTTAGAACCGCGCCAGTCCAATCCCCCTCTATCAGCGCCAAACCGAACCCCATTACGTCTAAAAAGACGATTAGGGGATGTAGAGGAAAGGGATATACCAAGAAGAGAACCCAAACAGAGACTCCTTCAATAACTCCACCAACTGCCATTGTTACTAATCCCATTGTGGATACGGGTACTACTAATGGTATTTTTAATCTCTCAAAAAGGGTTCTTACTGACCTGGAGACTGCAGTGTTAAAAAAGGGCCTTTCATTTGCTCCGGCTCAAGGGCCCAATAAAGTCGACCTCCAGGTAGATTTGAATTTGTTTACTAGAAAATTAACATTAAAACGCCATTTTCTAAAAAAACCACTACCACCATCAAATACAGTGGCAGATCCTCAAACGGGTTCCAATTTAAAGCTTAAATCGACATACTACCCTTTGGAATCAAGAGGGCCGTTTATTGATTTGTTTTCTGAATTGGTCCGAAAGGACTTTGACAAAATCAATCCAAGTACTAATAAAAAGTATAATCTAACATTTAAAGAGTCACATGCTCTAAAAGCACTAAAATCAGACACTTCTATAGTGATTAAAAGTGCGGATAAGGGGGGTGGGGTCGTGATAATGGACCGGGACCAATATGTGAACGAAGCATATAATTTGTTATCAGATAAGAAATCATATATGAAGCTACCTGGTGACCCTACAAAAGAATATCTTGTTATACTGGAAACCCTCCTTAAAAAAGGGCTAACTGATAAAGTAATAAATATGGATGAATATCGGTATCTGAATAACACCACCCCTAACCTAGCCACATTTTATCACCTCCCCAAGGTGCATAAAAGTATCAGTGCACCACCGGGTCGACCAATTGTGGCAGGTATAGGATCCCTCACTGCCAGAGTATCAGAATATGTGGATGTCATGATAAAAAAATATGTACCAAACATCGCCACTTATATTAAAGATTCCACTCATTTGCTGCAGATCTTGGATCAGATTGACTGGGAGCCTGAATACTCATTTGCTTCGATAGACGTACAGGCATTATATACATGCATCCCGCATATAAAGGGTATAGAAGCAGTGAGAGAATGTTTATCCAGAGATCCGATGGTTAAAAAAGCTCAAAGTGATTTCATTTGTGATTGTTTGTTGTTTGTCTTGAAGTATAATTACTTCGAGTTCCTCAATGAGTGGTTCCTACAGGTGTGTGGGACCGCTATGGGGACGATTTGCGCTCCGAGCGTAGCAAATATTTATATGGACACATGGGAAACTGACATATTGCATGATGATTTACGATGTAATATTGTACTTATAAAAAGGTATATAGATGATATTATAATCATTTGGCGTGGAGACAAGACAGCTTTTGATGAGTTTATGAAGGCAATAAATATCAATACCTACAATTTAAAATTTACCTCCAGCTTTCACCGTAATAAAATAGAATTTTTGGACATCATGCTAAATGCAGATGATACCCCTGGCCAAAAGAAAATTATGACATCTACTTTCTTTAAACCAGTTGATGCGAATAGCTACTTGGACTATTCCAGCTGTCATTATACCAACTGGAAAGATAATATTCCTTTTTCACAGTTCCTTCGTTTAAGAAGGAACTGTACAGATACAGCAGTTTTTGAGCAGCAGGCATGTGTGTACACACAGCGCTTCAAGGAAAGAGGATATCCTATGGGTATTGTACAGGGATCACTTAATCGAGCAAGAAATCTGGACAGACATAAACTATTATATCCAGATGAAACCCCTTCCAATAGTCAGTTTCTCCCTAAAAAATCGTCTGATGCCCTTTTCATCACACAGTTTAATACTCATGAAAGAGAAATAAAGAGAATATTCCAGAAGCATTGGAATGTTTTAAAATTGGACCCTGTTTTGACGGCACACATCTCAGATACCCCTAAAGTGGTCTTTAGAAAAGCTAAAACTTTGAAATCTTTAGTATCCAGGAGTCAACTAGATGTGATTGATGTAAGACCTCCCAGTAACACTTTTTTGTCATTAAAAGGCAGTTATCCTTGTAATTCGTGTAAAGTATGTAAATACATGAAAAAAGGACCCCACATCGATGGGACTGATTTTAAGGTTTTAAATTTTATCAATTGTAATTCCACACATGTGGTGTATCTGGTGACTTGTGGTTGTGGTATCAATTACATTGGAAAAACTAAAAGATGCTTGAAAGTGCGTATTTTAGAACACTTGCGTAATATCAAAAACGGGGTGACTAACCATAGTCTACCCCGGCACTTCAAAGAAAAGCATGACTGTGATCCAAGCAGTTTCTCCTTCAAAGGAATCGAACTGGTTGCTAGACATAAGAGAGGCGGTGATCACGATAAATTTTTATTAAAACGTGAAACAGTGTGGATACTCAAAATGAACACATTGGTACCCACCGGCCTGAATGAAGGCTATGAAATCACACCCTTCATAAACTAATTCACAGAACCTATTCCACTTATGTTACCATGTTTACTTACATGTGTGGTTTAAATGACAATATGTACAGCTTATGTCATTTTTATGCATGATTTCCGCTGATAATAGTAAGGTTCTGCGGGATATTTGCTGCATCTTTTATTTAAGATAGATCTTTAAAAGATCTTTTTATATATATATATTCACTTTTTTTGTTTTTTGTGTTTTGCTTGTCCTATTAGTGATATTGTTATATTGTGTATTTATTTATTGTCGCAAAAAATTTTTTGGGGATTTTTATATATTGATATCCCAGTACATTTACATTGTATGTGCCAATAGTATAAATTACATGTGCCAATTGTTTAATTATTGTTGTTAGCCAAGTGGCAACGCCGCTCTCTTCACATAATGAACAGGCTGCGATTTTAACATTGGAGCGCAATAGTTATATACGCCCTTTGTATCTGCTCCTATTATACGGCTGGTCAGCGCTTTGACTGACAGCCGCTTCTCCTTAAAAACACCGGGGTTTGGACGTAGAGACCACGCCCTCTGACGAAGTCCTAGTGACGAAACGCGTCAGGGCGTGGCCTACGTCCCCCACCGGTGTTGGATCTTACTGCTAGCTGACGTCGCCTCTCAGGCTCCCTTCTTCTCCGGCATCCCCGCTGACCTGCACGGCAAACCAGCCTGGCGGACCATTGGAGGTTGTTCGAGTGGAGACCGTTCCTGTGACGTGAGCAGCTTTGCCCTTGGCATAAATTGTCATATCTTGTGGTACCCAGTCCACAGCGATCATTTATGTGGTACGAGGCTCTTTTGTTGTGTACCTGGGATACTTTGTTTTATCCTGATTAAAACTCCGTTTAATGCACTATGAAGCGCACCTTTCTTCTCATCTTTGCCTAGATACTTTCCCTCTGTGGATTCCAGAGGTCCTTCCACTTGAGAAAGGTTGCTGCTGAGACTTATTTTAGACTTTTGGTGCTAATTGATCCTGGTGATTACAGGACTTTTCCAGCTGGTTGATACAGCAAGTATTTGTGGCGCTTTGGACTCAATATTTGCATATATATATATATATATATATATATATATATATATATATATATATATATATATATATATATATATATATATATATATATATATATATATATATATATACACAGTCTCGAGTAGCAGGCACTCTCTTTTGTAAAATATCTCGTGCCGGGGTGCCCTGTCAGGGGTGCAGCATACAGAATATCCACATGGGACCGGCACTCGGCGGACTTGGAATCAACAACAAATACCCATACTTTGCAATAGCAAAGTATGCAAACTATTGCAAAGTATGGGTATTTGTTGTTGATTCCAAGTCCGCCGAGTGCCGGCCCCATGTGGATATTCTATATATAAAGCACGGTGATGGCAGCACACGCCGAAATAATAGACCAGGAATCACGTTCTTGCAGTCAACGTTTCGAAGCTTTTATTGATATGCTTCTTCTTCAGGACAAGATAACACAATAACAAAACATACACCGTATTTATACATACCGATAAGCACACCCACACGTACCTTGATTCCCGCGCTCCACCGGTCAAGTGGCTGACGTCATCAGCTGTGGACCAGCGTGTCTGTCGGCGCCCCCGCACTGACACTGCTCTTTACTCACACAGCTGAGCGTACAAACACCTGTCGGCTCCAAGCCGCCGTTGTCATGGTCACCGTGATACACAATGTTAAGAATATATACAAAGCAGTATACATCGTGTCAAAGAATTATGAAACAATTATATACAAAATAACACACATCACCAATAAGTGAAAATATATATAAATCGCGGTAAAACAATCTGCGTTCCACCTGAAAGAAGATGCAGACTATTAGCGGTATATGAAAAAAGATAAAATGAGAAGCTTGTGGAGATATTACAGCATGCGGTCAGTGAAGGGCAGATCACTTCTGATCTAGCCAATGCATTACAAGTAACTTTTCCCACTGTACCGCTGCTGTATACGCTCCCCAAGTTTCATAAAAGATTAATAGCCCCCCCTGGACGCCCTATTATCGCGGCCAGGGGTTCGCTATTTCAAAATGTGGCTGTGTATATCGACTCCTTGCTCCAACCATGTGTCCAAGCCAGCCCTGGCTTTCTGTTGGACACCACTACTTTTATTAACCGATTGTCGGACATCGCTACAGTACCAGCAGGTAGTCTACTGGCCAGTATAGATGTTACTAGTCTGTACACCGTTATACCTAATTAGGGCGGGCTATTGGCGGTACAAAGGCTTCTGCAAGATAATCCTGTTTATGTGGGTCCTGATATACAGTTTGTATTGTCCTTACTGGAACTTGTCCTCACACATAATTATTTCTTGTATGACAGCAGATTTTATATTCAAACTAGTGGATGCTCGATGGGCAGTAATTTTGCACCGGCATATGCAAACGCATATATGCTTCAAGTCGAAAGGGACATCTTTTTCACCAACATCAATGTATCTAGTAATATTGTATTTTATACTAGATACATTGATGACCTGTTTGTCATTTGGAGTGGCAGTGAGGAGCAGCTCACTAAGGTCATCGAACAGCAAAATATTTCTAACAGCCCTATAAAACTTACCTGTATTGTCGACACGGAGACAGTGTCATTTTTGGATGTCCTGGTGTCTATTAAAGAAGGTTCTATTTGTACTACATTGTTTCGTAAAGAAACAGATCGCAACACGGTACTGCATGCCAGCAGTTGCCATCCAAAAGCGTTGAAGTTTGGGCTCCCTTACTCGCAGTTTATTCGGGCGAGAAGAATATGCAGTGAACCACATGAGGCAGAGCGTCAAATTGACCTCATGATTGACCGGTTTTCTCAGAGAGGGTATGACATCTCCCTGTTACAACAAGCCAAAAGACGTGCGTTGTCTAAACCACACAGTGAGCTTCTGGTGTATAAATCTAAAGAAAGTGAGACTAACAATCATGATATTCTGCCCTGGGTAAATCAATATAATACTGCCAGTCCTACTATTACTCAGATCATTAAAAGTAACTGGCCTATTATACAGAGTGACCCTTCACTTCAGCTTACCACCAGTAGATTAATGCCTTGTTATACGAGGGGCAGGAATATCCGTGATAGACTTGTCAAAACTGATGTTGCACAATTACAGGTTGCGGGCAGTGAACAGTTCCTGTCCCTTAGACCAGGATGTTTCAGATGCCTAGGATGTATTACGTGTCGCTCACTGACAAGGGCTGACACGTTTTGTCACCCTTTGAGTGGCAAGAGGTATCAAATCCGACATAGGGTGACCTGCACGACACGTTACATTGTCTACATGATTTCGTGTCCGTGCGGGTTACACTATGTCGGCAAAACAGAAAGAACTTTAAAGGAGCGTATGGCGGGACATCGCTCCTCCATTAAGGCAGCGCTGGAGAGTGGGTCCAGTGATCAACCTGTTGCCCGTCACTTCTTGCTTGCAAAACACTCCTTACCTATGTTGAAATATATCATTATAGACCATGTGCCCGAAGATATTAGAAGGGGCAACCGTGGTCTCAAGTTATTAAGATGTGAGGCACAGTGGATCCACAGACTCAATACATTGGCGCCCAAGGGGCTTAATGAGTCTGCGGGTCTTCACTTCACATCTAGGGGTACATTCTGCACAGTTTCTCTCTGTTTGGGCTTGTGCATTCTGTGGGATTATTATTCCTTTCAATAAAAAATGTATGCTGAAGTTATTCTATTTTTGATATATTGTTATGTCAACTTTTTGATGGTGTCGACTTTGTTGACACTTATAACATTTTATCTTTTTTCATATACCGCTAATAGTCTGCATCTTCTTTCAGGTGGAATGCAGATTGTTTTACCGCGATTTATATATATTTTCACTTATTGGTGATGTGTGTTATTTTGTATATAATTGTTTCATAATTCTTTGACACGATGTATACTGCTTTGTATATATTCTTAACATTGTGTATCACGGTGACCATGACAATGGCGGCTTGGAGCCGACAGGTGTTTGTACGCTCAGCTGTGTGAGTAACGAGCAGTGTCAGTGCGGGGGCGCCGACAGACACGCTGGTCCACAGCTGATGACGTCAGCCACTTGACCGGTGGAGCGCGGGAATCAAGGTATGTGTGGGTGTGCTTATCGGTATGTATAAATACGGTGTATGTTTTGTTATTGTGTTATCTTGTCCTGAAGAAGAAGCATATCAATAAAAGCTTCGAAACGTTGACTGCAAGAACGTGATTCCTGGTCTATTATTTCGGCGTGTGCTGCCATCACCGTGCTTTGAATTTGCTCCCTGCCTGGGGAGCTATTGGCTGGCACCGCACCTATACTAAGTCGAGGAGTGCTGCTTCATCCCGTCTTCTACATGCTGCAGAAAGGGTTCCTGAGTGGATCGATCTGACAGAGAAGCCAAGCACCCGTTTATTTCTTACCACCTAGCACAAGACTCTTATTGGCTCTGCCATTTCTCTCCAGATGGCTGAGCTTACGGATGGTGGAGGTGATTTACCTTTGGGTAGTGTCAATCTATCCTTACTCACACAAGGTAAAACTTTCTCTTACTCTGAATAAGAGGCAGACGGTATTTTATCCAAACAGTGTTTTGATGAGGACGCTGGTGCAAGACCATTGGACTTTATGTACAGAGATTGGCTTAAACTTAAGCAGAGAGAGATAGATTATCAATACCACAGTATTTCACTAAGTGACTATTATAGGAGCAAACGCATACCGCGTGGCTTCCGAGTTAAGAATTCTCCGACGATTGGTCGGTTCAACACTGTTTTTTGCAAGAAATGGATCGCAATCGTTAATAAATGCAGTCTCGACCTCATCTTGCTGGTGATTGAGGAGGCGGGGAGAGAAATGCAGATTGCACAGGATCGAATTAAAGCATTTGAAGATCAGCATAAAGCAGCGTTTGAAGCCGATACGAATATTAATTGGTTGGAGAAACTTGAAAAAACAGATGGCAATTTACAAGCGTGATCTTGTTCAATTTAAACGCCAAAAATTGCAAAAAGTTAACACCGATTACGAACAGAACAGGGTGTATACATGGACACAGGGGTCGACACAATATAATGGTCAACACTTCCAAAGACGCCAGTACAAGCAACGACGTTTTGGAGCTTATGTCGACTCATCATCCGATCATCATACGACCAGTGAGTCTGATTCAAATGCTTATGGCTCACAAGGAATCACTAATTCCCAGGGCCCTTTAGGGGTGACCACAAGACGTGGAGGAAACACCCCAAAAGGTTCAGGACGCGCCGCGGCGGCAAAAGGCAGAGGGCAAGGAAGGCGAGGCAGACCACCCCTCAACAGATAGTGTTTAACTTGTCTAAACATCAACTGACAGGAGATGAGACCCGGGTGCTCAGTCGCGGTCTCTCTTTTGTCCCAACTGTCCACTTTGATCAACTACGCTGGGACATTGAGAAATATAAGTTGACAAGACAGTTGAAACTTAAAGAACATTTCTGCAAATCATCTAATATGATGCTCCCTTCCTCTTTTACTACTGACATTGATGTCCCGCCACAGTTAAAGAAGTTGCAAGGTAAATCTACCTTTGACCCCTTGACTAATAATGCGTCTATTAAGACTTTTGCTCGTGTTATTGATACGCAAGTGGGTAGAGGGGTTAAAGACTTATCCTGCAAAAATCATGTGCCTTTTTCTAATTTATCTCCAGGTGAAACAAAAGCTTTGAATGATTTATCTTCTTATACAGATATTGTTATTCGGCCCGCCGACAAGGGTGGGTCGGTAGTAGTGCAAGATCTGTTGGAGTATAAAACTGAAATTATGCGACAATTGGCTGATTCCTCTGTATATAGACTACTCGAATGTGATCCTACTGATTTATTCTCTGAGAAGCTTGTGGAGATATTACAGCATGCGGTCAGTGAAGGGCAGATCACTTCTGATCTAGCCAATGCATTACAAGTAACTTTTCCCACTGTACCGCTGCTGTATACGCTCCCCAAGGTTCATAAAAGATTAATAGCCCCCCCTGGACGCCCTATTATCGCGGCCAGGGGTTCGCTATTTCAAAATGTGGCTGTGTATATCGACTCCTTGCTCCAACCATGTGTCCAAGCCAGCCCTGGCTTTCTGTTGGACACCACTACTTTTATTAACCGATTGTCGGACATCGGTACAGTACCATCAGGTAGTCTACTGGCCAGTATAGATGTTACTAGTCTGTACACCGTTATACCTAATGAGGGCGGGCTATTGGCGGTACAAAGGCTTCTGCAAGATAATCCTGTTTATGTGGGTCCTGATATACAGTTTGTATTGTCCTTACTGGAACTTGTCCTCACACATAATTATTTCTTGTATGACAGCAGATTTTATATTCAAACTAGTGGATGCTCGATGGGCAGTAATTTTGCACCGGCATATGCAAACGCATATATGCTTCAAGTCGAAAGGGACATCTTTTTCACCAACATCAATGTATCTAGTAATATTGTATTTTATACTAGATACATTGATGACCTGTTTGTCATTTGGAGTGGCAGTGACGAGTAGCTCACTAAGGTCATCGAACAGCAAAATATTTCTAACAGCCCTATAAAACTTACCTGTATTGTCGACACGGAGACAGTGTCATTTTTGGATGTCCTGGTGTCTATTAAAGAAGGTTCTATTTGTACTACATTGTTTCGTAAAGAAACAGATCGCAACACTGTACTGCATGCCAGCAGTTGCCATCCAAAAGCGTTGAAGTTTGGGCTCCCTTACTCGCAGTTTATTCGGGCGAGAAGAATATGCAGTGAACCACATGAGGCAGAGCGTCAAATTGACCTCATGATTGACCGGTTTTCTCAGAGAGGGTATGACATCTCCCTGTTACAACAAGCCAAAAGACGTGCGTTGTCTAAACCACGCAGTGAGCTTCTGGTGTATAAATCTAAAGAAAGTGAGACTAACAATCATGATATTCTGCCCTGGGTAAATCAATATAATACTGCCAGTCCTACTATTACTCAGATCATTAAAAGTAACTGGCCTATTATACAGAGTGACCCTTCACTTCAGCTTACCACCAGTAGATTAATGCCTTGTTATACGAGGGGCAGGAATATCCGTGATAGACTTGTCAAAACTGATGTTGCACAATTACAGGTTGCGGGCAGTGAACAGTTCCTGTCCCTTAGACCAGGATGTTTCAGATGCCTAGGATGTATTACGTGTCGCTCACTGACAAGGGCTGACACGTTTTGTCACCCTTTGAGTGGCAAGAGGTATCAAATCCGACATAGGGTGACCTGCACGACACGTTACATTGTCTACATGATTTCGTGTCCGTGCGGGTTACACTGTCGGCAAAACAGAAAGAACTTTAAAGGAGCGTATGGTGGGACATCGCTCCTCCATTAAGGCAGCGCAGGAGAGTGGGTCCAGCGATCAACCTGTTGCCCGTCACTTCTTGCTTGCAAAACACTCCTTACCTATGTTGAAATATATCATTATAGACCATGTGCCCGAAGATATTAGAAGGGGCAACCGTGGTCTCAAGTTATTAAGATGTGAGGCACAGTGGATCCACAGACTCAATACATTGGCGCCCAAGGGGCTTAATGAGTCTGCGGGTCTTCACTTCACATCTAGGGGTACATTCTGCACAGTTTCTCTCTGTTTGGGCTTGTGCATTCTGTGGGATTATTATTCCTTTCAATAAAAAATGTATGCTGAAGTTATTCTATTTTTGATATATTGTTATGTCAACTTTTTTATGGTGTTGACTTTGTTGACACTTATAACATTTTATCTTTTTTCATATACCGCTAATAGTCTGCATCTTCTTTCAGGTGGAATGCAGATTGTTTTACCGCGATTTATATATATTTTCACTTATTGGTGATGTGTGTTATTTTGTATATAATTGTTTCATAATTCTTTGACACGATGTATACTGCTTTGTATATATTCTTAACATTGTGTATCACGGTGACCATGACAACGGCGGCTTGGAGCCGACAGGTGTTTGTACGCTCAGCTGTGTGAGTAACGAGCAGTGTCAGTGCGGGGGCGCCGACAGACACGCTGGTCCACAGCTGATGACGTCAGCCACTTGACCGGTGGAGCGCGGGAATCAAGGTACGTGTGGGTGTGCTTATCGGTATGTATAAATACGGTGTATGTTTTGTTATTGTGTTATCTTGTCCTGAAGAAGAAGCATATCAATAAAAGCTTCGAAACGTTGACTGCAAGAACGTGATTCCTGGTCTATTATTTTGGCGTGTGCTGCCATCACCGTGCTTTGAATTTGCTCCCTGCCTGGGGAGCTATTGGCTGGCACCGGACCTATACTAAGTCGAGTAATGCTGCTTCATCCCGTCTTCGATATTATATATATATATATATATATATATATATATATATATATATATATATATATATGTTATGATGTACCCTAATTGGATAAATGTGTCATGCTGCTGAAGCATGACTTCTGAATAGATTACTGAGGTTTGCGCACATACACCAACTCGGACACAGTAAGACCGTGCAGAATCTTTGAGTTCCCACCGCACACGCACGTTTGGATGCAGTCTGAAGACACTCCCTCTTCTTAGAGAGTCCGTCCGAACGGATGCAGATGACCTGTGGGTGTGTGTTCTTAGAATGTCCGCCGTGCGTGGGGTTCGGTCATTTCCGAAAGAACGCACATCCCAAAGAGTCAACCAGAATAAGGCCCTATGTGACTTTTTTAACATGAAACTGAGATGATAATGGGTCCTTTAGACACACACAAATAATTTCCACTGCTAAATTGAGCCACAAACTTGGTGCATTAATTGCCTACTTTATTACAATGTTTATAAATAAATGTTCTGTAGGTATACATCATTTTATTTGAGGCAAGAATAAACACGTTATATACACTTATCTTAAGCATAGCTGAATAACAGAATTGTCCATTTCTGTACTGAAAAAAAATGAGCAGGTTACCAAACTTAAAAGGTATTAAAGGTTAATATCATAGACCATTGCTTTGAAGCTATAAAGGATTGATATGAAAGTTGACAGCATAGTACAGTAAAAGACATGGATAAAACACTGCAAAAATAAGAGAATTCTGCAATATCTCCTTAGCTAAGGATCAGGGAAGATCAAAGTTTCGGAAAGAAAAGAAAGGAACGACTCTCTTTGGTGTTGGGGCACTCTTAGTATAATGATTACGTCAAGTAATCAATGATTTTATAACATGTATAGGGTAGTAAAATAGGAAAATATGAGTGGGATTAGGGTTGCTAGCTCAAAAGTATGGAGTACAGTGAAAAAATACTAGTTAAACAGAGTAGTGAAGGAGGAATGTTCCCCTTCCAAATGAGTTATGAGGCGTTTAAAAATTAGCTTTTATTAGATATATAGTAAAAAGATATCTAGACAGACATTAACAGACATTTAACACTAAACATTTAGACATATGGACAGTTAAAGGTACTGGTAACCTTACGTATCTGTGCCTAACGGGGCACAGGGTCCTCCTGTTTGACCTCAGCCTGGGTGGATGATATGCGTATACCCAGGTGAAAATGGTGTCTCCTCTACAATGGATAGTCTGTTAGTGTCCCCCAAAAAAATATGTATGTAGTGGGGCCCCGTCCCCTGTGAGGTATAACCTCACTGAAGGGTGCAGGGTTCCACTTATAAAATCACAAGGTTCCTGCAATCGGCGAGCCTGCGTTATGGGGTTACAGTTTGTAACAAGAGAACTTTTATTCAGGGGGCTAGGTGAAGATCTGTGGGGTTCACCCTTTCTCAAAGAGTATGGTGTGTGCAATATCTAGACGGGTTAATCAGTACAGATAAAACATCTCAAATCTTCATCGAATATCCTCCTTGTAACACGAAGATAATCAGCCCCTGTCTATTATGGCGAGGAGGATGTTAACACCTTGTAGGCCCAAGATATCTATTATGATCCTTATCACCTCCCTGAGAGGAATCACAATACAGACATCAAATTATATCAAAAAGCGGCACTGTCTCTCTCCCAAAATAGTGATGTTCTTAACAAGTTCAATCTTTGTGCAGAAGTTATCTACAATGTATGTGGTTTACATAGATGTATACATTTTATGCTTGTAACATTCTGAGACATTAGAGACAATCATCTTATCTAAACAGGATTTTGACTTCGGAGACAGAAAATAAACCGTAGCTCATGGATCAAATCAATCCTACAGGAGGACACAGTATCTGGGCCCTATGAGGCCTGGTTACCAATACTCCCTTAGAGAGGTGAATATTCAATTGGATCTGCCTATTGGGCAGATAACCGTTCTATCTCATAAATTTTTATGAGGGCTGCACAAAAGACAGATTAATTTAAGTAAAACTACAGTGTAACACTTATTTAAACAGGAACGTTTGTAAGACAGGAAAAAGGTAGCAGTATAAATTCACTGTTTCTCCCGCAAGGAGATAGGGATGGGAGGAGGGCGGTTAAGGGAAGGGTAAGACACCAGTTTAAGTAGGAATGGGATGAAGATAGGGGTTCGGGGTCCCGTTCTGCCCAGTAGGTATGGGTAGTCCCGCCGACTCTATATACCCGTAACAGAAGGGAGAGCCTGGTTCGAGTGTGGAAAGTCTCCTTTCCCCTCTGGCAGGTTGTCTACTCCAACTGTCAGCTGCCACTGGGTGAGAGTGGGCTTTTTTGGGTATTGTGGGGGATGTTCCCAACCTTATGGGGTACCGGGTAAGCGGTGAAAAAATGGAAGAGTGCTCTGTGTGAACCTCTACAGTAAGCGGCTGCTGCCCTGCTTAATATACCTGTGTGCTCGGGGTGGAATACTGTACAATTTAGAGACAGGTCCCCCTTATCTCATAGTACCTTCATACGCCCCGGGCCGGTTACTGTCAGTTTGTCGACAGACCTTAGAGGTATAGCGGGTGAGCGGGCTTATGTGGGCGCAACAAGAGGGCTAATCGACAAGAGCAATCAAGTAGGGAAACTGGTAAGTATTCTAAGAGCAGGGAGTAGACCCTGATAAAAAATTACAATCAGCGTTAGAATAGGTGTGCTGTTATCCTCCCCATGTGTATAAGTATATATGCGTCCATTCAATGGTGGCGGGGGATGAGCAACATCTATTGAGAGACCCACTAGTGGGGTGAGTGGGGGATGAAGTTGGGAGGGGGACAGAAAAAAGGAAGAAGAGGGGAACACAAATCAGGAAGGGTAACAGGGGAGTGCGGGAGAGAGTGATACCTGTTTGTGTACAGCGTACACGTATCTGGTGCTAGATTCGTCTGCTGCAGGTATGCTGTTTGGAACAACGTCCTGTGTCCAAAAGTGCAGGCTGCTATGTATGAGATAAGAGGGTGCCCGGGGAGTCCCGTTAGAGCGCGGCTTCTGGTTCAGTGTATGTCCGGTGCTACCGCACTTATGGAAGCCGACTGGGGTTACTGCTGCAAGGGGCATTCAGTGTTGGGGCTGTCTCCGGGTCACCAGGCGGTGATGCGGCTGCTGCGGGGAACGCTCAAATCGGAGCTAATCCCCCGAACCACGGGCGGTAACGTCTGCTGTATGGGTAGCTGTTCGTGGGATACGCTGGGTAGTCGCGTCTTTCCCACCATGCGTGGATACGGCTGCTGCAGGAGGCGCTTGGTGATAGCGTCGCTCCCTCGATCACCTGTTAGTGGGATACGCTGTCTGTTCGCGTCTCTCCCTCCTCGCCTAGATGCGGCTGCTGCGGGAGGCGCTTCTATGATAGCGCTACTCCCTAGATCACCAACGATCGTTTCACCTATGGGCTTCTTCAGGGTGTGTGTTTAAGGGGCCTATCAGCCACCTATTTAGCCTGTGTGTGCTGTCTTGTGATAGGGTATGTTAATGATACGCTAATGATGCTCAGATCTGGCTCTAATGAGTCTTGGGGGTTAATTACATGAAAACACCTGATAATGTATTGCGATGTTTTGTGCCATAATTACTTAATTTAGACATTTGAGGAAGATAGTGTTATTTCATCTTCTAGCGTAAAATGGTATCGCTCGGGACTTATTACTAACATGGGAATGTAGAGGGGAGAGAGAACCACAAAAATCTCTCCCTTCCAGATAACCTTTGGTGGTATGTGGAAGTCAGGCTTCCAATCAAGCGACTTATTATGCAGGGAACGAGAATAATCCTAATACTGAGAAATCTACTGTGGAGAAGTGTCCGGCAGCATAAGAAATGGCGTGTCTGAGATTGCAGAGGCATATAATGTCCATAAGTCTCAGGTGACAGGCAGTTTGTATACTCATGTGGTAAATCTGCTTTCTAGGGTGTCTTACCCTTCCCTTAACCGCCCTCCTCCCATCCCTATCTCCTTGCGGGAGAAACAGTGAATTTATACTGCTACCTTTTTCCTGTCTTACAAACGTTCCTGTTTAAATAAGTGTTACACTGTAGTTTTACTTAAATTAATCTGTCTTTTGTGCAGCCCTCATAAAAATTTATGAGATAGAACGGTTATCTGCCCAATAGGCAGATCCAATTGAATATTCACCTCTCTAAGGGAGTATTGGTAACCAGGCCTCATAGGGCCCAGATACTGTGTCCTCCTGTAGGATTGATTTGATCCATGAGCTACGGTTTATTTTCTGTCTCCGAAGTCAAAATCCTGTTTAGATAAGATGATTGTCTCTAATGTCTCAGAATGTTACAAGCATAAAATGTATACATCTATGTAAACCACATACATTGTAGCTAACTTCTGCACAAAGATTGAACTTGTTAAGAACATCACTATTTTGGGAGAGAGACAGTGCCGCTTTTTGATATAATTTGATGTCTGTATTGTGATTCCTCTCAGGGAGGTGATAAGGATCATAATAGATATCTTGGGCCTACAAGGTGTTAACATCCTCCTCGCCATAATAGACAGGGGCTGATTATCTTCGTGTTACAAGGAGGATATTCGATGAAGATTTGAGATGTTTTATCTGTACTGATTAACCCGTCTAGATATTGCACACACCATACTCTTTGAGAAAGGGTGAACCCCACAGATCTTCACCTAGCCCCCTGAATAAAAGTTCTCTTGTTACAAACTGTAACCCCATAACGCAGGCTCGCCGATTGCAGGAACCTTGTGATTTTATAAGTGGAACCCTGCACCCTTCAGTGAGGTTATACCTCACAGGGGACGGGGCCCCACTACATACATATTTTTTTGGGGGACACTAACAGACTATCCATTGTAGAGGAGACACCATTTTCACCTGGGTATACGCATATCATCCACCCAGGCTGAGGTCAAACAGGAGGACCCTGTGCCCCGTTAGGCACAGATACGTAAGGTTACCAGTACCTTTAACTGTCCATATGTCTAAATGTTTAGTGTTAAATGTCTGTTAATGTCTGTCTAGATATCTTTTTACTATATATCTAATAAAAGCTAATTTTTAAACGCCTCATAACTCATTTGGAAGGGGAACATTCCTCCTTCACTACTCTGTTTAACTAGTATTTTTTCACTGTACTCCATACTTTTGAGCTAGCAGCCCTAATCCCACTCATATTTTCCTATTTTACTACCCTATACATGTTATAAAATCATTGATTACTTGACGTAATCATTATACTAAGAGTGCCCCAACACCAAAGAGAGTCGTTCCTTTCTTTTCTTTCCAATTGTATTTACTCTCTAGGGTGCACCTCCACATCCGTGACTCTTTAGGGAACCGCCTGTTCTCATAATTATAATTCTATTGTGGACTGTTAACATTAATTTGTCATATCAAAACCACCATACTTACCTGTGCACTGGCCCGTCTTCCTCTCCCCCTTCCCCCTAACGTCACGTATATCTACCTGGGTGATCCCAGGATTCGCTAAAGTGACCAGTTTGCACGGTATCCTAATACTTGACTGTTGAAAGACAAAAAAACATATTTTCATACACTAAGGGACGGAACTTGCTCATCAATAGGAGACCAATATGGCGTTCAGCCTACGCAAAGAACTCACATCCAAAAGGGGTACAAATGATGACCTGGATGACATATTTCCGTCAACACCCTTGGGGACTACCCATACTGCTACATGGGAAGAAGATCTCATATCTCTAAAAAACTCCATGCAGAAGCAAATTAGACTTAATTGGGAGATAACCACACTCAATAGCTATCTCAAACAGAAAATTGTACCTAGGGGCCTACGACCCCGCATCTTTCCAACTTTTGAACTGGCTACGGATGCTCTAAGGACCGAGTGGGAGGCATGTCTCCTGAAATGCTCGAATGACTTGATGGGGATACTCGTGAAACATAGCATGCTTACCCTCAATACCTGTGAAAAACAGATAGAAGATTTGGGGACCAAACTAGAGACCTATGAAAAAGACATCATGTTCCAAAAGAATTTCGAAACCAACAAAGAAGAACTTAAGAGGTACGAGGATACCATAATTGATAGAAAAAGGAGCAAATATCAGAGAGACAAGAAAGATTTCACAAATGGGAACATCTTTAAATGGACCTCTACCACGCGGAACCAAAACCGTAATCAGAGTAGACGATACATACATAATTACAGCTCGTCAGAAACGGATGTTTCAGAGACAGATGAACCCTCCTCATCCACATTTAGATCCCAGGTTCCTTTTTTAGAGGAAGGCCCCACTGGCAGGGGATACCGCCGAAACCCAGGAAGAGGAAGATCAGGCGAGGAAAGAAGAAGAAGAGACTGGAGGACATGGGACCCACCACTACCCCAACGACAATCCTCCAGGACGAGGAAACAGAATCAGTAAACACACCCCTCACAGTGATTAATCTCTCCAAACGCATACTTTCAAAGGAACACCTCAATGTCCTGGGCAAAGGCCTATCATTTTCACCCAATACTCAGATGAACCGGTTTACATGGGAAAAGGACCTGCGTTTATTTGGCAGAAAGTTGCTTCTGAAAAAATTTTTTGCAAATAAAGAGAGAGGAACCACCCTCTACCAGACAGATCCCATTTCCTCACAAATACAGGGGGAATCACCTCAGGGAGATGAAGAACTCTCAGCCCAAGACCACCTGATGATAGAGATCCTGGAAGAGCTACAGGACCCTGAGGCGTCTCAGGCCCAAGGACCTGGACGACCCATTGTGAGGAAAAAGAGTTCATTCATGCCACAAGAACACCTCAGTGCAGAAATTAAAGTTTTTCTGGACACAGTGTCCAGAGACATGAATAGTCTCATGAGCAATCTGGAAACTCGCAGGAACTTTAACACCAATCTGACTCAAGAGGAAAGACACACCCTCAAGGACATTTCAACCTGGGAGGAAATTACAATAAAACCCTCTGATAAAGGGGGAAACATCGTCTTATGGCCCAAAGAAATGTATATGAGGGAAGCCAACAGGCAGCTTCAGGATCAAAAATGCTATAAACAACTTACCCTAAACCCCACTGACACCTACAAAAGCATGTATGATAGGCTCATAAACAGAGCTTATAAGGAGGGGGTAATCCTCAAAACAGAACATGCCTTCTTAGTCACAGAACATCCAAAAACGCCGACCTTTTACATGCTTCCTAAGGTGCATAAAAACCTGGTGAATCCCCCTGGGAGACCCATCGTGTCGGGGATACAGGGTCTGTCGGAGCAAGCTAGCATATTTTTGGACAAACATCTGAGACACCATGTCCTGACACTCCCGTCCTACGTCCAAGACACCAGGGATATCCTCAAAAGAGTACACGATATACAACTTGAGGAAGGCCAACTCCTGGCCACCCTTGACGTGGAATCACTTTACACCTGCATAGAACATGACCTGGGGCTGCAAGCAATAAGGTACTTCCTTACAATGCAGGGAATGACGGAATTTGGGGAATTCCTTCTGGCACTGCTAGAGTTTGTCCTCAAGAGAAATTACTTCACATTTGATGACAAATATTACCTCCAGACCCGAGGAACAGCGATGGGCGCGGCTTGTGCGCCCACATATGCCAACCTGTTCCTCGGGTGGTGGGAACGTGAGTACGTCTTTTCTGAGAGCAATGACACATATACTAACCAGATAGTGTCATGGGTCAGGTACATTGACGACATTATGGTGATCTGGCAAGGAGACCAGTCAAGCCTGACCCAGTTCATTCACACTCTCAATAAGAACAACCTGAATTTGAAGCTTACGCACTTTATTCATCATGATGAAATCACGTTTCTGGACCTAACAATATACCGGTCGGAGGACAACCTGTTACAGACAAAACTATACAGGAAAGAAACGGCAACTAATAGTCTTCTAATCTCCAGCAGTGCACACTTCCCCCCGACCATCAAAAATCTCCCCAAGGGGGAGTTCCTACGTCTCAGGAGGAATTGTTCCACCACAGACATGTACAAAAGCCAAAGTGAAGAACTGGCTTCCAGACTTCAGGCACGGGGATATAGCAAGAGATCAATTAAAAATGCCAGACACCAGGCCCTGAAATGCCGGAGGGAGGATCTTTTGTTCTCAACTGGGAAACAACAAACCACAACCGAAACAACTACAAGATTTATCACCAATTTTTGTGATCAGTGGCAGGATTTACAAAACATCATCCGCAAGCACTGGCACATCCTGGAGATGGATCCAGACCTAGGAGAGATTACTGACAAAGGGCCACAGTTCAGTTGGAGGAGAGCCAAGAACCTGAGGGATACACTGGTACAGAGCCATTTCCAACGGACAGTGAAGATAAAACCTAAGATCAAAGGTACCTTTCCCTGCACCAAATGTAAAGCATGTATCCACATTCAGAAAAACAACAGGCTGAGTAACCGGTTCGGCAAACCAGTAATGATACAACAATACATGACCTGTGACACAGTGGGAGTCATTTATTGTTTGGAGTGCCCCTGCAGACTCAGATATGTGGGAATGACGAGTAGAAAACTCAAGACACGCATACTAGAACATGCTGGCAATATCAGGAATGCCCAGACGGATGCACTGAAGTACAAAAAACTTACCTCAGTGGCGAGGCATTTCCTTGCCGAACATGGAGGATCACCAGCGGATCTCAGAGTCTTTGGCCTGGAACAGGTCCGACTAGGTATAAGAGGTGGTGATCTCACGAAGGAATTACTGCGCAGAGAAAGCAGATGGATATTCGACCTAAACACAGTCAACCCACATGGACTGAACGAAAATAACACCTTCGGAGCCTTTCTGTAAAAATTATCCTGTCCTTCAGCCATGTCTCAGTTCCCACATTATGACCAGACGCTGTATCCGGTAAACTAAATAAACTCTTCCCCCCCCCCCCCCCCCTTTTCCTTTCAGTAGGCTGTTTACCAGCCTTACTATTCACAATCTCAAAATTCAGAGAAATATCAGGACCTCGAATCGATTTCCAGGCAAACCAGATATCACCCAGCCTTTGTCGAGTTCCCCTTAAGCATTTCTTCACCTTGGCATTTTGGCCAGTATTACCATTTCTGCTCCCTTAGGGAAAATAATGTTTTCCCTTTGGCCCCCTCTCTTTCACCTTCCCCAGCTTCCCCACGCCAAACTTGGTAAATTGCACCTATACCGATCACTTACTATATATTCACAGTTTGTTTGACACAATTTACACCTGGCTCCCCATCCAGGAGGGATGGATAGTCCACCCTCTTTCTAATCCTACATGGGTACCACACCACCAGCAATTATTGCCTTACACCATCACCTCATCTACACACGATGTGCACACTCCATCATTTGTTTTCACTATTTTCTTTCTTTTACGCACAGTTGTTTGCTTTTTCCTGCACCATTCACCACACTCTAAGTGCATCTTATACAAGCCTCTCCCAACTAAATTAGAGTGGGATATATATATACAAACACATTGAAACACTTATAAAAATATATCTACACTGTAGGACTCTTCTTTCCTGTCGATTGATGATCGATATCAATCACCTAGAATTTGCTCAGTTTTATTCATCCATTTTTTCCTTTCCCCCCCCCCCCTTTTTTTACTAGTGTTCACAATTTGAACTATATTGTCATCATTGGATTTAGTTTATTTTATTTCTCGACCTCCATGACTTCCTATGTATAATTACATTTATTATCTAATATTTCTACAGTATTCTCCTCCATATATTAAGTACAAGCACCCTAGTGGACATCTTTCTTTTCTCTTTTCCCCTTCTCTTTTTCCCCCCCCCCCTTTCCCCCCCCCCTTCCCCCCCCCCCTCCCGTTCTCGTATCTTTCATACACAATATGAGAGTACTGGTGTGAATCATATCACCACAAACTCCTCGTATAGCGTCACCATAGACAGGCAGAGGGTCATGTGTGTGTTTGTTGCAGCCAAGCTATCCACTTAGCATATTCATTAGGCATCCTTCCAGGTCAGCTTCCCGATAGACAGGGAATTACCTATAAGGCCCCTAGAAAGCAGATTTACCACATGAGTATACAAACTGCCTGTCACCTGAGACTTATGGACATTATATGCCTCTGCAATCTCAGACACGCCATTTCTTATGCTGCCGGACACTTCTCCACAGTAGATTTCTCAGTATTAGGATTATTCTCGTTCCCTGCATAATAAGTCGCTTGATTGGAAGCCTGACTTCCACATACCACCAAAGGTTATCTGGAAGGGAGAGATTTTTGTGGTTCTCTCTCCCCTCTACATTCCCATGTTAGTAATAAGTCCCGAGCGATACCATTTTACGCTAGAAGATGAAATAACACTATCTTCCTCAAATGTCTAAATTAAGTAATTATGGCACAAAACATCGCAATACATTATCAGGTGTTTTCATGTAATTAACCCCCAAGACTCATTAGAGCCAGATCTGAGCATCATTAGCGTATCATTAACATACCCTATCACAAGACAGCACACACAGGCTAAATAGGTGGCTGATAGGCCCCTTAAACACACACCCTGAAGAAGCCCATAGGTGAAACGATCGTTGGTGATCTAGGGAGTAGCGCTATCATAGAAGCGCCTCCCGCAGCAGCCGCATCTAGGCGAGGAGGGAGAGACGCGAACAGACAGCGTATCCCACTAACAGGTGATCGAGGGAGCGACGCTATCACCAAGCGCCTCCTGCAGCAGCCGTATCCACGCATGGTGGGAAAGACGCGACTACCCAGCGTATCCCACGAACAGCTACCCATACAGCAGACGTTACCGCCCGTGGTTCGGGGGATTAGCTCCGATTTGAGCGTTCCCCGCAGCAGCCGCATCACCGCCTGGTGACCCGGAGACAGCCCCAACACTGAATGCCCCTTGCAGCAGTAACCCCAGTCGGCTTCCATAAGTGCGGTAGCACCGGACATACACTGAACCAGAAGCCGCGCTCTAACGGGACTCCCCGGGCACCCTCTTATCTCATACATAGCAGCCTGCACTTTTGGACACAGGACGTTGTTCCAAACAGCATACCTGCAGCAGACGAATCTAGCACCAGATACGTGTACGCTGTACACAAACAGGTATCACTCTCTCCCGCACTCCCCTGTTACCCTTCCTGATTTGTGTTCCCCTCTTCTTCCTTTTTTCTGTCCCCCTCCCAACTTCATCCCCCACTCACCCCACTAGTGGGTCTCTCAATAGATGTTGCTCATCCCCCGCCACCATTGAATGGACGCATATATACTTATACACATGGGGAGGATAACAGCACACCTATTCTAACGCTGATTGTAATTTTTTATCAGGGTCTACTCCCTGCTCTTAGAATACTTACCAGTTTCCCTACTTGATTGCTCTTGTCGATTAGCCCTCTTGTTGCGCCCACATAAGCCCGCTCACCCGCTATACCTCTAAGGTCTGTCGACAAACTGACAGTAACCGGCCCGGGGCGTATGAAGGTACTATGAGATAAGGGGGACCTGTCTCTAAATTGTACAGTATTCCACCCCGAGCACACAGGTATATTAAGCAGGGCAGCAGCCGCTTACTGTAGAGGTTCACACAGAGCACTCTTCCATTTTTTCACCGCTTACCCGGTACCCCATAAGGTTGGGAACATCCCCCACAATACCCAAAAAAGCCCACTCTCACCCAGTGGCAGCTGACAGTTGGAGTAGACAACCTGCCAGAGGGGAAAGGAGACTTTCCACACTCGAACCAGGCTCTCCCTTCTGTTACGGGTATATAGAGTCGGCGGGACTACCCATACCTACTGGGCAGAACGGGACCCCGAACCCCTATCTTCATCCCATTCCTACTTAAACTGGTGTCTTACCCTTCCCTTAACCGCCCTCCTCCCATCCCTATCTCCTTGCGGGAGAAACAGTGAATTTATACTGCTACCTTTTTCCTGTCTTACAAACGTTCCTGTTTAAATAAGTGTTACACTGTAGTTTTACTTAAATTAATCTGTCTTTTGTGCAGCCCTCATAAAAATTTATGAGATAGAACGGTTATCTGCCCAATAGGCAGATCCAATTGAATATTCACCTCTCTAAGGGAGTATTGGTAACCAGGCCTCATAGGGCCCAGATACTGTGTCCTCCTGTAGGATTGATTTGATCCATGAGCTACGGTTTATTTTCTGTCTCCGAAGTCAAAATCCTGTTTAGATAAGATGATTGTCTCTAATGTCTCAGAATGTTACAAGCATAAAATGTATACATCTATGTAAACCACATACATTGTAGCTAACTTCTGCACAAAGATTGAACTTGTTAAGAACATCACTATTTTGGGAGAGAGACAGTGCCGCTTTTTGATATAATTTGATGTCTGTATTGTGATTCCTCTCAGGGAGGTGATAAGGATCATAATAGATATCTTGGGCCTACAAGGTGTTAACATCCTCCTCGCCATAATAGACAGGGGCTGATTATCTTCGTGTTACAAGGAGGATATTCGATGAAGATTTGAGATGTTTTATCTGTACTGATTAACCCGTCTAGATATTGCACACACCATACTCTTTGAGAAAGGGTGAACCCCACAGATCTTCACCTAGCCCCCTGAATAAAAGTTCTCTTGTTACAAACTGTAACCCCATAACGCAGGCTCGCCGATTGCAGGAACCTTGTGATTTTATAAGTGGAACCCTGCACCCTTCAGTGAGGTTATACCTCACAGGGGACGGGGCCCCACTACATACATATTTTTTTGGGGGACACTAACAGACTATCCATTGTAGAGGAGACACCATTTTCACCTGGGTATACGCATATCATCCACCCAGGCTGAGGTCAAACAGGAGGACCCTGTGCCCCGTTAGGCACAGATACGTAAGGTTACCAGTACCTTTAACTGTCCATATGTCTAAATGTTTAGTGTTAAATGTCTGTTAATGTCTGTCTAGATATCTTTTTACTATATATCTAATAAAAGCTAATTTTTAAACGCCTCATAACTCATTTGGAAGGGGAACATTCCTCCTTCACTACTCTGTTTAACTAGTATTTTTTCACTGTACTCCATACTTTTGAGCTAGCAGCCCTAATCCCACTCATATTTTCCTATTTTACTACCCTATACATGTTATAAAATCATTGATTACTTGACGTAATCATTATACTAAGAGTGCCCCAACACCAAAGAGAGTCGTTCCTTTCTTTTCTTTCCAATTGTATTTACTCTCTAGGGTGCACCTCCACATCCGTGACTCTTTAGGGAACCGCCTGTTCTCATAATTATAATTCTATTGTGGACTGTTAACATTAATTTGTCATATCAAAACCACCATACTTACCTGTGCACTGGCCCGTCTTCCTCTCCCCCTTCCCCCTAACGTCAAGATCAAAGTTTCAAAAGAAAATATTGAAGGGCAGTATGTAAGATATATTTATACAGGACATAATTTAATTAATACTGATTCCTCAGTGTACTGTAGCTCATTTATAAGGCTCCAAAAATGTACCATGCATATTCAATGGGTTTATTTCCACTGTCTATTCATCGTAAATCAAGGTATATGTAACATTCACATAACAGGACTTATTTATGTTTAGTTCTTTTTTTCAGTTTTTATAATTTTTCAATGAAAGCTATCTCTCCCTATAACCTTGAAAAGTACCTGTCTTCTTTCCTTATTACTTTCTTCAGCACCCATTCTGGGCCATATAATTGTCTACTGTAAGGCTACATGATAACATCACTTACCAATATTTCTAAGTTGAGAGCCAGCCTATCAGGAGTTACCCCTAAATGCTTGCACATAAAATCCAAGTGCATAAGCCTCTGTATGAAGTGTTGTTCTCAAAGCCAAAACACAAAGGTGGCCATTTGGAACTAATGTGCAATTATATGCATCCAACAATCTCTTTTCTTTTCTTAGCTTCCTCGTTAGCCCTCTTGGGTCCCTTGGTTATGGTTTCAGGATCAGTGGATTCGTACAATGACAGTTTTTAAATGCATTAATGCCAAAAGTGGATTTAGGGACCTTCCTAACATCTGCAATTCTTCTCACAGTCATAGCTACAATGATCCCCCTTTCAAATGTAGCTCTTTCTAGCAAACCATCTCATTAGCAATTGATCTAGTCAGTACCCCAATACCCATTTTATACCTTCATGAGTATTGGGGTGTCCAAATTTTGTTTACATATTGTAGCAAAGATTCAATGGGGGTATTTCAAGAGTTGTCATTGCCAATATCAGGCATTTTTTTATGGAATGACAGTAACAATATAAGAAATATTCCGACTGTGATGTCAATAGCAGTGGAGGTAGGGGTGTCACTTCCTATAAAGAGCACAAGCAAATAATAATCCAAATTAAAAAATATAACACAAACAATAGCTCATATGGAGTTGTCACTAGACCGTATAGTGTAATAAGACCTGTTATATGGGCCATTACTCCATTAAGTTCTGAATTCAGCAGTTGGATATACATGGAAACAGTCCTCACTAGTCCTTTTCCAGTTAGTCCTTTTCAAGTGGCCATTGTTTATATTCCTTTTTGAGCAACAGCGCTGGTAATCTTACATATTTTTATGGAATGTAAAGAACGTCATTTAGTGAGAAGAAATCTTAGGGCAAATCTTTAAGTAGATAAAAGCCAGAGCTCACAAGCAAAACCACCCAGGGGTTATTAGTGAGTAGTTGAATTATTTTTTATCTTAAATTATACTAAACAATGTAACTTAAACTCCCTCTTCTGCAATTTCACACTACGCAAGGGATGAGATATTTTGAGTTTTGCTATTTTGAGTTTAAAAAAAGTCAAATTTCGCATGTTTTTCTGAAATCGACAATTGAATAGGGTACGATTTGCAGTAAAAATCACACTTTTTGCCAGGGAAATCGCACACCTGTCGATTTTGTCTCACACTTCAATTCGCATTCAGATTTTTCCCCATTATAAAGTATACAACTTTCAAATTTAATAGGATGCGATTTTTGGAAAACGTTACCAAAAAATCGCAAAACAAATAGACCAAGGCCTTTATTCAGGTTGACTCGCAAGTCTGTGAATTTTGTAGGCTTGCGGGTCCACCAGTTGCCACTCGCCGCACGCACAGCTGCCCCCCTTCACATGGCGCTATTACCCACAGGCATGCGAATGGATAATTTGCATAATCATCCATTAATAGCATTGCAAAATCATCGATGGTAGTGGACTATTGAATCACTTTTCAAGCGTTCACAAATCTAAGACACCTCTTTGGTGTCTTACATCTGCGGGTGCTTGTACTGGAAGCCGGTGGACATCTGACATCTGCTGATGTCAGATGCCCACCGCTGCGCCTGCATCATCGTGGAATTACCATGATAACACCCATGAAATGCTGGGCATTCCCATGGGCGAATCCCCCAGCCCGCAAACCCATGCCCCCCACCCGCACTGATTTGTGCAAGTGTCAGTGAATAATCTATTTGCTGTGGCTGCTCGCACACATTGGCTGCACATGCGCATAACTGACTATGCACATGTGCAATCGCAAAACATCGCTCACCTGTGCAAACACGCTGGGGAGCAAATCAACCTGAATAATGGCCCAAGTTTAACATGTCATGTCTGACAGAAACATGCACAGACCGGTGCGATTTGTGCATGATTCTGTGCAAAAAAAAGTGTAAAAGTGAAATTCTAAGAAAAAACATAGTGCGGGCCACAGCTGGGGGAAGCTATTTACGCAAGTTCCCCCAGCCCAAATATTCATCCCTGTGGCTGGTCAACCCGGGCAGGGACTCTGGAGGAGTGAGGACCCCCTAATAAAGGGATCATTCCCGCCAGAGTGACCTCTGCCCAGGCTGAAGCCCGGGGCTGTCCCTGGTGGGCACCATGCTGACAGATTGTTAATTATAGATTAAACTATTGTGTAATGTTGTGGAACTACAAGTCCCAGCAGGTCTGCGCCACATTAAAGCGCCCGCTGGTACTCGTAGTTCCACAAAATGACAAATAGTGAAATAAAACACACACGAACAGTATAACTTTATTACACACTACATTGGATTCCCTTGAAGGCTTGTCCTCTTCTGCATGTAGAATCCAAACGAGTACCTGTTGAGAGAAATGATACTCCCATGACATCTTTTGCCACCAGCTCTGCTCCTCCGCCTGTCAGTAGCCTCGGCTTCACACAAGCTGAGATTGTTTACAATCTCAGCTCCTCCCACATACTGGGGGGGGAGTTAGCCCCACCCACAAGTCAATCAGGAGCAGTCATTGGCTGGTGGGTGGGGCTAACGGCTAACCCTTGTGGGAGGAGTCGAGATTGCAAAAAATCTCAGCTTGTGTGCAGTACGACCTTCGAGGGAATCCATAGGTAATGTATGCATGAATGAAGTAGTGTGTAATAAAGTTATACTGTTCGCGTGTGTTTTATTTCACTATTTGACATGTTGTGAACTACAAGTACCCGCAGACCGTTTAATGCCAAGCATGCTGGGACTTGTGGTTCTCCAAGTCCCTGCATGCGCTGCAGGCTTTCTGAGACTTATAGTTCCACAACATTACACAATAGTTTAATCCATTACAGGTTGAGTATCCCGTATCCAAAATGCTCGGGACCAGGAGAATTTTGGATAACGGATTATTCTGTATTTCGGAATATTTTAATATTTCAATTATGTATTTTGAAGTTTCTTGCATGTATGCTGTATAAACACATAAAATACACACAAATATATTTTATTACCACATAAAATACACAAATATATTTTATTTGTTCAAAAAACAAGGTTTCAAAACATGAAACAAAATCATTTTCTTGCACATATATAGTGCCAGTTACATATCCTGTCACCAGTAGTGCTGTTACAAATGTCCCCAGTGAGTTTTTAGCAAAAAAAAAAAAAAAAATTCACTTTCTGGAATGTATGGTTTTCGGAATAATTCGGATAACGGATATTTGGATACGGGATACTCAACCTGTATTAACAATTTATCAGCAATTAGCAATTTCACAAAAATGCAATTTTGTGCAATTTCAGTACCTTACTAAAAAAACTTATCCTATTAAATTCACCCTAAATGTTCAGAGAAAGAAATTTAACAGAATGCCTAATGAGGTGACAGTATTGGTAAGTTTACACTTATTTGAAAAATACAATTTTTTTTTTTAGTAAATCTACCACTGTGGCTTAGTGAAGGCAAAATCCTAAAGCCACCCCAGCAGCATATGAACATGTACTCTTTATTGAGTGATAGAGCTATTTAATAAATCTCATTTTTATTTCATATCAAATAAATGAAAATACCTTTTGCTCTTGCAGTATGTGGAGAACGAGTTAAATTGAAAATGCTCTTCTTTATATAAAAGGCTAACATATCACATCTATGAGGAGAAGTACCGTCCCTGACTTGATGGACCAAATTATTCCTTTGCTAAAAAATGTCATAGCAGAAAGTGCAGGGACACTGGTTGGTTTCAAACTTGTTGGATAGGGAGAGAGGGAGCCGTGAAGACAGAGATTGGAGCTAGGAGCATATAGGGACTGGAGGTAGGGTGGAGAGTTTATTGGCTAAAAAGTGTCACAGCGCAAAGTTAAAATAACTGTCACAGCACAAATTAAAAGTACATTGCAGTAGCCATGATTTTGACAGGTTTTTAACTAGTGAGGAGAAAAAGGTACACAGAGAATGTAGTATGAGGAGAATGAGTTACATGGAGAATGCAGTATGAGGCGAATGTGTTACATGGAGAATGTGTTCGGCTTAAAATAAAAAAGCAGATGTTACTAAAACATACAGATGATTTATATTCCTTGAGGATATCTAAACTTATGCAGTGGACTTACAGGCAAATATGCATTTGTTGCTTCAATAACATCAGTGAAGGTTGATTAAAAGTTCACGTCTTATCACGTCTCCATTGCCCTGGAGGTATTTAACTTCAATACAGAAAGATAGATAGTTTCATCTTAAATGAGAGAAGTCTGTAACATTGGGTGAAAACACGCAACACACGAATCCACACAAAGTATGTTATTTGTGTACTGCTGTGCCTTATAGAATTAACAGTTGAAATAACCTATTCTACAAAGAATATATATCCTCACTATGAGTGAAATAAATAATTTTACAGTATGTACAATTAGTTTATTATAAAATTGAAGAATTTTTACTTATTCTCTTTGGGGACTGCACTGCACAGAGAATAACATGAATTGAAGAAAAAAAAGTGTTTGTAAATTGCTTTTTTCTTATGGTTAAATATAATATTTCCATACTGATTATATTTAAGAATAATGTAGTTATTACTGGAATTCTTTCTTGGTTTTCAATATTATGGTAAAACATAATAATACATACAGATGGAGCTGCCATCAGCCTGACAGACGGGGAGGGGCTCACTTGATTGCGCGTTCCCATCAGTAAGGCGTCGGGGAGTGGGAACAAAAGGCATCCCCGCCTGTTTCCGCTTCAGGGAGACGGACAGGGGGTGGGGGCAGAGCAGGCAGTGAGTGGGGAGACAGGCAGAGGGCTCGGGAAAATGGGGCGCGCAAAAGTCTAGTGCGTGCACCCATTCTTTTAGACTCTGACAGCTGGCGGAGGGATGGCGAATGGCGATAGAATTGCCAGGAGCCGCTCTGATCTGTATATCCAGGAAAAAGTAATCTTGTGTCAATACAAATTCTGTGTGCTCTATAAAAGTTTCCTTATATCGATTTGGATGTCAATGTCTACTTGTAACAAAAAACACATTTTAAAAAGAAAAAAATTGTGAAAAACTCATCTCAACCTTTTTTCAGCTGCATTTAATTTTGAAGCGAGGCATCGAAATGGAATAGAAAAATGGACTGTGCAGGAAAGACTATATAGTACAATGTAGGCACAATCTAATGCTGTTTGTTTACTATGCAATTCGATCCCGAATACTTTCTATCTATGAATGCCGTATAATTTATATATTTTTTTTAAAAATCTACAATTATTTAAAGTATACTACCATCCTGTTTAAAAACGTAGTAAAAAAGGGAATAAAACAAAAATCTTTAGAACACAATGATAACTGTTCTCTTGGAGCATCTAGAATGATATTTTCCTCAATTGACTTGAAGGTTCAATAATCATTAAGCCAATTGTTTACCAATATATTCATAAATGTTTGACTACTGACATTCCTGGTTATTTGAAGACATGATTTATAAGCACCTATCACTCATAGCCATAGCAAAGTTTTTACTTTTTTACCTCAGGCTACATTGTGTAAGAGTATATATGAAGAAGTTATTTTAATTATACCAACTAATGGCTTGATCCTATGGTGGAGTGGTATCAACTGGAAAAAACGTAGATTATGTGTATCAATTTAGAGCAGATGAAGGCAATGAACTGTTGGCAAAAAACAATGGTAACTGACTGATTCAGCTG
The DNA here is from genome assembly GCF_055691185.1 of Crinia signifera. Lineage (NCBI taxonomy): Eukaryota > Metazoa > Chordata > Amphibia > Anura > Myobatrachidae > Crinia > Crinia signifera. The sequence goes on from NC_139222.1 coordinate 81,559,150, forward strand.
GTACTGGTGGTAACTTTGAAAATTGGTTCATACCAATGGTGACTGTAACTATCTTCTGGAATCAATGGAGGCTGTGAGTTTCGGCTGGGACCAGCAAAGACAGTAGATATCAGCTGGAATGGATAAAGCCATCAAGATGGAAGATTGAGCTGAACTGAATAGATTCCGCAGGAACTTCACATGAATCATGCAGCTTAGTAGACATCACTGCACTAGTGATTTGGGAGTAGTCTTCTTGCTCTTTTTCTATGTATGTGTCAGTGATTGGTTGCAGCGATGAGATGATGAAGTAACAGTAACTGGATTGATTGTGAGGTGATCAGAAGACTGCATTCAAGATGGTTGTGCCCATGTTTGAGTTTTGGAGGAAACTCTGACGTGGAGACAGCAGGCTTGATTCTTGGAGAGATGGAAAGTGAGTGGAGTGCTGTGGGGAGTGGTGTTTGATGGCCACTTGAACCTTAGAGGCAGAATGGACATTTCTCAGTGCTTTCTGGGAAGGAAGCCTGAGTGCTGATCCCTGCACTCCATGCAAACACTGTGAGTGACCTCTGAACGCAGACTGCTTCCCAGGCCTGGAAATGCACCTTAGTAGTAAAAAGTCTGTTTTCTACCTCAAATAGTGCCACAACAAGCACACCTCTGAGTCATTCTTAATTTTGTGATACTTAGATTCCAAATATCGAAGGAATTGCTGGCCAGGGCTGACTAATTGATTATGCTGCAACTGAATGGACCATTACATAGTAATGTGTACCCCAGCTCTGTCATTAATCTCCTGAGGTTCTGCAATTCCAAGATTGACTGATCTCAGCAAACAGCAATTATTCATGATTTTAGTAAATTTACACTATATAGTTTGTCTTTTTTATGCTTTAATGACTTTTATATTAAACAAATAGCACTTTTCTACAATTAGTATTGCAGATAACTATCAATTGATACTTATTAGTGACTAACCTTAGCAAACTGATTCACCCTAGACTTACCATACTGATTATCTTTTACTTTAAAAGAGGTTGCATGGTTTATTAAGCTGGGCACTCACTAGAAGATATATCTGCTGATATATCTCTGGACGGATTGGGTAGCGTCTTCTCCATATACACTGCCTGATTCAGAGTGACTGTTATCAATAACTACCCGCTCCTCCTACTGGTGTATGGGTGTGTGGCTGATTGTCCATACATACATATAGGCCATCTGCTGTGTTGTACTGCCAATGCGATATTACTGGTACATACTAGGCCAGTGGTTCCTCAAGTACCCCCAACAGTACACGTTTTCAAGGTCACCCAGCAGGTGCACAGATTATTCAGGCACATTTTAAAAGGTCCACAGGTGGAGCTCATTATTTCACTGATTCTGTGTGGAGACCTGCAAAACGTGCACTGTTGGGGGTACTTGAGGACCAGGGTTGGGAACCACTGTACTAGGCGATCACTAAGCAATATTTCAATTGATCAGCCAATATACTGTATCTGACAGTGAGTGCGCAGCTGAAGTCAAGACGTAATCTAATAAAAAGGTTTCTTTTGGGATAGTTTAAGGCAAATGTGTCCAGCTTTTGGGTTTGAAGATGACTCACTGCTTAAAATATTGTTGGAGAGCTAATGCCAAAACTATTTGTACTAATAATGTTAAAATGTGATAGTAATAAACAAAATTACATTTTCAATAAAATGACAGTAATATTTAGATGTACATGTTAACTAAATAGTGTAAGTGCTTAAAAGGAAGGTATGTAAAATGAAATAGAACAAACAGTAAGAATAGCACACATATTATTAAAAAAAAGTTGACTAAATATAATTATCAAGATGTATTCATGAATCAATTTTCTATTTAGTTGCCAAAGAGTCACTTGAAATTTGGCATCACACATCTGCAGCAAGTTTGTTGTGCTGAGCCTCATAGGAGAATATTGCAGCTTCCAAACATGTTGTCTAATGATTTTCCGTCAAATGAAGATGTCTTAATTGCATTCATCAAAGAATATAATGATTCACACAGCTAACTTGAACCAATAAATTAAGCAAGATAATCCACAGTTCCCCACATATAAAGATGATCTTATTTACAGAGTAAGTGGTCGGGTTACTAAGCCTTGGAGAGTGATAATTTGGACGGGGATAAAGTACCAGCTAACTAGCCCCTAACTATCATTTTTCGAACACAGCTGATTGCCTACTACTATATCGCCATCAACATTCTCTCTCTCAAAGGCTTAGTATCAATATTTCATCTATAATTAACAATGAGTCAATATCTAGGAAAACCATAGTTTTTACTGCCATCTCTTCCAAAATGATCCTGTCCTTAATTAAAATTGACGTAACGATAACATGCTTAAATCAATGAATGGATTTATGACCTGTGGTACACTATGCTCTCATATTTTATGCATTTGTTTTAAACCCCTATTAATTACAGTGTAAAAAAAAAAAAAAAAAAAAAACTTTCACTATTCAAAGTGCGATATTCATATCTGCCACAGTTTCTAAGTTCCACATTTAATGATTCGAGTTTTCATGTCACAAAGAAAAGCAAGTCTCATAATTCACACTTTGCCATCCAGTTAAGGATATGATTATTCCTTTCTTTGGTCTTAAAAATGTTTAATTTCAGGAAAAAGATCTCTGAATATATTTAGAAACTTAAAATTGTTGAGCTCTCTGACCATAGGTGGATATTGATCTCATTGGGCCCTAGGCAAATATTTTGTGAGGAAAGCTGGTCCGGTCACAAAGAAGTAGCTGAATCTGGGTGACAGTAGTGGGTGTCAGGGCTCCAATACACCGTATGTATTGGAGCCCTGACACCCACTACTGTCACCCAGATTTAGCTACTTCTTTGTGACTGGACCAGCTTTCCTCACCAAATATCCCAGCAGCCGCAACTAACCAGGACAACATTCCCACAAACCAGGTTGAGCCCTACAACAACAGGGGCTCCCTTGGCTGGGAGAATTCAAACCAGGTTGAGCCCGCCAACAACAGGGGCTCCCTAGGCTGGAGAATTACATCACTCCTAAAATCTACCATCAGCCTGCTATATTGGGACATATCAGGAAGCATATATAGGAACGGACACTGAGACTCTCACCTTTGAGAAAACTGGGTGACTATCACGGCTCTATATTTTATTTCAATTATCAGCAATAGTACCATCCATTTTATATGTGATATATTTTAACAAGTGTATTTTTAATAAATGTATATTTTTTACCTCTAATTGTTGCATATTAATAGGTAAAAGCGCGGTTTCACACCCCTTTTTCTTTCCATTTATTGTGTTTGGGCTTGACACCCTTACTTACGAAACCGCAGCTCTAGCAAAGTCACCCATTTATAGGCGCCCTCACGGGACACTTTGTGCCCCACCCCCCTTCTTTTGGCAATGTAAGCCTGACTGAAGAGTGGGTCTAAAAGGGTGTGAGAGTTAAGAAAGTTTGTGAGGTGAGAGAAAACAAGTCTCTCAAGTAGCTTGAAGAGGCATGGGTGCTGAGAAATAGGACGGTAGTTAGAGAGAGAGAGTTAGGGTCAGAACTGTCTTTTTGTAGAATGGGAGTAATCACTGAATTTTTGAACAGAGAACTGCTCCACCACCTTTACAGTTACCAGGCCTGGAGGTGTGAGGGAAGTGGAAACCACCATGTGACAGTGCTGCAGGCGGGTCTGATTGTGTGAGCCAGGTTTCTGTAATAGCCAGCAGTTTGAAGTTGTGAGAGATGAAGAGGTCGTGGATGGATGTTATTTGTTGCAAACAGAACTGAATTCAATATATTTAGCTTTACCTTCTTCAAGTAAATGCTCAAATATGCCATCTAGAAACCTGTGAACGCTACTTTGCTGTTGGAAAAGGATGTTGAAAACATCTAGTGGCAATCCGTAAGACTTAAAGTGATCACTTACACAATCACTCTAACAATTGGTTCAAAAACATTTGAGCCGCTTCAGTCCTCTGAAGAGGGATCACAAGATCCCTCTTTGGCAGGACTGCTCCAATGGAGATAGTGGTCTATTATCATCTAAAAATGTCATTAGCTACTCCAAAAATATATGGGTTTTAGATTTTAACATACATTTCATACAGAAAACTATGGAAACTGATCCCGCAAGGGTTGGCAATTGGAAAGCAGGAGATACTCATGGTGATTATTAATTTTGTTCAAGGAAGAAAAATGATTTAGGAAATGTATTCATACAACCATTTCAGTTATCAGCAGAAATGAACTATTTATACATGTATTAACAAGAATAAAATAAAGTATGTTATGATCAGGATTATTTTAAGAGAGAAGGAGACCCATGTGCAGCCTACATCATCCATGCCCCCCACCTTCTTGCTTATAGTGCTCTGACGCTAATGTGCAGATCTCCAGGAAAACTGTGTTGTGGTCACCTTCCAAGTGATTTTTCTAGTGCGCATGCTCAAAAAATTGGGAAATGTCTCCATTTGCTTGGTGAATGCTTGGAAAATCCAGGGGGTTTCTTGTTGCCCGGAAACCCCCCTCCTCTTGGCAAGTGCCTTAAATTATGACAATAGCACTGGTATATAATATGATCAGTAGAACTGCCGCCACATCATGCACTGTAAGGCATCATGCATTTACTGTATGTGTGCATCTGAGCCCTCAAACATTGCAATGGACTAGAGAGTAGCTGCCAGGAGGAAGAGACAGGAGCCTTACAATGAAGTGGAAGATTATGAGCTTATAAAGTGCAGTATTGATTTTCCTGCCCACTCATCTTATTTAAATGTTCTGCCTATACTATAGATCATCTGTACTGTTATATATTATTACTCTATTTCATACTGTATTGAGTGTATAAAAGGACCAATTTGCAGGGATGTTACCATTACCCCAGACTGCAGAATGCGAGATTTTGGGGTACATTTGGAAACTCCTCTAAAAATCCTGCGTTTGCCAATGGATTTCTAAAGAGCTGCTGCCATCTGTGCAAGACTCTGGAGGAGAACAAGCAGCAACCATTTCTTGAATATTTTCCCTCCAGAGTCCCGTACTAATGGCAGCAGCACCCTTTAGGGACTCGGGGATCCATGTGTACCGGAAACACTACGCCCTTTATAAATACACCAGTGCTCATGTTGAGTTTTGCATATGAATGCTGTTAGTGTCTTAGGTTCCCAGATCAATTGCTCTATTCTTTTCTCAGGACATAAGCTTTTGCAATAATCCACTGGTGAAAAGCATCTATAAACATGAAAGCCAACATACTTAAAATATCAATATATTGTTTCCATACCTTTAACAATTTTGCAAGCTCATTGGCAGTCCTAGGTTTAGCTGATGCATTGATCTGGAATAATTAAGTTGAAAAAGTCTATGAAGTGTTAAAGTTTGAAACTACTCTTTGATTTAACTGCTGTCAGAGTTCACTGATCATTTTGTTTATCTGTGTTCAGCATTCAGTTCATTATCTGGATAGGAGTGATGCTAATGACTTATTACTAATTTAAAACATTGTTGAGAAACAAAAAAAAACTGTGAGAAATAATCTTCATGTAGGTATAAAATGCTACTAAATTAAACAGATTTTACTAATAGAGTTTAAATTAATTTACTGTACATCATGCATATTAGTGTAATAAATGGAAAAACTGTTCCAGAATGCCATACTAATGAATTAACCGAATCTTTCCTTCACTGATCCAGTCATGCCTCTTGTAGAACATATTCACTTAGCAATGTCAAAGATCACGTCACCAGTGGTTACTTGCTAAATACAGTACATACATATATATTGGGTCACATTAATATTTTCTTCTTATTTATTTATCCAGTAGCATACACAAATATTTTTGTTAGAAACAGCAGAGATATGATTCATTCATAATTGTGTGCACAGGTGTCAAAAGGAGGGTGAAGGCTGCAGCCGGGTGCCACCCTTCCCGGGAATGATACCCAAATGCCGGCTTCTCCACAGTGACAGGAGACAGTTGCTGCAGTGTCTGATTCATGTTGATGAGAAAGAGCTGGTATTGCAGGCACTAGTCTCTGAGGGCTTCCCAGCATGTCTTTGCTTGCTGGGTATATACATGGAGGAACTAAATCAGTGCTTTGCAAGAGGCCAAGCTCCATAATGATTTTAACAGGGGATGTCGCACAAGTCCACACCCTTGTCCAACAGACTGCATCCCTTTTTGGCCATGCGTGTCTGTGGCAAGCAAGGGGGCTATTATTGGTTACACCAGGTATCACTGACCTGGGGCTACTACTGAGTGTATGTGGAGTATTTTCGGAGCACAGGCGTATGATAGCATTTCATTAAGGTGTACAATGGCTATATTTAGCTCGCTGTGTAATAACTGCTAACAGTGGAAGAGTGAGAGACCAGTTACAGTGGAAATAGAATAGCATGGAGTCAGAGACATATGCCTGCCTAAAGCTACATACCGTAAGTGTTTATGAGTCTTTGTAACCTACTTGCAGTTGAGACTGTGCATATTGCGGATGCTAGGTTGTTCTAGTGTGAGTATGAAAGTCATCTTGCCTTGAATAGCAAGACACAGTTGATTATTGACCAAGAGAGTTCTAAGTGTTAGCTCTAGAACCAAGTAATATAAAAATATGGTTGACATGACCATTGCTAACCCTTGTGTAATCAAAGATGTCTATTATCAAACGAGCATGCATAAGGTCACTTGTAAGCTGACATAAACCCAAAGAGCAGAATTTTAGCTAAAAACAGAATAATTGTGCAGGCACTTTTTATTAAACCACTAACAAAAGCAAGGAAATGACTGCCATAGGTGTAGGGAGTGCAGCTGCTATGTTCTCACCTTCTCTGTCAAATTAACATGTTTTATGTACAGTGGCAGGTGAGGAGTTTGACTGGGATGGTACACCTGTCAAACCATAACGCAGGTGTCCTAAGGCAAGCTCAGGGAAGACAGAAACCTCTGTGAAGCAGAATGGCACCACTTAGGACACCTGCGTTACGGTTTGACAGGTGTACCACCTCAGTCAAACTCCCCACCTGCCACTGTCCCTGGATAGTACATTGGGGCCCTTCCATGCTTCTGTGTTGGGGACTACAATATACTATATCTTCAGTAGTTTATATGCTTCTGTACGGGATGCGGTCAATATGCCGGCGGTCGAAATACCAACGCCGGAATCCCGACCGCCGCAATGCCGGCACTTTATCCCTCTATGGGTGTCCACAACACCCACAGATGGAGAATAAAATAGTGTGCCATGCGTAGCGAGGCACCTGGCCCGCTGCATGATGATCGCAGCGAGCCCGCAAGGGGGGGTGATCCCCTTGTTGGCATTGCGGCGGTCGGGATTCTGGCGTTGGTATTTCGACCGCTGGGATTCCGACTGCCGGCATATCATACCGGACCCTTCTGTACCTGCTCTTAGAATGTTGTATAAAATGAACTACTCTAGAGTGCATTATTCACATTATATAGTGTGAATTTGGCCATTGTAATATGTCACAGTATAAAATGAAGGCCCTATGCCATAAAATTAACTAAGAGCATCAGTGTTACGCTGCATAGTTATCTTCCAGCACTTGACCATTTCTATGTCAACACAAGCAAAAGTTTGACATTGAAACTGTTGACAGTTGAAAAGTCAACATGATTTTTTCATGTTTTTGATGTCAATTTGTCTTTTTCAGCAGATGGACTTCAAATTAGCGTTCTGCATGCGCATGCTTCAAGCAAGTGGATGGTAAAGTATGAAAAAGTAAAAGAAAAAGAGAAAAAGTTCCCAAAAATTCATGTTGACCTTTTCATGTGTCAACCAAATGGACCTTTTTTTTGTTTCTTGACCTTTTGTTTATGTCTTTATGCATATAAACCTATTGCCTGTCAATCTAGGCACTGTCGATCCATTGACCTGATGGTGGCACAGAATGGATAGTTTTATTTAGTACTATATTAAAAAAAAATCTGTATATAGTATCTCTATATTGTTTCTTTAAAAGATAACATACCAACTAATTAAATATACCCCAAAAATGATCCACATACACAGTGGCGTAAGTTCGTTCCAGTTGCCCAGAGGCAAGATATATATTGGTGCCCAAACACACACACACACACTCCTATATAACCTTATATCAAATATATATTTCTGTTCAGATAACATATATATTTCAGAACTCAGCCACAGAAGCAATATGACTAATTTAAACTTCCAGGGGGAGGAGAGGTGCCCCATTGGGAGCAGGAGCCCGGCGGCAGATGACTCCATTGCTTCCCAGAGTTCTGCCTCTGCACTTACACATTTGCAAATATGTGTATTTTTGGCTGATCAGCCAACTGTTCAGTATAATTTAGGTAGAAATGAACATTTTACTGTATATTGCTACAGAACACGGAGAGACAACTTTTGGCAATTGTCCATTGTGACATAATATTTTTCAGTTGCGCGGTTTGCAATCTGTGAACAGACTACTGCGGAAACTTTTGCTAAATGCTGAAAGGAGCATAATCATTAATGATTCAGTTTCGTACAGATTTATATAAGACCACAAAGTATATATTAGATGCAATTTATTATATATTTGAAAAATGTGATATGAATACAATAAGTCATATGCACTGCTACAATGAAAATTAATTGAAAAGAAATTGGTTAGAAAAGTATATTGATAGTTCTACATGTTAAAATAGTCAAATGAACTCATTTTACTTAATATCAACTAATTAAGGTATTCTCTAAAGCATCAGTCCAGAAGTAATAGGCAGACTGAAGCTTAGCAAAATCGCATTACTGTCTAATTTCGGTAATGACCTTTTTTTATCAGGCTGATGCATGCAGAAGAAGCTAGAGGAAACTGTTCTCCTATTCTACATAAAATAACATCTGCACACTTACTATAACCTTAATGTTGTGTTCTTCAGATTTTAGTTTGGAATACTAATAAAAGACGGTTGTATGCTAAACAGGGAATTAAATATCTGCCAGGAACAGTGCAAAGTAGTATTTCGGCTCACACGGTATGAAATAATTCAGATTGCTCAAGGCAACATCAACCTAAAGTGTCCAATAGTGTGATGCACTTCAACTTATTAATACAAATTCTATGAGGGATCATACAATGGTTTTCACTGACTAATCCCCCTCATTCTAAACAACTAAAGTCAATGATGCACATGCCCTATTGTTCTTATACTTGTACTGAACTAGATGTCTCTCACATCCAGCTCTTTGAATGTTTGGGGGCTACCTAATATCAAGTTTATATGAGTCCACTGTTTGAGTTTATAATATGAGATGATTGGAAATATTACATTTTGTCATAGGCTTTTACTTATGTCAGTTTGTATACTGTAGGTTTACTTTGATCTCTAATATGTATCACATATCTGGCATGTTTCAATAGTGGTCTCACCACAATTGACTCATGGGAAATATTAAATTCTTATTGTTTCACATTCATTATTCAAACAGTTTATAGCATGGTCTCACAGTGTTGTGCATTGTAACTCAGGCTGTAATCTGTATGCCTTTTAAATACTGCATCCTCAAGAGCCCATAAAAGAAGAAACAGTACATTTACTGTAGTAGTTAAGGATTACCTGCAACAGGTAATAGTTAGAAAAGTGAAGGTATTAATTTATGCACTTGTGTTTCTGCGGAGCTACAGTAAATAATATGGCCAGAGTAGAAAACAAAAGTCCATTGAGGAATCAGAGTACTTCTAGTAGGGCACAAACAGTAGTATCGCAACCCCTCTTAACAAGGCTTGCATTATAAAGGACATTCAAGCTGACCCTGAACCTATTGTGAAGATCTAGCTAAGTGGTTATGTAGATGCCATGCGCAGGGCAGCCGAGAGGAATGCCGAGCCTCGGTAAAATTAGGCCACCTCCTGCAATTAGGCCACACCCCCAAAACATTAAGGGGGTGAAAACTCACTTTAAAGTCGAGGGGGGGGGAGTGTTATTGGCACCGCCCCCCAGCAGCAGCAGCACATACCTACAGCATGTGCTGTGTTGACAGCAGGCTCAGCATGAGCTCTCACGCTGTCAGTGAGACGCTCATGCTGAGCCTGCTATCAGCACAGCACATGCTGTATGTGTGTGCTGCTGCTGTCTGGGAGAGGAGGGTGAAGGGGGGGATCGGCCCCGGGCCCCCACCGGGTCCCTCCAACAAGCCTGGGCCCAGGTAATTAGTACCCAATCCCCCCCCATCTCTGCGGCCCTGGCCACGTGGGTGTTACTACTGCTGAGAGGTAAGTCCTCATAGAGGACACTTTACTACTGGATTTCTGTCAGAATCAGATAGTGATAGGGTGTTTTTCTTATATATTTTAGTGCGTCCAAAGCTTCAGGAAAGAGGACTGCTAAGTCCAAGAATGTACTTAACAACTGCATGTCATGTGACAAGGAATTTAATATAGAGAAAGGAGTCAACTTATGCAAGGAATGTAGAAAACCTTCTGAAGTGCAGCCTGTAGATTTGGCACAGTTGATGGACTGGATGAAGAGCTCTTTTTGTCACAAAGGATGAGATTAAGGATCTGCAAGGCACTAAGAGAACTAGGTCACAAACTAGTCTGGATTATGATTGTGATTCAGATTCTCTGGTTGTAGCAGCTGATGATACTGATGGCTCAGAAGTGGAGTCTGGTGAAATTCCTGAAAAGGAGAGATCATTTAACCTTGATGGTGTAGAGAGTCTGCTTAAATATATTTATAGAGCTAAGGACTTGAAGGAGAAGGAGGAGGAGACTCCTGATTCTCTCTTTGAAGATAGATTAGCCAAGACCAGAAACTTTCCCGTACACAAAGTACTTAAAGATTTGATGGTTGTTCAGTGGCAGAATGTGAAGAAGCCAGAAGTTATAGACCGGGGAGACCGTACAGGAGATATAACACAGGGGCCACAAGACAGTCCTTTCACCAGTCCTCCTCAAGAAGAGGTTATAGAAGATTCTGACAATTATGGTGCAAGGATCATCCCAGTGGAAGAAAGATTGAAGAAATTTATAGACCAATGGAGAAGAACAGTGCAAGACAGATGGATCCTGTCAGTACTCTCTCAGGGGTACAAACTAGAATTCGAGAATGTACCATTAGGAAGAAAATTTGTGAAATCAAGAATTCCGACAAGGTCAGAAGAAATACAAGCATTGAATCAGATAATTCAGGACATGTTAAAAGCAAGGGCTGTAGAACCAGTACCAACTACCGAGAGAGGAAGGGGATTTTATTCCAAGCTGTTTCTTGTACAAAAGGCGTCAGGTGCTTATCGAGCAATTCTAGATCTCAGGGACATAAATGCATATATAAGAGCAAAAAAGTTCCATATAATTCTCTTAGGAATAAGACAGTCGGACTTCCTGGCATCGGTGGACCTAAAGGACGCCTACTTCCATATCCCAGTTTATACAAGAGACAGAAGATACCTCAGGTTCTATGTCCTAGGTCGGCATCTACAATTTACATGTCTGCCATTCGGCCTGTCGGCTTCACCAAGAGTTTTCACAAAGGTGCTGACAAGTCTAATTGCAGTTATAAGACTACAAGGGATAGGGATCTGGTCTTATCTAGACGACCTATTGATTTCAGGAAGAACTCAGCACGAGGTGAAGAAGGCCTTACAGATCACAACTGCAATACTACAAGATCACGGTTGGCTAATCAACAAGGAAAAGAGCCAACTAGAGCCCTGGCAAGAAATCCTATTTCTAGGAGTGATTACACAAAGAAACATGTAGTATACTTGTCGCAAGAAAGGGGCGAAAAAATCCAGATTCTAGCCGCTTTGCTTCAATCGCAAAGGAAGATTTCTTTAAGACAAGTGATGCGCCTCCTCGGAATCAGCCATAGATATTGTTCCATGGGCAAGGTGGTGCATGAGAAGTCTTCAAAGAGAGATATTGCATCTAACAAAGATGAATATGGATCTGGAGTAAAAAATTGAGCTAAGCCTACAAGCAAGAAGATCTCTAGGATGGTGGCTAGACCCACACCTGGAAAGGAGAAATACTTCACTGAGCCAACCTCATTATACAATAATAACAACAGATGCCAGCTTAACTGGATGGGGAGCACATCTAGAAGAAGCAAGTTGCCAAGAAAGATGGTCCCATCAAGAACAAGAGATGTCCTCAAATCGAAGCGAAATGAGAGCAGTATCAAGAGCTATAGAACACTTCCAGGGACGGATAAGAAACACACACTTAAGAATACGTTCAGACAATATGACCGTAGTAGCATACGTCAATCGACAAGGAGGAACCAAGAGTGTGAAACTATGGGAAGAAATATCAAATATACTACCATGGGCAGAAGAAAATCTCTTATCAATATCGGCAATACATGTGCCAGGAAAGGACAATATAATAGCAGATTTCCTCAGCAGAGAGCAAATTATACCAGGAGAGTGGGAATTAAATCAAGACATCTTCATAAGAATAACGAAGAGATTTGGGTTCCCGCAAATAGATTTAATGGCAACAATTCGCAACAAGAAGATAGAACGCTTCATGTCAAGAAGACCATTCACAGGTACAGAGGGAATAGATGTATTTTCCCTGAAGTGGGAATTCAGCCTCGGTTACGTGTTTCCCCCGTTTCCCATGATTGCAAGGATACTGCGGAAGATCAGAGAAGAACAGGCCAGAGTAATAATTATACTGCCATTCTGGCCAAAGAGAAGCTGGTTCCCGACGGTACTCAAGATGTCAATACAACAACCATGGAAACTACCGTTAGTTCCCAGTCTTCTTCAACAGGGGCCGTTATTTCACCCGAATATACAGAAAATACATATCATAATAGCCAATACTGGACAAGATATAGACATGTATCTATCAAGCAAAAAAATCTAGCAAGCAAAAAAGAGCACATAACTGCATTATTTACAAAAAGGCAGGTAAACCCAGATGGTCGTTAAGGCCAAACGGGTGCATAGTCCTGAGGCAGTGAATCCAATGAGATTCACATTGAATCAAAGCCAATGGACGATTGCCACCTCGTAGACGTGGAGGTATGTGATCAATGATGATATACTGTAAATTGGCCATACTGTGGCCAGCCTGTGCAAAGTGCCTTGCCACAGGCTGGTCACTAGTGCCAGAGGAAATGCAGATCGAATGGCCATTCTATGATTGGCCATTCTCTCTCTCAGTGTGCACTCAGTTTTGCCCACATAATGAAGGCCGCATGGACAGGAAATTGATTCTTTATTCCAGAACGCTGCTGTCTATTTGGATGCTCTTCTACAGCCTTGCATAATTAACCATCCACGGTATCTGTTGGATACAACTTCATTTATTAACAAATTACAGGCTGTGCACTCAATCCCAGAGGGTAGCCTCCTGTGTAGTATCGATGTATCGAGCCTATACACGGTGATACCCAATGGGATGTGCGTGACTTGATTGCATCCAATCCTCTATACGTTGGTCCACCTGATGACTTTGTATGTGATCTGTTACTCATGCTGCTTACACATAATTATTTCATTCATGACAGTCGTTTTTTCCTACAGCGCTCTGGCTGTGCGATGGGGTCCAATGTGGCCCCATCGTACGCCAATGCGTACATGTTTGTAGCAGAACAAGAGATTTTTTTCGATAATCGTGATGTGTCTGGTATGATATATTTTTATACCAGATACATCGACGATATTTTCATGATCTGGACAGGATCAGAGGCTGAACTGGGGGAGTTCATTAACCAACATAATCGATCATCTTCACCCCTTAAATTTACCTTCACCATTAGTGCCTCTAGGGTTAATTTCCTAGATGTGGCAGTGAAGTTGGATAATGGATCTATCTCCACCTCTTTATTTAAGAAAGATACAGATCGCAATACTATATTGCATGCTTATAGTTTTCATCCTCCACCCCTCAAGTTTGGCCTCCCATTCTCCCAGTTCATCCGAGCATGCAGGATCTGCAGTGATCCTGTTGAAGCTAGTCTACAAATTGATATTATGATTAACAACTTTCTGCTACGTGGATATGATTTGGATTTACTTAATAGGGCCAAGATTAAAGCTTTGGATACCCCTAGAACATCATTGTTGACCCCCAAGACTGTACCTAAAGATAATACACAGGTCATGCCTTGGGTAAACCACTTTAATCCTCTGAGCCCTGCCATCAAGAAAATTGCTAAACGACATTGGCCGATTTTGAATACTGATCGGGATTTGGGTCTGTCTAAAACCCGCCTGATGTCCTGTTACACCAGGGGTAAAAACATCAGGGACTGGGTTGTTAGGACCGATATTTCTAGTTCTCCTGACCCTGTCCCTGAGACTACATTTCTTGGAAGACGCAATGGCTGCTTTAGATGCCTGCATTGTATCACGTGCAGTAGCATGAGGGTTGGGGACAGTTTTCTCCACCCTTTTAGTGGTAAAAGATACAAAATCAGGCATAGGGTCACTTGCACCTCCAAGTTCATTGTATATCTTATTTCCTGTCCATGCAGCCTTCATTATGTGGGCAAAACTGAGCGCACACTGAGAGAGAGAATGGCCAATCATAGAATGGCCATTCGATCTGCCTTGTCCTCTGGCACTAGTGACCAGCCTGTGGCAAGGCACTTTGCACAGGCTGGCCACAGTATGGCCAATTTACAGTATATCATCATTGATCACATACCTCCATGTCTACGAGGTGGCAATCGTCCATTGGCTTTGATTCAATGTGAATCTCATTGTATCCACCACCTCAGGACTATGCACCCGTTTGGCCTTAACGACCATCTGGGTTTACATACCTTTTTGTAAATAATGCAGTTATGTGCTCTTTTTTGCTTGCTAGATTTTTATGCTTGATAGCTACATGTCTATATCTTGTCCAGTATTGGCTATTATGATATGTATTTTCTATAATATTGTATACTATTTATGTCATGGATCTGCCTATTATCCTTCTAATGTCATTTTCTGGGGGTTTATTTTTTTAATTTGCTCCGTACGTTGACCGGTATGCACTCCGCGACTAGTCTGACGGGGTGACGTTACTACACAGCGCCGTTGTTATGAGGACGTGTTCATGGTTTGGACGCGTTGCCGTGGCAGCGTGTATGTGGGTGTCGCACTCTGATGACGTTGACGCGGCTGCCGCGGGAAACGTACTGTGGCGTACTTCACGTGGAGGGGGATATAAGGTCAGTTTTAATGTATGTTTGTTAAGCCTGATGACGATTTGAAATAAATCGAAACGTTGCTGTTCATCGCCTGCCTTGTGTGATTTCCCTTCCTGGGTGCTGCTACGGCTGCTTCGGCAGCGTGAGTATGTGTATTTGACTATAGCTGGCACCGGACGCCTTTTTACTATTACTGTGGATGTGCTTAGCCTACTTGGACATTATATATATATATATATATATCTCAACAGTTCCAGTATAACCAGGGCAATAGTTACAGTGGTAATAGTTATTCCAGATCTTTGTGCATTTCATTGATACACCTCTGGTACATGGAAACAGCAGAAGAAAGTAACCCATTTAGAGAAAGTAACATGGGTTACTTTCTTCTGCTGTTACCATGTATCAGAGATGTATCAATGAAATGCACAAAGATGGAATAACTATTACCACTGTGTGGATAGAAAATACTTTTTAATAAATATTTAAAGATTGAATGGACTTTTTTCCTATGTGCTAGATTTATATTGACTAAGGCTTGGTTGATCTAATTGGAGTGATCAACATTAGGGGTGCCAACCCACTTTTGCTTTCCATATTTCCCCCCCTATCCCCCATCCAACAGGGGATTCAGCGAGTAGGGCAGCTCCGTACAAGTTGACCATAAATTCTGTGGCGCGACACAAGGGTCTGTTCACCATATATATATATATATATATATATATATATATATATATATATATATATATATATATATATTATGCAGTTTCTTCTTAAAACTTTATGATTTCTTGTTGATCATACATACTGAATATCTGAAAGTGATTTAACAAAATGTTCTTTCCTGCTTTTGTCTGCTTTTGAAATTGAGAGGAAAGCTAACCCTTTATCTTCAGATCCACCAATTCCCATTTCTCCTATTTAGATAGAAATTCAACTGGGTAGCTTTGTCATATATCAGATACATTTAGCTGTATAAAAGTTATATTAATCATTATGCTCTATTAAAAATAATGATCATGATTCCAGTTAATGTCTCTAAAGACATTATCTTTCAATAAAAGTGGCTTCTTCTGTTTGAAATATTTTTCTACTCCTTCAATTGAACTTAGTTGAAAGACAGAAATAAGGTGCATGTCCGGTTTTCTAGAACACAAAAGAAAAAAGCTATAGGAAATATGTAAAGGCAATTTTGATTTGAGAAATAACTACTTGAAAGAATAGGCACTTACAGTAGCTTTATTGATAATAAATTATCTGTCTCCATTATCTAACTAGAAATAGGAAGAAAAGCAAAATTGTTACGGTATCTTTTCTCATATGATTTATCTATATAAAAAAACTAACACAAATGCATCTGTTGCTTCTTGTGAAATGCTTACTGGTTTATTGGTCACAAGGCTATTAAAAATCAGATATGAGCTTTATATAGACAGTAAATCAGTCAGAAATAAAAGCATCAAATTAAAAAGCAGTTTTTGTCAAAAAGTTGTATGAAAATCATAAAATGTATTGTGTGTTGTGAGGACACCTAGTACCGTACAGTTGGTCATTTGATAATATGCAGGGACATGTGGTGAGATATATGACTGAGGAGTCCCTGGCAAGAACCAGAGCCAGATTTTTACACAATATATGAGCCCAGGGGTACATGCTGGCATTATACACATGTGCAGCAGTATATACTGCTGGAAATTCACAGAAAAGGTAGCCAGGCGAGGCACTACCTCACCTGCCATAGAATTTTTACTCCAGTGTTTTGACTATAAGAATGATTAGAATAATAAAAATAAGATTTTTTATATATATTCTTTGTATTTTTGACATACTTTATAAACTGAAAACTCTGACGTACAGATGGAGCACCTGTAGTCTTTGCAGGGGCTGGCGGTGGATTCGCCACGTGCCAGACTCCGCTACCTCGCCGCCGGTCCCTGCCACATTCCCCCCTCCCCGGTCCCCCCGTAACCCTGCCTGTCTCCCTGAAGCAGAGACGGGTAGGGTTCCTAGTCAGATGTAGCACTGCTCGCCAGAGGGAGTGGCCTGACGAGCCCCAGCGCTGGATGAACGGTGCTACATCATTATACATTAGTATGACAGGAAAGGCTCTGACACATCTCACCACACTGCACAACACTGAAAGTATTATATATCATATTATAGCAACACTTAAGTCTTCCAAAACAATGTCATGTTAAGATAGGATACGGTCATTAGGTCGACACATATTACAGTAGGTTGACATGCATAGGGTTGACCGCTGAAGGTCAACATTGGCTTAGGACGATACATGACATAGTTTGACATGGCTAAGCTTAACATGGTTAGAAGGATTAGGTGAACAATGGCAAGGTAGACAGTGAATAGTTCGACATTAGTTTTTCCCGTTTTTTTCATGCTCAAATGACTAGCTTTCTGCTTTATGTGTTGTGCTTACCCTATATATCTGTTTGGAGGTCTTATGTTGACCATACACCTGATTGCAGGGTCGAGTGCACAACTTCAAGGGCTCGTTTGATGCATTGAGTGGGTTTTTGGGCACATTGCTCAGTGCTTTGATAAGATGACGATCCGATGTGCGGACCCGCGAGTCAAGAGATGGAGGCTATGATCTTACCTGCTGCACATCAGATCGGAAGGTACTACTAATGACCAGTATGTTGGAGTTGCATATCTTACAATAGATCTTATGTCAAATTGCACAGATCTATTGTGTAACTGGTAAGCTGCCAGGGAGTTCAAGGGAAATTGTGTCTGAAATCTTAAAGAATCAAAATCATTCTAATGTATGGCCAACATAACAGACAAATCATACTGTAGTAGGTATCCAAGTAGGGCCATGTTACTCGCTTATCAGAGGATGAAAATCAGGGAGGTGCCAGGCAGGTGAAGTGCTCTCCCTGCTCTACAGCAGCTCAGCAGCATGAAGTACATCTCACCTTCCTGTGAAAGTGGCAGTCAGCAAGAAGGGGGTGGTGGTAGATGGGAGTGAGGAGTGGAGCTACACAGACCAGGGAGAGCATGCGCTGCTCCAGATGCTAGCCTAGGTAAGTAGATAGATTGACTTAGAGTGTCTGTGTTTTATGTTTGCAAGTGGCATTATTCATGTGATTTTTTTGTGTATGAAAGGAGCCACTTCTGTGTGCATTATGTGAGCAAATGGCACTACACCTGTGGGTATTATGCATGTAAGCAGCACTACTCCTGTGAACATTATGTGCATAACTGGCGCTAATCCTGTCAGCATTACTGTATGTCTGTAAATAGCACTACTGTATCTATCATGCGGTTGATTAATGGCCACTAACTGCTAAGTATTGTTTGTTCGCTGATTAACGCCGACCGCACCCTGGGCGAGCTCCCCCCCCCCCCCCCCCCCCCACTGCCAAATTTCTTCGGTAACAGATAAAATGATGTACGTTATCACATTCCCTTGCATGCGGCCGAAGGGGAGAGATCACTGACCATCAAATAATTTCTCTCTTTGGAAATAAGTCTGTCTAAACTGACTTTTTTTTTTCGGTCGGACTCCGAATAAGAGGGGGCAGTAACTCTCTCTGCACATGTTACAACAGTCCCTCCTGCAGTGCACATGTTTTTTTCCATTAAAGAAGGAATTTGCTTTTGCAAACCAACCTAAAGCACCCCATTTTTGTGTAAGCAGTGCTACTCCTTTGGGCATTACGTGCATAAGCAGCACTTCTCCTGTGGGCATTACTGTATGTTCATCAGCAGCACTACTTGTTTGAGCATTATGTGCGCTACTCATGAAGGCATTATGTGTGTAGTTGGCACTGCTACTGTTGGCATTATAAGTAACAAAAATAAGGGGCACTACTATGTGGTGTAATATGAATCAAGGGGACCAAATTAAGTGTATTATTAATAAGATTGTGCTACTGTGTGGCATAATTTAAAATAAGTTTACTATTGTGTGACCACTCCCCTTCCTTATGAGATCACACCCTTTCTTACAGTTACATAAACAACAGTCTGCAGTTCCCAACCTCGTTCCTCAAGTACCCTCAACAGTTTCCACAAAGAATTGCCAGAAAAAAAAAAAAAACTCCAACTGTGGATCTTTTAAAATGTAAGTTAAGGTGCGTACACACGGGGGCGATTTTGTGTAATATCGCGGGAAATATGGTTGCTAAGCGACCATATTGCCCGCGATGGGAGTGTGCACCGGCGATATTTCACTGGCTGCGCGCTCCCGTTTTTATCCCTGTAGTGATCGCTGGTCGCAGGAACATGCTCCTGTGACCAGCTGATTTCCACTGCTGGGCTCCCCCCGGCAGTTTATTTTTCATCAGCGACCATCTCTGGTCGCTGATGAAAAGGAGAAACTGAGCAATATATTGCTCAGCCATATATTGCTTAGCAATATATGGCTGAGCAATATATCTCCCCCGTGTGTACGGCGCTTTACTGTAGTAATGAATGCACCTGTCAGGTGACTTGGACAATTTGAATTGTTGGGGATAGTTGAGGACCGAGGTTTGGTACCAGTCATGTAGGTGTATACATTCAGATGTACAATGAACTACAAAAGCTAAGAGGGTTCCAATATTTAAATGAGGTTAAAGGAAGAAGTCCTCCATTACTATTGAAATATGTGTATTTATAAGTGGTGTACTGCATTTGGTACAGGGATGCCCTGCCCCACACACCTGCTCCTGGACTATACTTACTTTGAGTGCCAGTTCTTCCTCCTCTGCACTATCCCAGAGCCTTTACTCCCTTGTGTGCATGCACCATGTTCCCAAAAATCACTGCTGAGATGGTTCATGGTTTAGGTGGGACCCACTTGCAGGAAAGATGCAGTTCTGAAGGAGTGCCTGCTGCACCCGTGGGAATCAATATGCTACTAAATTGATCTACTGTATAGAGTCATTTACTGGTTTAAGAGAACAGTAAATCAGGATAGAAACAAGTATTTTGTTAGCAGTACAAATTCCCATTTCAGATACAGAAAAACATACTATAACTAATCAAGCACACAGCTGAAATTTTAAGTAGGGAGAAAACAGTTACATAGCTCAAGCCTGGACCAACTGTGATGTAACACCTGTCTTCTTATTTATCTCATTACAGGTATTAAACTTTACATGTCATTGCCAGTATTGAGTCTGCATAATTCTGCCTTGCATACTGCATTATCATAGGTATTTAAATCTACATGCCATTGCCAGTACTGAGTCTGATTCATTCTGCCTTGCATACTGCATTATCATAGGTAAGTGTGCAATTGTTTTAAGCATTAAAGTGAGTTAGAATGTATTAGTGGCTTGGATGGTATGTAACCTCTTACCATTTGTTTATCTTAGTTTTATTGCTAGTGGGAGAGGGGCACTGGCTGGGTGGGGTCTCAATTAATTAACTTAGAAACAGCTTTTAGTATTTGTGGAGGATACCAGGCTGACCATTGAAAGCTGACTATTGATATTTGTTACATTTTAAAATAGGACGATTTTTAAGTAGGGAGAAAACAGTTACATAGCTCAAACCTGGACTTAGCCTGGACTTAAACTGGACAGAAACTGACAACCAACTTGGTATCTTGGTATCAAAGCGACATAGAAAGAAAACAATAGCAGCTCAGAAAACCACTGCTTTGAGTGAGCTCACATAATACTCACAACATACTACTCCTGGCTGTTTTATCTGGCTACACATCCGTGATATCCCCATCTCTGCAACTGCTAAAACATTGAATATCACTCTTTATGCTTGTATTTGTACTGTCTTTTTTAAAATGCACAGCTGTAACTCTAATGACTTCACCTCACCTGCTCTTCCATTGATAGTAGGTGTCCCCCAACATTTTATTCTTGGCCCTCTTCTTCTCTATCTCTATATGTCCTCTCTGGGTAAGCTTATTTGCTCACTTGACTTCCACTCTCACCTCTATGCTGATAATACTGAAATCTACCGCTCCTTTCCTGATCTCTCTCCCTCTATTCCGTTCATTCCCAACAACGGTCCTCAAGGCACACCAACAGTGCAGGTTTTAGTGATATCCAGCCTTAAGCACAGGTGACTTAATTAGTATCTGAGTAATTCTGATTAAACCATCTGTGCTTAAGCCTGATATCACTAAAACCTGCACTGTTGGTGTGCCTTGAGAACAGTGGTTGGGAATGCTTGGTTTATGTGAATATGGGGCTTTCTGGAACATCAGCCACAAAACTTTACCAAATGATGGAGTTGATGGAGGCAGAGGAGTAACTCACTTTTTTGGGATTTGCAACCCCAGCTTGGGTCTGAATGGTGTAACCCACCCAACACCTTGATTGGCCGGGGACAGTAGTGCTTGAATGCTGAAAGAATAGGGTCACTGGAAGACCCAGGTCAGGTGTGAAGAGTGACTCCACAGGAATAACCTGAACTGAACACGTGTGAAAGGGGTAAGCTTTGCTTCAATCTGCACTCTGTGTCCTGGGTCTGAAAGTGGAGTAAAGGGAACGATTTTGGCCTCTTTTCTAAAGCTGTGTACACACGGGGGCGATAGGGGCTGAAATCGCTGGAAATATGGTCGCTGGTGACCATATTGCCAGTGATGGAAGTGTGCCCCCGGTGATAAATCCTAGTTAAGGACATGGGATGTGGATATATTTTAGCTGGTACTGTATACAGAGAATAGGATTATTTCTCATGAACTATGGTAAAATAAGGGTGCAACTTCCCGTACTGTCTTATAGAATGTCAAATTGAAATATAATTATCTTGTTGTTTGTTGTTTTAAACACAGCAGTTTGTCAGCAAATAAATACAAAAAAAAAATCACACTATATTCCACTTTACCTGGATTTTAGCCATTAGAGTGAATTCTGGATTCCTATTAACCTTTTGATTTAATCTTTTGTTATCATAAATAAATCTCAAAATGGATTTCACAATAAAACTATATCTAGGTCAATGGGTAGGATACTGGTATTGAAGCAAAACAATCTGTACTAACTTCATCCGGTATGGTCTTAAGTCAGTACACATTTAATTACTCATCACAGCTGGTACACTATCTGTAAAAGTCACAGGATCCTGTAAATGTCAGGATGCCATGGACAACAAAACCATTCTAACAGCAGTAATGCCTGCACAGAATGTTCGAGATACATGGCGAGTTGTAGTGCAATCTGTTAAAAACTGCTTGGTTTATGGAAACAAAGAGATAAATAGATAAAAAACAAATCTTAGGCTTCAAATTTTAAAAAAAAATGTATCAAGGATGCATTGTCTTTCATATTCAAATGATCTGGAAATCTTTGTTTACTGAGACAACAGGAGCCAAAGTTATTCATTGAATGCCAGTAATACCCTATGAAAGTCTGTTCTCTCTCAACAATATTGTAGCTCACACAGGGACTCTCTTGCATTAGAAACAATGTCAGGGTCAATCACGTAAGATTCAGATTATTTAAAGCAACAATATTAACAGAAAGACAGATCATTACATCAGATCAAGTATAAATTGTTAAGCTGATATTAATGGCAGGATTTAGCTGAAGTTTTTGAAATTGCTGCTCTCATTGCTATGTTGTAAGGTGACAAATGACAGACACCCGAATACAGTAAAAAGAATAAAGAGAATTCACACTAAATGTTTTATACTTGGATATTGGAAGGAGGAAACACTAGATCCATTTGATTGACAAGAAGACTGTTCCTTAGAACACGATCAATCTGATATAAAGAAAGTTCTATTTTAGCGCTCTTGCTTGTATTACCCACTGGTGTGTATAGGGTGCCCAAAATGCCTGTAATGTGAAATTTATAGCCAGTGAATAGGAGGGGAATCACCATTAAGTTTGGGTTATTTGCATGCACAAGTTGTTATATTTCTTTCTCAGCTCTGTTTGGGTTTTTTGTCTCATGCGCTCTTCTTTATCCCTCAACTATATTTCCTTTTTTTGTCACCTTATTAAAGTTCTCTACTCCGGATGATTCTCTGACTTCCACATTTCTAATGAATTATATCCTCAGTGGATCTCTTAGAAGCGGGTGAGATGTCATACAGCCATTCCCCTTGATAAAGGACACAGGAGTGTCCAAAATGCGTTGGAGTGGCTGGACTGGGACCCAGGAGAGGAGAAGGACGGAACTTTCATTCAGCATATGCAGTGGGACATTCCCGGGTTTTTACCATCTATTCCCACCCTTGCCTGTCTGAGAGCCTGCCGGGTTCTCCATCACATCCGGTATTATCCATCCTTTTGTCTCTCCGGGGATTCCTTGTTGTGTTTATTTGATCTATGTATTTTAAATAAAATGTGTTGCACTATACATCTCTCTTTCTCTCGAGTTCACCGTTTCATGAATGAGAGTGAGTGACTTCAGGAGACAGTGGTGAGAGCCTGGACTGGGAGTGCACCTCCGCTTAAGCTATCTTTATTGGAGAAGAGGAGTCGCATACTAATCCTAAGGGATGTATGGTAGATATTACTGGTGTAAGGATCTACCCTTATTGTATTTATGGTCAAACCCCACCAGAATGCCACCCTTAAGGTGCTCCATAACAACTCTCTCAAAATACTTTAAAATAAAAATCTTAGTAAAAATGACCAGTAGCAATTGTTAGAACCTCTGTAATCCATTGCCACATTGACCTCACGTCACCAAATTCAATAAAGTGGCATTTAATTTTATTTTAATAGGCCTCCTTAGCCATTCAAATGCCCTCTTCAGTTTCTACACTGTCTTTGGATCTAAATGCATTAACAGGGAACATATATCATTATTCATCCATGGCTTCTTGTTAGGAAATAATTGTATTTCCTTTTCCCTAGTCACACTCTCTATACAAGGTTAATATACATAAAAACCATAGAGGCTAACAGATCATTAATGCTGGTATCCTCCTCAAAAACAAGTCTTAATCTGTGCATTCTAAGCAGCCCTGCAGGTTAAACATAGCCCTCACAGGCCAAACGGTAATCTTTTTAATTTATAGTAGTAGTAGTTTAACGGTAATCTTTTTAATATATATTAATTTAAATTAATTTTAATCACTGGAAGTTATTTGGGTTCTTCAACTGCCCAATGTGGGGGCACAAGTCTCCTACAGTAAGTGTATCTGATGTTCAAATGCACATGGTTTAGGATATAAATACTACGGGGGAAATTTTAGTTTTTTTGTATTCGTATTCTTAATACAAATGAATATGACTGAATATGGCTGTTTTAGCCGTATGCAAATTCATATTCCAGAGGGGAATTTACAAAGCAGTCAAATACGACTGCTTTGTAATACCCAATGTCGCATTCATTCGTATTAATGGCTGTAAAATATGAATTTGTATAGGCAGCCTGCATGGATCAGTCAGATCTGTGCAGGCTGCAGTGTGTAAAAAAAATAGAAAATTAAATAAATAAAATGGCGTAACCAGCACCAGGCTGAAAGAGCCGGGGCTAGTTCTAAAAAATCAGAAAATTATTGACATAGGGGTTCCCTGTGTTTTTTAAAACCAGCCCCAGGGCCGGGGCTGATTCCCAAAATACAGAGAACAAAATGACATGGGGTCCCCCATATTTTAAGAACCAGTCCCAGGCCCAACCAGCCAGCAGGGTAATGCCACAGCCGGGGGGAGACTTTTTATATAAGTCTCACTCGGGGGGGGGGGGGGGGGGCTGGCAAAGCATTCATCCCTCTGACCAGTCAGCCTGCCCAGTAGTCCTGGGGGACTGGGGACCCCCCAATAAAGCCCCCCCTCCAGGATTTACCTGGTCAGGCTGAAGCCTGGTGCTGTCCCCAGTGGCCCTGGAGTGGTGGCCACTTGGCTGATAAAGTAAAAAAAAACAAATAGAATTACCATTGTCTAAAACTGTGGAACTATGAGTCCCAGCAAGCCTCCCCGCATTAAAGGGCCCACTGGCACTTGTAGTTCCACAGTAATAGAAATAGTAAAAAAAACACACACTGACGCACATTAAAAATAAAATTTTATTACATCCAAAGCCCACATACTGTACTGATACTAACCTATCTTGAGCCCGTAGGTAGGTCCCTGGGTCTGGGTCCGATGTTCTGGGGCTCTGGGGTCTGGCACCAGTGTGCAAGCGTCCGGGTCTGGTGTCCGACAAAATCCATAGGGTTACCTGTGGAAGCAAATTATACTTACATGTCTCCTCCGGCGAAGATCACATCCTCTTCATTCCAAGTAGGCTCCCCGGGGGTCTTGGCAAAAAAATAAACCGACTATGCAAACCACCGGACTGAGCTGGAGCTGCACGATGTCTTTGTTTACATCGTCTATAGCACTATTGGCTTGCTTGCAGCACCTAGTGTGATGCGATTGGACCCAATTTTGAGCCTTTCCCAGGAGGAGTGTACAATTTTAATATCGCGTCGCATCGCATGCCTTAACTAGTGGCATGCGATGCGATGCGACGCGATTATACCCGATATAACATTGTACAGGCACCCTGATGCCTGATTACAATGTTAAATGCACCCCCAGACCCGATTTTTAATTGTACACCCACCCTGATGGGTGACTACTATGTGAAATGCCCCCCCCCCATTGTTAACGCCACCCCAGTATCAACGCCAACCCGCGAGGGGTGGCGGTACGCGTCCTCCAACCTTTTCATACCCCCACTATCCACGTCGGCGTGGAGTTGATTATACATAGTGTGGTGAGCGCAGCGAGCCACCGAGCCCGAAGCATGGCGAGCGCATGCGTATTACTTCACATGGATTCTGCGTCCCCTCGCGGGGCACGATGCTTTCGCCACGCTTCGGGCTCGGTGGATCGCTGCGCTCGCCACACTATATAAAACCAACTCCACGCCGACGTGGATAGTGGGGGTATGAAAAGGTCAGAGGACGTGTACCACCGCCTCTCGCCGGCTTGCTGCGCTCGCCACGCTTCGGGTTGGCGTTGATAGTGGGGTGGCATTAACAATGGGGGCCATAGGAATCAGGCATCTGGGTGCCTGTGCGATAAAAAATCGGGTCCAATTGAGTCGCATCGCATCGCATGCGATATGATTGTATGCGATGCGATGCGACACGATTTTTGAACGTGCGATGAAAAAATCGGGCATATTTGCCTTAGTAAATTTCCCCCTGCATGTCCAAACATCCATATTCTGACCAAATTTTGGAAGTACAGATTAGCCCAATTAAAATCCCCATCAACAATGAAGCCGCACTTCAGATGAGCTGTCTACAATTTGCAAATAACATTGAACAAGGTGTCCAAAGTTGTAGACACATTAGGCTGTAAACCACACCCACACAAACCACCAAATTCGTCTATTTGATAATTGAAAAATTTGTGACCATTTTTGTTGGTTTTAATCATATTACCTTCACACATGGATGTCACTGGAAAAAGTCAAAAACAGTATAAACTAAAGTAAATAAGCGGCAAAAAAAAATCTAAAATGGTTTGCTCATAATTTTTGTTGTTTTACGGCCAACTCAAAATGCTACATTTTTTACTTGTACATTGAAAAATTTGTATTTTACATAGAAATATCACATGAACCATTACATTAAAGATGTAAATTGTACAGTTTTTCTACATTTTGAAGTAAATTGCAATGTGATTGATTTGAGTTATAAATCTTAAATGTAATTGAAAATATACTCGATGCTCAAAATTGTTTATTGGTATTGATCATTTACTGATAGATTATGTTGTAATAAAATGTTTCATTTTTGAGGCCAACATTTTGTCCTTGATATGTATTAATTTCATTTTACATATTGGTTCAAATTATATTTATTAGAAAATACGGTTAGATCCTTTTTTATCAAGAAATACCACATTCGAAAATCACAAGTAGTCTAAAATGTGCATTTCTAATATTATCTTCAAATAATAATTGCAGCATAATAAAAATCTAATGCGTTTGATATCTAAATGTATCTGATAGACTTTTTGGGCTCAATATGGAGTATGCAAAATGTGGAAACATTTTTAATGTCAGTGTTCTCTGTACCACAGTGTTTTCTGTTCTCTGTGTTTAGGACCACACTGACCTTGATTACGGTCCCTATGTTCATATAATGGTATCTTTCTGTTCAGCCACAAAGAATCCTCTTTCTCTAGGCACTCTCAAAGGTGAGTACTGACCTCCCAAACAGTCCCTATTTGCATGTAAAGGTATCTTTAGATATCATCTGTTGTGACTCATCACTGTGGGTACACTTAAGGCCCCCATACACTAGGGCGACTTCCCCCTGAGCTTCCCCGGCTGCTCCCCGGGGGAGCTTGATTAGATTGGCACTTGATGTGCCATTTTTTACATGTGATAAATCGTCTCGATTTATCACATGTAAAAAACCCGGGGAGCAGGGGGGGGGGGGGGCTACAGAGCAGGGCTGCTGGTGGGGTTAAGGGGGCCTGGGGACGCTGCGGGGGACACAGGCGGCATAGTGCCGGGCAGAGGGAGCCAGGAGCTGTCAGTGCTAGAAAAAAAAGCCTATACAATGAATGGGCAGCCTGTGATTGGCTGAGCGCTCTCTCAGCCAATTGCTGACTGGCTGAGAGAGCGCTCAGCCAATCACAGGCCGCCCATTCATTGTATGGGCTTTTTTTTTTTGTTCAGTACTGACAGCTCCCGGCTCCCCCTGCCCGGCTCTATGCCGCCTGTGTCCCCCGCAGCGTCCCCAGCTCCCTCCACCGCCGCGCCGCCCCACTAGGTCCCAAGTCGGGTGGTCGGACGTGCAGCAGGTCCGACCACCCGACGCAGATCCGATGCGCACGGGACCGCGCATCGGATCTGAGGGGACATCAAAACTAGCCGATTTTGGTCCGATTTCGGCCAGATCCGACTGATCTGGCCGAAATCTGACCAAAATCGGCTAGTGTATGGGGGCCTTTAGACCAAACATACTGACCTGGGAGATAGTCCCTATATTCCCATAAAGGTATCTTGGTACCTTGTTCACCTTGTAGTGCTCAAAACATCTCCACTACTCCATTTAAGATAAGGTATTTTATTTGACAAGACACATAAAATGAAGCACAAAAATATTTAAAACAACAACATGTTGACATGGACAGCCACAGAATGTAAAAAACTCATTGTGATTTTTCATGTTGCCCTTTTCCACATCGACCTATTGGTTGTGTTGATTTTTTGACCATGTCGACTTAAGGTATGTTGACATTTTCACGTTATGACCTGTTGACTAATAGTGGTCAACATATTGACTGTCAACCTTTTTACTGTCGACACTATGACTCATACCGCTAGTTCTTCCCACAGCAACTTACAGAGCCCCGCCGGTTGCCGCCATCTGGCCAGAAGAGAGGGAGCCGCCCGCTGTACCGCCCAGCTGGAGTGAAGTGCTGCCGTCCATCATCATCCGCCGGTCGGCGGCGCGGGAAGCGCTTCTCGGTTTGAAAACACTGGCCGCACGCTGATTGGCTGAGATACAGCTAATCAGCGTGCGGACAGTTTTTTCAAAATCAGAATCGCTTCCCGCGCCGCCGCCCGGCGGATGATGATGATGGACGGCAGCACTCCACTCCAGCTGGGCTGTACAGTGGGCGACTCCCTCTCTTCTGGCCGGATGGCGGCACTCGACGGGGCTCTGCAAGTTGCTGTGGGCACCGCAGGTACCCCTCAGACTGCGCGGACAGCCTGCTGCATGTAGCCCCCCACCCAGCAGCAGTCGAATCATCCCCATTCCCCCAGTGTAGCAGGTGGGCACTGGGGCGCCCCCATCCCCTCTCATCTGGGGTGCTCCGGTGCCTTGCACTGACCCTTATAGGCCTTCAATCCCTTTGGTGGTATGCCCGGAAACTTCCAGGCATGCCATTGTAAAGAAAGGGTGTGCCAGTAGTGACTCCACTGGGGAACCAATGGCACACCACCACCACCCCTGCCACGCATCCCCCACCATTGCTGATCCTCACAATTGTGATGCTCCCTGTCGTCACTCTGGGAGGATCGCAGCCACTTAGGGAGGTTTGACCATGATCGGCTGTTAGCGTGTTTGGGCACAGTTATGCCTGAAAAGATGAACAGCTGAGCAACCGAACACCCAAGCGCTTCTGAGCCCCTCCAAGCACCCCCAAACATCTCCAAAAGGCCGCAAACAGCCAAAGCCGGCAGCAGCAGCTGGGGAGCAGGGGCAGCTGCAGAAGGCAGCAGTGGCCCCATCTTTGGTGAGTATTTCTGAAGCAGGACAATCATAAAGAAACACAGAGGCAATCACACATTCAGAAACAAAGAGGAAATCACAAGTTAGCCGACTAGCTTTCAAAGTTTTTGCTTCGAGCTGGCTTAGCTAGTAGTAAAATAAATTCCTAGTATACTCAGTGATTAGGGACATGCAGATGTCTAGATAAAAGACATTTAATCAATAGTTCATACACGTAAAACACATTTTGGGTAAATTACAGTAACAATACATTAGAAGGAAATTATGTTTCAAACCTCTAATCAGTCTTTGATTTAAATCCATACTTATGATAGATAGAAAAATCTTGCATTGCATGTTTTCAAATAGTAAAATAAATCTGTGCAAATTAACATTATATGAATGATAACAGTTTTGCATCCTTGGTTTTGTTTGTTTTTTGGATCTCCATGAAGTAACAAGAACATCTGTGATTTGTAATTGGCACTTTAAAATAAGTGAATACAATATATTAATCATGAAGATAATATGTCAGGATGTTTTAATTAATTTGCAGAGTAAATGAAGTCAGATAAATAAGTAATTTCATGTGGATTATCCCGTCAGTTTTTTGTTTGGCTAAATCTGCATCATAACAGGCAGAATACATAAAAAAATGCTCAATAAATCTTTTAGATAAGATACAGCCATTTAACCTGCAAATTGCATTAAGATGGCATATATAAGATTTTATTTATTAACAGCATTGCTTTTAATTGCCAAATTATTCTAAAATAACTGCTCAAAGCAATGCTAAAGCTGTGTACACATGCTTAGATTTTTCCCTGTTTTCGATTCGATTTTGCTTATAGAAGCAAAATCGAATCCACATCGAATGGTTTTTAGGACACTTTCAATCTGCATTCGATGCGCGCTCCCGTTTTCTCAAAAATCGAATAGATAAATCTACTGTGCAGCCAAGGAAATCTCGAATTCGATCCAGTAAATGGAATGAGTACATTGTGCCTACATTGTGAAATCAAAATTGAATCGAATGCAAAAGTACAGATCTAATGCCAAATTGAATGGGATGAACTAATGCCAGATGTAATAGAAAATCGAATCTAACAGCAAAGCTAAAGCAAATCTAAGCGTGTGTACAGGGCTTTAGAAAGCTAGTAAGGTAGTTAATGTGAGAGGGAGAAAGAGATGTAGTTTTACATGCTACCAGCAAATGACAGTGTTTCGGTGACACACAAACACTTGACACATTTATATAAAGATGATCTTTAGATCTTTGGTGGTCATTGTGTCATTTATTTTTGACACATGCCGTATGTTTCATACACAGAAAGGTAGTGGCTATTGGACTAAAGGTGCCCATACACGCACCGATCCCGGCGGTGCGATTTATGCTTTGAAGTGCGTGCTCCCGTGGCACCTCATCGCACAGTACAAAAAGTATGTGCTGCACATACTTTTTGTACTTGCTTTTTATCGCAGTGCATGCACAACGCATGCACAAGACATGCAATGCGATGCAATGCTATTTTAGCCCAGAACGCATACCGGGATCGGTGTGTGTATGGGCACCTTAATTACACTCTTATTTACCTTAACTAGTCATCGTGCTTTATTTATTTATTAAGTGGACACATATGTTAGATGCAACTTCTCAGTTTGGATGAGAAAATTTAAAATGGCACTTACAGTCAGTGTAATTAACACTTTAAGCGTATAACAATGGACCTTTCTAAAGCCCCGCCCATCCACTACAACAAATTCTCTGAGGGAAGAGTCACCGCCCATCCACCTTGAGCTGCCCAGGAATGTCTCGGGCAGCAGGATCGCATGTGATTCTTTTAAATGCAATATATCACATGGGATCCCATTTCCTGCTGTGGGAATTGATGCATCCATGGTGCAGCATTGAGAATCTCTGGCTCCAGTCCATTGCACATGGGACCGCACATCAGATCAGAGTGAGAGGATAAACACATGCAATTTGGGTCTTTTTCATCCAATTCTTCGGCCCGATCCCTTGGAATTGGATAAATAAAGGGCCAAAATTGCACAATTGAAGAGGTGGCCTTACCATGATTCTTTGTCCATTTCAAAGTATTTTACATGCTGTACTTCTGGGCAGAGGCAATGGGGGGGGGGGGGGATTACAGGGAACCAGATCCCTAGGCGCTCAATGCTTGCAAGTAGCTGTAACCATATACCCAAGAGGTGTGGTCTTGACACCATCAGTGACTGACATACAGATTTTCAGTTGACTTTATTGTTCCCAACAGGGTGTGGCAAGGACCTCACACACTTGGCCATGACCCCAATCAGACAGATCGCTTGATGGCCTAGCTTCTGGGCAAAAGTTACATGTGTATGTACAACCAGTTACTTAAAGGTATGGGTTCTGGGCACTAATATGGTGCAGCTTCTTATGGAAGGAATTTAGTAAATTTCCTTAAAAAAATTATGTACAGCAAATGCATTAGCAATAGAAGCAGCGCTAAATAAAAAGTAGTGGGATTGTTTATAAGAAATATTATTTTCCTATTTATTAAATTAAATACACATTTTAAAATAATCCTGCTTAAAGATTGTACAATGATAAGTCACATATAAGAAACAGCCTCAGTCTCTTTAAAAGCACAACCCTCTATTAACAAATTGATACGGGCTTGAAGTCCTCATATATACTGTATATAGTACTCCACAATAATCGGTTGTGAGTAAAATACTTGCAGAAAAGATCTCACCGCTGTAGGATTTCAATTGGGGTCTCTAGAGCTGATATCCAATAGTCCTCACGATGAGATGGTCTTTAAATGGAAGGTAGAAAATAAATGACTGCTGGAGCATGATCGATGGACAAGTGAATGCAACCTCTATGATGTCCTCACCAGAGTGTGGTAGGTAAAGAGTGGGCAAGTAGGTGCTATCAGCAGATGTTGGAGAAAAGGACAGCCATGAATATTTGAAGATATGGTCATCGGGTCACCAACATGTTGGTCGACAGTCATTAGGTCAACACCATTAGGTCAACATGCATTTAAGTTGACATGAGTCTAGGTCGACATGCAGGAAGGTGGACATGATTCTTAGTTCGACAGGGTCATTAGGTCAACATGGTTTAGGTTAACAGTCAAAAGGTGGTTTTTTTTTACAATGCTTTTGAGCCTACATGTGCTGATAGGTGGTATTTCATGCCCTACCATCCACTAGGGCAAGGAGGGAGAATAAAAAAGTGTCCAAAGCATGGCGAGCACAGCGAGCCATGTGAGGGGACGTGGTGCTACTTTTCAGTGTCCATTTCGACTGTGTCAACATTCGGGCAAAAAAGTGAAAAAACCCATGTTGACCTTTTGTCTGCCGACCTAACCCATGTTGATCTAATGACCCTGTCTACCTAACCCATGTCAACCTAGAGCAGTGGTCAGGGAACTCGGTCCTCATTACCCCACACAGTGCATGTTTTGCTGGTAACCCAGCAGGTGCACGGGTGTACTAATTACTCGCAGACACATATTATAAGGTCCGCAGGTGGAGTTAATTATTTCACTTGTGATTCTGTGAGGAGACCTGCAAAACATGCACTGTGTGGGGTAATGAGGACCGAGTTTCCTGACCACTGACCTAGACTCATGTCGACTTTCCTGCATTTCGACCTAGACTCATGTTGACCTAAATGCATGTCGACCTAATGACTGTTGATCAACATGCTGGTGCCCTTATGATCCACACCAGAATATTTGCACTTTCCACAATTTCTACACTGGCTCCACTGTGCCACCATATAATAATGAATAAATTCAAATTTTCCCCTAAATATTCTACACACAATACTCCCTATTGACAACAGGAAACAAAAGTTTTGGGAAGATTTTTGCAAATATAAAAAACCCCAAAAAACTAAGAAATCATATGTACATATTGTAAGTACTAACAGCCTTTATTCAATACTTTTTGCACCTTTTGCAGCAATTACGGCCTCAAGTATATTTGAATATGATGACACAAGCTTGGCACACCTCTCTTTGGGCAGTTTCCCCAATTTATCTTTGCTGCACCACTCAAGCTCCATCAGGATGGATAGGAAGCCTCGGTGCACAGAGATGTTCAATCGAATTCCGGTCTGAGCTCTGGTTGGGCCAGTCGAGGAAATTCACAGAGTTGTTCTGAAGCCACTCCTTTCATATCTTGGCTGTGTGCTTAGGGTCATTGTCCTTCTGAAAGATGAGCTGTCGCCCCAGCCTGAGGTCAAGAGGTCTACCCAGAGGTCTGCTCACGTTTTCATCCAGGATGTCTCTGTACATTGCTGCATTCATCTTTCTCTATAAACATCCCACAGCATGATGCTGCAACCACCACGCTTCACTATAAGAATGGTATTGGCTTGGTAATGAGCGGTGCCCAGTTACCTCCAAACATGATGCCTGGCATCATGGCTAGAGTTCAATTTTTTTCTCACCAGACCAGAGAATTTTGTTTCTCATGGTATTTAAGGTGCTTTTTGGCAAACTCCAGGCATACTGCCATGTGCCTTT
Organism: Crinia signifera; assembly: GCF_055691185.1. NCBI lineage: Eukaryota > Metazoa > Chordata > Amphibia > Anura > Myobatrachidae > Crinia > Crinia signifera. The sequence goes on from NC_139222.1 coordinate 81,592,882, forward strand.
TACTAAGGAGTTGCCTCTGTCTGCCCACTCTACCATACATGCCTTTTTGGTGTATTGCTCCATAGATTGTGATCCTTTTGGAAGGACTGAGATATGCTGTAGTTCTGACAGAGGGACCATAGGGTTCATTGTCACCTCCTTGACAAGGGCCCTTCTCCTCCGATTGCACAGTTTAGATGGCTGGCCAGCTCTAGGAACAGTCCTGCTAGTTCTGCACTTTTTCCATTTAAGGATATTGGAGTCCACTGTGCTCATTAGGACCTTCAAAAGCAGCAGAAATGTTTCTGTACCCTTCCACAGATTTGTGTCTCTAGACAATCCTGTTTCAGAGGTCCACAGACAACTCCTTTGACATCATGCTTCGTTTGTGCACTATCAAGTGTGGGACCTTAAGCTGTGTACCCACGGGGGCGATTTCAACACATATGGCTGGCAATATGGTCGCTGAGCGACCATATTGCCAGTGATTTTATGTGCTGTGAGAGATAAATCGCCGGGAGCGCGCCCCCGCTGCCAGCAAAATTCAAGTTTCAAACAGAATCCAATCTTTACCAATTTTAGCAATTGATTTTAATATTTCAATATTGTTTTATTTGTTATGAGAATTCTCATTAACGATGTTAAAATATTTGTTTAATTAATAAATGTATATTTTTTATCACTGGTAGTGTGTATTTTTCAGTTAAACCCAAGTGCTGTATATATATTTTCTCTTTTTTGTTCTACATATTTGGGAGATTTACACACTCCCTATACAGCAGCTTTGGCCATACCTGTGCTTCCTTTCTTTTTTATAACTAGACACTGTATATATTTTATACCATAACCGTATACAGTAAATTTTGGGATACTTAATAGCAATGAAATGTGTGATTACCAATCTAAAACTCATCATAGATTTCTGGGCCTAATTCAGGTCCTGACACAATTTGAAATAATACACCAATTGCCGGTACTTTGCACATGTGATAAACCCATACTGTGTATGTGCAGTATGTGTCCTACATCGTCAGGCGCAAAACAGCTGCAGACATCAAGTGATTGACAATCTGCAGCCATTTGGGGGCATGTAGAGGGGGAAAAATGGTAGCCATTTTGCCTCTGTTCCATGTGAGTTCCAATGTACATTTCCTGCCCTCTTCAGTGAAAAATGCCAGATTGTCATGGGGGTTTCTATGCTGGCTGCACAATGTAAGCAGCAGGGGTGGAATTAGCGAGAGCTGGACCCAGGTGCTAAAATATAGAGAGCCCTCCCACTCTATAAAAAATGAAGCGACAAGTACCATGATGGAATGTGGGCTCCCTTCACAGCAGAGTGTTCCCCACATGCCTATCAGTGAGTCCAAATACCCTAAGCATCTTTCCCATTGCCCACCCCACATGCCTTACTGTGTGTTACCTTATACCGCACTACATAAATACTCTACATCACTGCTCTACACCGCCCTATACCCTGCACTGCATTAATACACTACATCCCCCTATACCATGCACTTCATCTCTACACTTCATCCCCCTATATCCTACACTGCATCTATACACTACATCCCCCTATACCCTGCACTGCATCACCATACTACATCCCCCTATCACCTGCACTACATCCCCTATAACATGTACTGCATCACTACACTACATCCCTTTATACCCTGCATCATTACATTATAAGGCCCTATATGCTACACTACATGACCCTACACACTTTATTAATACACTGTGCTACATTTCCAACAATAACATGATTGGGGCACTGTATACACACACTGTGACCCCATACACACTGACGCATATACACACACTGTATACACCCACATACTGTGTGCCTCAATACACACACTATGCCTTAATACACATACTATGCCTTAATACACACATACTGTACACATATACTCTGTGCCTCAATGCACACACACACACTCAAACACACACCATGCCGGACATACCCTCAGCGCCAATCAGTAGACAGCCTGGCACCTCCCCACCGTTGCTCTGCCTTTACCTCCTCTTCCCCTGTGGCTGCTGTCCAGCGGCATCGGTTTCGGTCCTTAGCTCCCGTGGTAGCTGGGAACTGCCTTCCCCTCCAGCCACTGGCACTGATACTGCCTCCGGCAGCTCCCACATCCCCTGCCCAGCAGGCTACTACACTGAGACCCTGCACGCGGCGCTACCCCTTCGGGCGTTGCAGACTTCCTGCTGCTGTCACCCTTGCCTAAGTCCATCCTCTGCTGCTTCCATGTGCCTGCAGCTGCTCATTGCCTGCTGTTCCTCTTCAGCTCTGAGCAGCCACGGGCACATGGAAGCCACAGTGCCTGGACATCGGCTGCACGCTAAAAAAAAAGAAAAATCTCGGTCTGTCAGAGGGGGTGTCTGTGAAACCAGAAACCCCCCCTGCATGCGCCACTGCTCTTTGTATTAGTTGTGGTAGCTGGCTTTCAGGACCTCATGAGTCCGGCCAAATACCTGCACCCCCATCACCCAGTGCAAATATCCTCACTAGCATGATTGGAGGAAAAATCATTTGATGGTATCTCACCAGCGAATGATTTTTCCGCAATTCATAGATAAAAGCCAGTCTAGACTGACTTTTAGCCTGTCATGTGATTTCAGCCGCCTGTTCCGAGCAGGCATCAACACACCTTCATTAGCAGGGCAATGCCCAGTGCTTCTATGGGCACACCCGCAAAATGCTGGCATTCCCCTGCTCCCCTCTTCCCTCCCCTCACTGTATGAATGCCTTGGTGAGTGTGAAACTCGCGGAAGGCTTTCGCATAGGGGGTTTGCGCATGTGCATATTCGCGCAGACCCCAACCATTGGCCCAGAGGACTGAATTTGGCCCACAGCGAGTGCATCTGAATCACCCCAAGTCACTAGTTCTCAAGTTTTACATTCTGGTAGGTAACAGATAGTTTATGATCAGTATGGATAGCATTACATGGAGAATCAAATAGCAATGACATAATAAATGTCAGGTGACATAACCGGAAAAATGTGCACCACATTTGCCTGTGTAGTGGCTTTGTAAACAGGTAGCTTTTAATGCAGTTTGGTGACATAAAAACATTTCAGTGCATTTTGGGTTGACATACCATTGACACCAACAACAAAGGGCAGGATGCACTAACATCTGCCCTCCCTCAGCCAGCTACCGCATCAATACTAATTGCATATGCTCTAACATATGCGATTAGTATCACAAAGGGCAGCTCTTGCGGTAAGAGCTGCCCTTTGTGAAGCAGCCGACGGAGGGTGATCAGGTCCCCAGTGGCTCTCCTCCCTCCTGCTGTCCCCTGCTGCTACGGTGCACTGCCTCTTCCTTCCTGCACATGAAAGGTGCTAGGGAGAAGGTCACTGGTCCGGGCAGCACAGCAGGAGGTTGCCCGGAAACAGGTGAGGGGGAAGTGGCAGGGGTCCATGCGGGATGGTAGCAGTGGTGGTGGGGTTCCGTGCAGGGGCAGCAGGGGTTTTGATATGAATCCTATAGGCTTCTATAGGGTATCATCAGGTTTTGCTAAAGTGGATATAATTACTTCACTTGTGATTCAGGGGGTCGATTTATGACCGGTCAAGCAGGGGAATATGTACTAGCCCCGTGCGTTGTGGCAGGGGATAGAGCATATTCCCCATATCTATGACATCCGCCGAGCGGCGCTGTGGGGCAGGAGGCATAGCACAGCTACGATATCTCATAGTGCGTGCCTGCCTCCTGCCTAATTTATGAACGGTCAGTATCGCTGACCGTTCCACCGCCTGCAGCTATCGACTTCGATGCTGGCTCTGAGCTGCGCTGGGGATCTATCGAGAGTAGCAAAATCGAGCGCATGCGCAGTCAGCCGGCCGGGGGGGAAGGAGACGGCACATCAGTATTAGTTGATGTGCTGTCACCAGGAGGGACATCGCCGGAAGGGGGGAGTTAGCTCTCCCCCACTTCGGCCGGCAAGATGTTGATACATCTTGTTGGTGTCCCCTCCTGCTTCACCTCGCATAAATTGTTGCATTCCCCATGTGCCTACCCTCACATGAATAACTTATAACATACTTGCATACTTCCCAACATGACCCTCTCCAGGAGGGACACAATGCTCTGTTTCTGGACTTCCCTCTTAATTTATGATTGCCATCACCTGTGTTGAACAGATTAATGGATCAGAAAGTTGTTTCAGCACAGGTGATGGCAATCATACATTAAGAGGAAAGTCCAGAAACAGAGCATTATGTCCCTCCTGGAGAGGGTCATGTTGGGAGAAATGGTATAATAAGGTGCTGTTGTATTGTACTTTGCTATGGCATTTTCAGAGAACAGAGAAAAGGTACACCCATTTCTGTGCCGTGGAAACCATCCATGACCACAGGTGTAAAACAAGGCTGTTTGCAGTGTGATTTAAGTGCTCAAAATAAATAACTTCTGCCAATGACAGATTTAATAACTTGATTTTAGGTTAGTGCAGTCCAAAAGTCAGTGGTAAATAAGAGGGGAAGATATATAACTCTTGGATGATATAGGTCATGTTGACATCTCTGTATAGGTAATGTGTAATTACCTCTGCCATGCAGGTTTTCATAGATTCTCTGGGGTTTGTCATGTTATTTAATTTACTTGGACTTCAGAAGTGAAATCACAGATGACTGACATCTGGAAATCAGTCATTGAATTTCTTAGCTTATATATTGGTGTCAGCAACTGAATCATTAAAACAACATTAAAGCCAAACAATGAAAAGAAATACTTAATGAAAACTCAGTGTGATCTTATTTGTAATGCAAAAGTAAATAAATAGATTACAAATTAGAATTGAAAACAAAAAAGTAATTTTCTTTTACGAATAAGCCTTGCGGGAAAGCTATACTAATAACATGGTATAGCTATTATTGATTTGTTTTTAATTTCAATCCAATAATTCCACTTAATGAGTTTTAAGCTTCATAGATATTTTTGTTTATATGAGGATATGTTTTCTTATGTTTGTTAATAGGCATTTCCTTTCCTGGTATTATATTTTTACTTTTCTTATGAGTTAGCAATAAAATAATTGTCATTTGTAATCAGGCACATTCAGAAGATACTTTTTTAAAAAATAATGGGTGAGATTTAATAGGATGAGAGTTTCAGAAAGTGAGAGATTTGGTGAGAAATCTCCAGTTTTTTTAAAGCGGCAATCATTTACACTTCAAAATCAAACTGGTTCTTGCAGTGTAAATGATTGCTGCTTTAAAAAAACTGGAGATTTCTCACCAAATCTCTCACTTTCTGAATCTCTCATCCTATTAAATCTCACCCATAGTCTTTATTTAGTTTCATTTTTTTAAAAAGATAAGTAACATACAGTATCATACATAACATCATCATATGACATCATTTCCTATCTGTTCTTATACTCCTACGGTATCTTTTATCCTTGTTAGTCTATCCATACGAGTACATTAGCCACTGTTTTTCAATTCACTACTTTATGTTACTCAGCGGATACAATTACTGGTACTTATGTAAAATCTGGGCTCCCGTTTTTCTTATGAGACCGCGTCCACTCGCGGGACTCGCTGCGCTCGCCACGCTTCGGGCACGGTGGCTCGCTGCGCTCGCCACACTATATAATATCAACTCCATGCGTAGTTGGATAGTAGGGGTATGAAAAAATGGGGTGCATTTAACATGGGAGCCCAGATAATACATAAGTACCCAAATATTACATATATAAAAATACAACAAAACATATAGTAATACTAATAAATTACTACACTTATACACCCCCCCCTCCCACCATCCCCCCTCCGCCCCCCCACCCCCCGGGACTTGTCTCCTTTCCTATTTCTTCTCCCTCTCTTATCTCCTCTATATTCTACCTAAAGTGCATTCAGAAGATACTTAATGATACTTAAGCTGCATATACACCTACAGATTTATCTGTCCAGTCTGTCTGGTGGAAACTAAAATCTGGTAATGTATGGAAGCATATGACAATTTACCATTTGTTACCAAATGCTGGAAAACGGATATATCAATGCACCATCGGCCAGTGTGTAACAGATATATTGCATTGGCTCTGAAACACAACCGATGCCTGATATATCTAGAGATATAGGGGATGCCTTGAGCTGTGTGTATGGGCTATCCCCTGCCCGCCCCTACAGCTGCACCGGGAGCCGTCGGTGATTGACCCCTCAGTGATGTCTCGTGATGTAATTTCCGACAGATCGGGAAGCATGAATAGAGAACATGCTGAGCAATAAGTCTCTAGACGCTGGAGCTGCCATTATCCAGTTTGCCAGCTTGCCAGCAAGGGATTCTTGGCAGCTGGCATGCCAGCGAAAGTGGATGCAAGTCTATTGTCACGAATGCGGTGCGAGAGCATTGTAGATCACAATTGCTCTGAAAACTATGTTGCAGACTGATTTGGTCATAGAATTTAAGGGGAGTCATATGATCACGCAGCCATTTTCTGAGTCTCTACCGGCGTCATAGTCTCTACTGCTGTGGCCAGTCTATATAGCCATAGAAGCAACCCATAGCTTTAATGTTCTCCATAATTACATATAGTCAGCTAATGTGTATGCAATTGAGCTTACAATCAGTCCTATGGGTGTCTATTTTCATTCATAGGTGGCAGCTTTACTTGCTAACAGTAGCAGCTCTATAGCATAGAGCAGGCATGTCCAAACTGTGGCCCTCCAGCTGTTGTGAAACTACTAAGTCCCATCATACCTAGTCACAGTTTTGCTATTACGGAGTGCTAAAACTATGGCAAGGCATGCTGGGATGTGTAGTTTCACAACAGCTGGAGGGCCACAGCTTGGACATGCCTGGCATAGAGAATATATTTTGTGTGAGAGAGATGCACATACAATAGGAACTTTGGGTGTTATTCAGGTTGATTCGCAAGGCTGCGAATTTGCAGCCTTGCAAGTCCATCAAACCCCGCCCGGCGAACGACCGCCCCCCGCCGCCCTGTCAGCTGCGAATGGATGTTTTGCATAAACATCCATTCGCATGGCTCGGGTAACCGCCCACATCTTTTGATGATCACCGACCATCGAATGATGTTTAGCGTGCACGCATATACTGTATAAGTGACTTTTCAGTTACTTACATTTGCGTGCACGCTGGCGTGGATATGGGCGTGCAGCTGACATCCGGTGATGTCAGCCACCCGCCCCCCCACCCGCGTCACTGCCTCATTACCATGAGAACACCCAGCGTTCTCATGGGAACGCCCATGGAACGCTGGGCGTTCCCATATGGTAATGGGGCAGCCCGGGCACCCCCCGCCCATCTCCGCCCCCCCTCCCACACACACCGGCGTAGATACCCACCTCCGCATGCGCAGATGCACAACATCGGTACTGAATGAGGCCCTTTGTCTCCCCATCAAATTAGTTTTACACTGGCCACAACTCATCACAGCCGCTGCGTAGCCCAGGACTTACTCAGCAGTGTGATGGAAAATGGCACACCCAGATTGGAGCTGATGTCACAAACACTCCCCATAAACACGCATTTTCCCTGACACCCCCAGTAGTTTTTTTGCATGCCCAGATTTTTGTTGCCACTCTCAAAAAACTTCAAGCTTCAACCCCCACACGTCCACTCCGTGCCAATCACCTTGCGAAGGGCCAGCAAGCAGAACTAGTTGCAGGAGTTCATCGCAGCAAGGCCTTGCGCATGTGTACTGTAAACCTTATGCATGTGCAGCCGTGCAATAATGTCAATATAAGGCCACAAGTCCTACCAGAGTGCAGGTTGGAACTTGTAGATCAAGAGAGTGGAGAGACATAAAGTTACACTGGTTTACAGCTAGCCATATTTCCATTATATACAGATACAGTATATCCTCATACAGGTATGGGTCATAGGGTTGATAGCACTAAGGTTGACATGCATTAGGTTGACCACTGAAGGTCGATGTGGGCTTAGATCGATTAGGTAGACACAATTATTAGGTTAGCATGAGGCAGGTCGACAGTCAAAAGGTCAACATAGGGTTTTTCACCTTTTTTGGCCGGAATGTTGCCAGAGTCGACTTGGACACTGAAAAAGTGCACAGAGTCCCCTCAAATGGCTCACCAAGCTTCAGGCACACTATTTTATTCTCCTACCATGACCTAGTGCCTTGATGGCTAACCTTGACACTCCAGATGTTGTTCAACTACACATTCCAGCATGCTCTGTTTCAGTTTTGCTATTTGGCCATGCTAAATCTGATGCAGAGCATGCTGGGATGTGTAGTTCAACAACAGCTGGAGTGTCATTGTTAGCTATCAAGGCCCTAGTGGATGGTAGGGCATGAAATACATGTAGGCTCAAAAAAAAAACCAACACCCCATATTGACCATTTGACTTTCAACCTTCCCCATGTTGACCTAATGCTTGTGTCAACCTAATGACCCTGTCAACCTAAGCCCATGTTGACCTTTCCAGGTGTTGACCTTGGCCCATGTTGACCTTCAGTTGGCAACCCAATGCACTTTGACCTTAGTGCTGTTGAAAATAATGACTGTATACCCCTCATACAATATTGCCACAGTTGGACCAAACAGCCATTCTTAGCATGTCAGATCCCATGAGGCTCAGCTTGCACTGGGTATCTTTTTCACTCAAATATGTATCTTTTTCATAGGCATACCATATCTACAGTATAGTGGATGCAAAGGATAGCATTACTATGGGGCCAAGTATTACGATAACTTGTATATTCAAGGAGTCACAATCAGATGGTTGGCTTAACCCAGAGCAGAGGTGCGGAGTCTAAAAGGCTCCCATGCATTAGTCCGATTTGTCCTAAGGACAAGTCGGACCACTTTGCCCTTGAGAGCCCCCGGGAGCTCCCCTGGATGCTCGCGTACGATTTGGCACATTTATTGTGCTATTTTTACATGCAATAAATCACTGAGTAGCAGGGAGGTTGCAAGGGATCCAGGCAGTAGTGGCTGGGAATTTGTAGCGGTATTTTCTGATTAGCGAGGTAGGAAGCGCTGCTGAATATGAAAACATATTTTAAAAGACTGGAAGGAAGCTGATTGGCTGAATTGTGAATTTCTCATCCCTATTCATATTGGTTGAAATCAGCCCAAATCGGACAAGTGTATGGGGTGCCCAGGGATAACATTCCAGGGAGTATTCATCAGATACCACCGCAAGGAGATATGGACATCGCGGCCCCTGGCGTGCAGGTCACAGCTCCCTAACCTGGGTCACCTGATACTAAATAGTTAGATGATGCAGATAATATTCAAGAATATACTGTATGTGCATGGATAATTAACTCACCTGAGGTTGAGCCAGTGGCTGGAGAATGCTGGCACAGCGATAGTGGGGCTGATTCTGAGTGCCAGAGAGCCTGTCCTGCCACCCCCCCCCCCCCCCACACACACACACATCATTTCCCCTTGCAACCATGCGAAGGTATGTGTACTGAAGACACATCCCATTGCTTGCCCCCACTGCAGGAGAAATCGTTCAATGGTCATGATTGAATGATTTCTCCTGCCTTTACAAATTAAATTCAGTGGAGATGGACTTTTATTTGTGGCCGCTGGGATGAAGACAGGGTGGGCGTCTAATGTCATATCGGGCAACTGATACCCCTTTCACACTGCAGCTCTTAACCGGTATATTGACCATTTTTTTAGCCTTTTAAAATGGTTAGAGCTGCAGTGTGAAAGCACCAGTCTGCATTTACCAGTTACAAATAACCGGTATTTACAAACGGGTAAAAAGTAATACACAGTTCAGAGATGTCTTTTATGCAGTGTGAACAGCTCTGAATCGGTATATAGGACTCAGGCAGTAGCTATGAGAGCGCAGTGCATATGTAATGAGCCGCTTATTACATTTGTGCATTTGTAATGAGTCGCTCAGTACATATGCGCATATGTAATGAGCGGCCCATTCACATGCACTGCGCTCATTACATATGTGCATATGTAATGAGTGGCTCATTTCATATACACTACGCTGTCTTATAACTACGGTCTGTCCTGCTTTCACACTGCAAACCTGCTTAAGACCTGGTATTTATGTGTAGTGTGAAAGGGGTTTAAAACGGTAATATACCGTTTTAAATACCGGGTCTCAAACGTTTAGGCAATGTGAAAGCAGCAACAGGAAGCTTTGGGAATAACTATGGCCCTTATTCTGATCGGTGCGGATATTCCCGCATTCTTACGGTGCGGTCCGCACGCCACGGTGTTTTGCCGCGTGCGGCCATCGTCCGTAGAAACGCCCACGTGTCCTCCGCATTCGGACGGACTCACTCTTTAAGAACAGGGCGTGTTTACGGACGACATACAAAGCATGCGTGTGCGGGAGAAACACTCCGATTCGGCACGGTATTACAGAGTATTACAGAGTATGCTCGGGAATACCGCATCCGAACGGGAGCCAAGCGGTGCTACCGCACGTAAGCGGAGTATTTACGCCAAACAACCCACTATGAAGTATCTTCTGCTATACATCACATGACCCACTTATTCAATTACCTATCCTCATAAAAAACTGCTTATTTGGAATTGGAATCAATTAGATTCCAATATATCCTTACAAGCATGCCTAACACATGCATTGCACACATTAACCCTTACAGCAATGTAAGTGCAATGGTTTGTATTACACCCTGTGTAAAAGATTATAACCAATCTACACATATACTATTTAAAGTGCAAATAAAACCAACAACTGTAAACTTGCATAAAGAATTTATTTAAACAGACAATTAACAGAAATAAAAAAATATAAAATTATAAATTAAATAAGCAGGTCTTTGAGGTCCTGCAGGTCTGCTTGAAGGAGCAATGGTTTCAATTAAAGCACTGACAAGCGTCCTATTAGTGAGTAATGAGTAAAGGAGTAGATTCTATTGGGTTCAGGTGTTAATGGTTGTAGTCATTAGGCGTACGTTCGCCTAGCGCATGAACGAGTGGTGTCCGCAAAGCAATAGTACACTTGTGGACACCGCACATTTCTGCCCTTTTTGATCGCGTGCATTTGGAGTGGTTTCCGAATGTACGCCCCCCAACATAAGTGTACTCCCCCGTGTCCGCCCATGTTTCCGCCCCGTTTTGCCCACTTTGAAACTACGCCCATGTGTCATTCCGCATGACGCCCATAATACGCCCCTATTTCCCGAATGATAGCGGTGAACAGTTCTGGACGGGATCTGGCCGAACTGGTACCGAGTCAAGGCGTGGCACATGCGCGTTGCGTTCTCCACGCATGCGCAGACGCCGTAAACACGCGATCCGAAAGTATGCGGTAAAGTCCGCGTCAATCAGAATAAGGGCCTATGAGAGGCAAGAAGCTGCTGGGTGGATGAATTAATGAACTGCCCAGACAGTGGCGTCACAATAGCACCGCAGCCCCCGTGGTTGCGGGGAGGCGCAGTGTAAGTGCAGGCGCCGGGGGGCTGCGGTGCTATTGTAATAGCGGTACGGTGCGGGTGGGAGCTGGGATGCCTGTCAGCGCTGCAGTGGTCCCAGCTCCTGTCCTGGCTTCATTCTGATGATATGAAGAATGGACCATCATAAAATGTCTGCCCCCATATAGCAGACAGTTCTCTGAAACTGTCTGCTGTATGGGGGCGGACATTTTGTGATGGTCCATTCTTCATATCAGAATGAAGCCAGGACGGGAGCCGGGACCACTGCAGCGCTGACAGGCATCCCAGCTCCCATCCGCACCGATGACAGACGGACTCCTGAGTATGTAAGTATACATTGCGGGGGGCGCAATTTTTGAAGTTACGCCACTGTGCCCAGATGGTGGATGTGTTGACTGGAGAACCTGGAGACATATCAGTAGCCAAGGTCAATAGTGGCAGCAGAGGTAGTCAGCTGAGATCAGGTGGAAGCACTGGACAGAAACCAGGAAAGGGACATCCAGAATCAACTGTGAGATGAGACATGCTGCTGAAACTGTGGCTGTGGTGCAGATGCTTCTAGAGAGCCTGCATGTATTCAGTAGCGTTATGAAGGCTGTTGAAGTGCAATTTTAGCCAGGAGTGGTCAGGACTACTATATGCACTAGGTTGCCATAGACCAGGCATATCCAAATGGTAGCCCTCCAGCTGTTGTGGAACTACACATCCAAGTATGCCTTGTCATAGTTTTAGCATTCCCTTATAGCAAAACTGTGGCAAGGCATGCTGGGAATTATAGTTTCACAATAGCTGGAGGGCCATAGTTTGGACATGCCTGTCATAGACAAGTAGTTGACATGCAATAGGCAGACCTCCCAACATGATCCTCTCCAGGAGGGACACAATGCTCTGTTTCTGGACTTTCCTCTTAAGTTATGATTACCATCCCCTCTGCTGTAACACATTTCTTATCCATTAGCCTGTTTAAAACAGGTGATGGCAATCATACGATAAGAAAGAAGTCCAGAAACAGAGTATTGTGTCCCTCCTGGAGAGGGTAATGTTGGGAGGTATGCAATAGGTAGACATGAGTTTTTCATGATTTTTGTGTCTGCCACCTTGCACACTTTACCGGTCTCAATTGTTGTCCAAGTGTACTAGAGGTAGCAATTGTGTAGCACTCGGCTGCTTTGGAACCGCACATGCCAGCATGGCCTTTCACTGTTTTGCTGTTAAGTCAGAAGTTCCCAAACATGGTTCTCAAGGTACTTCAACAGTCCAGGTTTTAAAGTTATCCATGATTCAGAACATATGGTTAAATCAAATTGAGGTACTAATTAAGTCACATATGGCCAAGCATGGATATACTTAAAACCTGAACTGCTGGGGTATCTCATAGGCTTGGTTTGGGAGAATTTGTGTGGTTATGATATATTACAGTGGTTCCCAACCCTGGTCCTCAAGTACCCCCAACAGTGCACGTTTTCCAGGACTCCACACAGAATCACAAGTGCTATAATTAGCTCCACCTGTGGATCTTTTAAAATGTGTCTGAATAATGAGTCCACATGCTGGGTGACCTGGAAAACGTGCAATGCTGGGGGTACTTGAGGTCCAGGGTTGGGAACCACTGATATATTATATCTTCAATGTCTAGGTCTACAATCATATGGTCGACCACTAATGGTTGACAGTCAAAAGGTCAACAGGGTCCAAAGACAGTCAAAGGGTCGGGGTCAAAATGTTGACAACGAAAGGTTAACAGGGTCAAAAGGTCGAAATTCAAAAGATTTTTGGGTGTCTATGTCGACATATGTTGACATGGACACTGTCAAAGTGCTCCATGTCCCCTCGCATGGTGTGCTACACTCACCATGCTTCAGGCTTGGTGGCTCGCTGCACTCGGCAAAATATTATATTCTCCCTCCACGCCGTAGTAAATGGTTGGTATGATATACCGCCTTTCGCCACATGTCGGCTCAAAATTTTGTTAAAAAGGCATGTCGACCCTTTCCATGTCGACCTTTTGACTGTCGACATTTTGACCCTGTCAGCCTTTTCATTTTCAACCTTTAGACCCTGTCGACCTTTTGACTGTCGACCATTAGTGGTCAAGCTTATGACTGTCAATCTATCATGAGTCCAGATACTCTTTGTGTTAAAAGTGTGGCAGTGCATTCTAGAGTTCATCAACAGCAGGAGTCCAACATGTACTATACTATGGCAATATCATGTCCTTCATGGCCCTTTTAATGAGAAGTTTTTCCTTCTAATGGTAGCTGCACCCACTTTGGTGATATGCTATGCTCCTTAACCCTTAAATGCAAAGTGAATGTAAAAATTGATGTGAACTTTGCCAAGCAAATTTTTTTATTCATCATAATGGCCTTTTTTTACACAACATTTTTTGTTTGAATTTATATAACAAATGTGAGCAACGCTGGCGTTTTTAGCAGATATTTTGCACAGAGATGTTGACACTCAGAGGGTTAATGAGCAACTAAAGACTTCATTTCCTTGGAGGGTAGTTGTGTCTTATGCTGGGTACACACACCTACAAATATCTGTCTATCGGTCTGGTGGGAACAAAAATCTTGTAATATACGGGAGCAAAGGACAATCAACCATTTGCTCCCAAATGCTTGAAAATGGACATGAATGTTTGTCTGCATACATTTGTTATATCAAATGGATTTAATCTAGTTGTATAAATGACCATTGTCTGTTTTGCCGTGTTTGGGAGCAAATGTTCCATTCTTGTCTTCTCCCATACCTTACCAGATCTTTGTTCCCACCAAATAATTTGGACAAGTAAATTTGTAGGCGTTTACCCAGTTTTAGTTTAACAAAGGTCCCAGGAACAAGAAGAAGTCAGGGAAAGAAACACTTGCACATTTATACAGACTGTAGAAGGTACTGTTTGGCTTGCATAAACATATAAAGTTAGTTGTTTTCCAAGATTTGTTTTAAATAGATAGGACTGTATAAGACCATATGTATTAGGCCCACTTCTGTAGTATAGAGTGCAGTAATAGTTTTTGTACTGTAGCATAGAGTCAGGGCCGTCTTAACTGCATTGTGGGCCCTTGGCTAAGCAATGCAATGGGGCTCCTGCTAAAGTACAAAAAATAGCATAGCTGCTATCAGCCATCCAGCAATTATCATGCTTACAGCCAGTAACTGTTTGGAGCAGCCCTGATTTTGTCTAATTCATCATCAAAGCAGCCAGGCAGCAATCTCTACTAAGGAAAATGGCTCTAAATTGCACACCCTTCAGTAATGAAAGGTGCCGTGATCTGCTGAAGGGGGTGCAATTTAGAGCCACTTTCCCTACAATGTATATGTGTAGAAATACACACCTGAGGTTTAAGAATGCCTCCTCTACATTGATACCCCCTCCCCCCACCGCCCTCTATGTTGTTAAGCAAGGAACCAGCATGGACTGCACTGCGACATAGGCATAATTCTAAGTAAGTCCTACTATTTATTTGTATATAGTGTCAGAAATTTGGGGCTGGCATTTGGGTGTTGGCCCCCCCGGGCTGTTCTTGCTGGACTGTCTCAGGGCATCACTAAATAATTACACAGTGAGTTTTTATATCCTGTTTGCTTTTATTCACGTATGCACACTTTTTTTCACACACTCTCTACCTCTAAACACTAAGTAGGTACGATCACAATTCTCTATTGTTATGCGCTGGGGGAGTCATGTTTTGGGGTTCCCTGGGCCCAAGATGGTGACCCCATAGTGTTAGGGCCCTGCTTGACAAGACCTGGATAATTGGTGGGAAGGCCAATGATAGTAAAACTACCTCATATTATATTATCCTGTAATGATCGCATAGTGTATTTGCATCCCCTATGTCTCTGTGTATAGCAATCTCTACTAGCCTCACAGAAAACTCCAGAGGCACCAGCAAACCCCTGCTTGAAGGCTCCTATAATTGTTGGGCTTTAAGGTGGCTGCATTAAAATGGCCCTGCACAGAGTATGTGGCATGTCAGGGGTAGATATACTGTAAATAGCAGATAATTAATGGGGTCCCTAGCGAGAGAAATGACTAAGTGTTTATAAACTATAATTTATCAGATTATTTGGTACTTGTGTATTATCACGGCGCCCATCGCATCGCATACCACTAATTCAGGTATGCGATGGACCCGATTTCAGCCTTTTCCCAGGCTGAGTATACAATTTTAAAATCGGGTCACGTCGCATGCCATTGAGTCCCATGTTAAATGGAACCCCCAGACCCGATTTTTAATTGTATACCCACCCTCATGGGTAATAAATATGTAAAATGCCCCCACATTGTTACCGACCCCCACTATCAAGGCCAACCCGAAGCGTGGCGAGTGGCGGCGGTACGTGTCCTCCGACCTTCTCATACCCCCACTATCCATGTCGGCGTGGAGTTGATTTTATAAAGTGTGGCGAGCGCAGCGAGCCCGAAGCGTGGTGAGCGGCCGCGCATTACCTCACAGGTATACGCGTGCGCTCGCCACGCTTTGCGCTCGGTGGCTCGCTGCGCTCGCCACACTTTATAGAATCAGCTCCACGCCAACGTGGATAGTGGGGGTATGAAAAGGACGGAGGACGCGTACCGCTGCGCTCGCCAAGCTTCGGGGTGGCGTTCATAGTGGCGTGGCGTTAACAATGGGGGGGCATTTCACATAGTCATGATCCATGAGGGTGGGTATACAATAAAAAATCTGGTCTGGGGGGGCATTTAACATGGTAATAAGGCATCTGGGTGCCTGTACAATTAGAAATCGGGTGAAATTGCGTCGCATTGCATGCGATCAGATTTTTCATTGTACAATGCCCTGCGATGGTAATCAGGGGCGCCGTGATAATACACAAGTACAGATTATTATTTTTAGCTTTATCTTTAGCATATACATACCTCCCAACATGACCCATGCCAGGAGGGACACAATGCTCTGCTTCTGGACTTTTCCTGTTAATGTATGATTGCCATCACCTGTTTTTGAACAGGTTAACTAATAAGAAAGGTGCTTCACCACAGGTGATGGTAATCATACATTAAGAGGAAAGTGAGAAATGTGTCCCTCCTGGAGAGGGTTATGTTGGGAAGTATGCATATATAATGCTTTTGTATGGATGTTTTTAGTTGTTTGATGCCTAATTACAAGTATGTTTTAAAGCGATAAATTGTTAAAATATGGGCACATGTGAGGTATAAGTTTTGTCATGTCTTTTTAATATGCTTATGTCTAAGTATCACCTGTTTCAATCAAGTTAAGATTTCAGTAGATGTGGTTAGAATTTATTAATTATAATCAATACTCCAGAGCAAGCAGATGTGACTCATAACATAGCTATTTCTTTGATAAGAAGAGAGGGAAGATTTTTGGAAGCAAAAGGGGGGAGAAAAAGAAATAACTTTGGACTTTGGTAACTTTGGTAAATGTACATTATTTTTTTGCATGCAGTGTAAATAATGGCTGCTTTTGTATTTAGCCCACAAATGCAGGACAGCTTTATGTTTAAGCGCAATTAAGCTCTGATTTCTGTTTCAAAACTACTTGCCTTTTACTTCTTTGCTTAGGATTCGCCTCAAAGTGTGAAGTGTAAAAACAATGCAGAGAGAGTTTGTTTAAATATTTGTGCATTTACACTGACAAACTATGAAAACAATTTTGTTTGGCTTTTGTTAAATATAACAGGACTAAAGGTGCACAGCATCGGGTCTCAGTGGTGTAGCTAGGTGCCATGGCGCCCGGAGCAAGGGCATGTTTCGCTCCCCACCCCCCATTTTTAGCAGGTGAGGCTCCTGCGCAGTGAAAAGTGGGCACGGACCAACATTATACCACACACCATAATGCCCATTGCACATTTTAGTGAACTTTGTAATTCCAATAACACATAAACCCACACATGATGCCCATGACATACTATATAACACTCTGCAAAGCCCATGACATACTAAATAACACTCCGCAATGCCCATGACAAACTATATAACACTCTGCAATGCCAATTACATACAACACACCATAATGCCCATTACACATGGGTAGTGTGCAGGAGGGAGGGAGCGGTAGTGTGCAGGAGGAGGGAGCGGTAGTGTGCAGCAGGGAGGGAGGGAGCGGTAGTGTGCAGCAGGGAGGGAGGGAGCGGTAGTGTGCAGCAGGGAGGGAGGGAGGGAGCGGTAGTGTGCAGCAGGGAGGGAGGGAGCGGTAGTGTGCAGCAGGGAGGGAGGGAGCGGTAGTGTGCAGCAGGGAGGGAGGGAGCGGTAGTGTGCAGCAGGGAGGGAGGGAGCGGTAGTGTGCAGCAGGGAGGGAGGGAGCGGTAGTGTGCAGCAGGGAGGGAGGGAGCGGTAGTGTGCAGGAGGGAGGGAGGGAGCGGTAGTGTGCAGGAGGGAGGGAGCGGTAGTGTGCAGGAGGGAGGGAGCGGTAGTGTGCAGGAGGGAGGGAGCGGTAGTGTGCAGGAGGGAGGGAGCGGTAGTGTGCAGGAGGGAGGGAGGGAGCGGTAGTGTGCAGGAGGGAGGGAGGGAGCGGTAGTGTGCAGGAGGGAGGGAGGGAGCGGTAGTGTGCAGGAGGGAGGGAGGGAGCGGTAGTGTGCAGGAGGGAGGGAGGGAGCGGTAGTGTGCAGGAGGTAGGGAGGGAGCGGTAGTGTGCAGGAGGGAGGGAGGGAGCGGTAGTGTGCAGGAGGGAGGGAGGGAGCGGTAGTGTGCAGGAGGGAGGGAGGGAGCGGTAGTGTGCAGGAGGGAGGGAGGGAGCGGTAGTGTGCAGGAGGGAGGGAGGGAGCGGTAGTGTGCAGGAGGGAGGGAGCGGTAGTGTGCAGGAGGGAGGGAGGGAGCGGTAGTGTGCAGGAGGGAGGGAGGGAGCGGTAGTGTGCAGCAGGGAGGGAGGGAGCGGTAGTGTGCAGCAGGGAGGGAGGGAGCGGTAGTGTGCAGGAGGGAGGGAGGGAGCGGTAGTGTGCAGGAGGGAGGGAGGGAGCGGTAGTGTGCAGGAGGGAGGGAGGGAGCGGTAGTGTGCAGGAGGGAGGGAGGGAGCGGTAGTGTGCAGGAGGGAGGGAGCGGTAGTGTGCAGCAGGGAGGGAGGGAGCGGTAGTGTGCAGCAGGGACACCACCCCCCTGCCAGTGTGCGTCTGTGTCCCCCCCCCCCTGCCTGGGCTGGGCTGTTCCCCGCTCCCCTGCCCGCTGTGTCCGGACTCCAGGAGGAGAGAGATGTGCTGCTATGTAAAATTCATATCTCCCGCTGGACCACTAGCCAATAGGCACTCGCGGTCCACCAGCCACCATTGGCTAGCGGTCCAGCGTGAGAAGTGAATGTTAGAGCAGCACGTCTCTCTCCTGGAGTCCGTACACAGAGAGTGGGGGAGCGGTGCAGCGAGCTGGCTGGCGGTGCTGGCACAGCTCCGGCGCTATGCTATTTTCCGTCACTGGAGCATGTGCTCCACTGGCTCCGCCCTCGCTACTCCTGTCGGGTCTGCAACACAAGCAATGCCCGATATATCAAGAGTTTTATATCTGCGCAGTGTGTATGGGCCGACCATCCGTAGAGCCGCTGGTGATTGGCAGCTCAATGAGTGCATGCGCCCACCCACTTGTGATGTCTGTTCCAATGGTTCTGGCAGTGTGCATGGAGAACAGTCTGCCAGATCCGTCTGTAGATATATCTATTGATATATGTATATATCATCGCGTACCCAACTTAAGTTATTTCCTTTTTAAAGGTTTTGGGAATTCAAAACTCCAATTTGTCTAACAAGTCATGCTAATTTAATTAGCAATCCACATGATAGCTTTTAATAATACCGCTTTCAGAGCGCAAAGGCTACATCACATCTGGTATAGGGACATGGAACCATCCCAGGAGCGACCTCCACATCTGACCCGGCTTCTTGCTGGGTTGGTGAAGTCATACGTGGGTGGGGCTGAGCGATGGCACATCATCAGGTGGCGGGGGAGGAGGCAGTGCTTGGAGCTGACAGCGCTGCCCCTTCCATATTGTGAAGGGACACAGGTTGATCGACCCAGGTTACCTAATCACACTGCACCTTGACTTGGAGCAGAGCCTTGTTCAACCCTGGTCGTGATCAGGGTTGAACTCCTGTGTTGCTCGACCCGGGGTGGCCTTTTCACAATGCACCTCGACCCGGGTTGGTGACGTAATGACCCAGCAATAACCTGAGTTGAGAGTGCAGTCTGGAAGGTGTATTTACAGTAGACATTTGCAAATAAAATATTTGATTAAAAAAAATCTGTTTTTGTTATAAATACAAAAATAGGAAATTAAAATGTACAGTTATATTTTGAAGGGCGCTTGCTGGCTATTGCTTTCTTGCTTGTATTTAAATTTTCTTTAGTGCTTATATTTGATAATAAACACATTCTTCAGTACCACTCAGTCAATTATCTTCAGCATTCACAGATGTTTCCCTCTACATTGTCACGAAGGTTACATCTTGTTCCTAGTTGGCCGTTGTATTTCCATCTATTTCATTGTCACACTGAGACTCTACATTACAGAACTGTCTTTTCTATCATCTTGATGCCTGTTATTTTGTTTTCTTTCAGGCATATAATTTCCTATTTCTAACTATGATTTTGAAGCAATACAGGCGTTAAAATTATCATCATCAAAGATCATCTTGAGCGATTGACTGTGCTACAATTCTATGGGTATCTGACCCTGCTAGTTACCTTAGCAGCAAGGAAATTTGTTTTTGCTTTGGTAGAAAAAATATAAGACAAAGTATAAAATACAGCCGTATAAACATAGCTGCAATTCTGGAACATCGTATTTGGGGGAGGAAAAGTAAAACAATTGTCGGAATTAATAGAAGAGTTTTATTTTTACATACAGTATATGCCCCAAAAAAATGAGATACAGGAATGCAGTGGTAGGGGGCCAAGCTTAGGGGTATGGCCAGCTGCCGCAGAGTTTGGGCTAACTATTATCGTGTACATGGTCTGGGTCCCATAATGAATATTTATTGCAAATACTCTTAGTTAATGAATGAGAATGTTTCTGATCTAGAACAGCAACTAGAAAATACAACATAACCAGCGGCGTAATTATAATATATGCACCCCCTCATTGAAAATTTAGCAGCCGCCCATGCCCCACCATGCCTTACCCCTCCACCCAGCAGCAAAAACCAGCAGATCTTGTCTGCGGTGCGGTCCCGTCTCCCATCCTGGCTGTTGTTATCAAAAATTGCCCATCAAAAATGATTCAGAGAACTGTCTGCTATATGGTGGTGGACATATTATGATGGTTCAGTTGGGAGGTATGTCATAGTTGTGTGAAGTATAACTGTAATTCACTGTCCCACTTCGGGGTCAGTAGCAGATGGTGAGTGTGACTGGCGCGGTACACCTGTCAATCCATAACGCAGGTGTCCAAAGGTGGGCACCTGATCCTTAGAGGAGGAGGAACCCAGGCAGTGTGTATATATGTGACTGTGTTCATATATAATATTGTACAAAAGTTAACAGCCTATATCACCTATCATTTGTACTGTATGGTTCATTTTTGTCAAAAGCCAGTTAACCTACCAGTACAGTATAATTTTGGAGTGTATACACAGGAGAGGTGCACATCCAGTACAAAGGCTACACAAATATTGCCTTGGTCAGAAATGAACCTCCTACCCTCAGGGCAGTTAGACTTTAGTGTTAACTTCTATACCAATCGTGCCACCCGAACTATCATTTCTTTTTCAGCTGCTGCTTAACTAGTTGCACTGCAAGAAATTTTCATTTATTTTTTTTCTACTTCACGGCAGTCCTTATTGCGGTATAATATCCTATTTCTCCAAGTGTAGACACAATGTTTTTTTTTTTCTATTTAATAGGACCTGCCCACTCTGGTAATATAATTGTGCTCCTCCTCTCACCAATCCCCCCCCCCCCCCCCCATGTTTGCTAGTCAAAAGCAGTGGAAGGCTTGATTTTTTTTTTTTTTTTTGTAGTGTGGCTTATCTTATTTTTGTTATGTTGTGTGGATCGTAATTCGCCTGTGTCCGTGGTGAGTGGGTGATCTGTGACCAGCGCTCGCCACAGGAAATTATTGTTGACAGTCCTGGTGGAAGCTTCCAAAAACAGGGTTCCATCTCAGCTGCAGCGGGCATGCTACAGATATCCGGTATTGCATTTCTGCCCCAGAATGCATTGTGGGACCCTTTGTACAGGCACCTGGCCATTGCAAAAGTCTTTAAAATGGCACCATGCACTGGACTATGATCCTGAAGCTATGGATGAGCCTTCTCCCCAAAATCCTCTTACTGCCCAGCTGTTTTTTTCCCTCTCTTATTGGGTGAGATGTACTAAGCCTTGAAAACATGGAAAATGATAAACCACCAACCAACCAGCTCCTAATTGTAATTTATTTTCAAACACAGTATGTGACATAACAGTTAGGGACTGATTGACTGTTAGGGACTGATTGACTGGTATCACCAATCACCATTATATTACTTATCAAGCTTAGTAATGGCCCATTTAATTTAGTTAGGGCTCTAAATATAGTGCCATATTTTTCTTATTGCAGTTTCTGCTTCTGTGACTCATGCTGCATGAACAATTAAAGTCTGTCCAAACTGTCTGGTGCCAACAAGAATCTGGTAATGTACAATATAACTTAAGGAGCCCATACACGGTCCGTTGTGTATGGCTCCGTTCTGTACTATGCGATGCGCGCTCCCGCGCATCACATAGTACGGTACAAAAAGTATGTGCTGCTCATACTTTTTGTACTAGCTATACATCGGATCGGATCGCAGTGCATGCACACTGCATGCACTAGGGATGCGATCCGATGTGTTCTGTTTAAGCACACAACGGATCCGATTAACGGACCGTGTATGGGGGGCATTAGAGCTGATGACAATAAACCATTCACTCCCAAACACTGTAAAAGACAATGGAATTTTCTCAAACTTATATTACTGCTAATTTGAGTTCCAAATACGTCAAAATACCTGTCTTCTGGCAAATTTAAAGGGCTAACAAAACCTCTCCTAAGAAAAATTATTCTTATTTAATGACCTCTCCTTCATCCTCCTCGTCCTTGATTTTTTTCTCCTTCCCTTCATCATGCTCTTCTCGTTTTTTATATATATATATATATATATATATATATATATATATATATATATAAACATTTTTGTATTGTATTCATTTTATGTATGTGTAAAATCACACTGATTTTATTATGATTCACAGTGTGAAATCTGTCTGTACAAATCTGCTATAATGCCCCCGAGGAAGTCAAGTTTTTGACGAAACGCGTTGGGCTACCGACATCTTGCAGAAGACACTTTTGAATAAAAGTTGTTTTTTTAAAAACATTTTATTGTAACTCATTGAAGTATTATTTGTGATTGTAATTTGAGGTGCACTCTGAACTCCCTTCTGAACTCCCTTCTATTATATATATATATATATATATATATATATATATATATATATATATATATATATATTATCGAAGTATGTATTGCCTGCAGCGCTTTTGAGCCAGGGACATATGTGAAAAATCCACACACAGGCCAAAAATATAACATCAAGTATACCCTCACATGCATGATGCCCTTCATTATTTATACCATCACATGTCCGTGTGGGCTGGTATATGTAGGGCAAACTACATGCAATTTAAGAATCCGTATGACCCAGCATCGGGCAGCCATTCGGGCGGCCCTACAAGGAAAGGACTCTAAAAATATTGATCAACCCGTTGCAAAACATTTCAAAACCTTTGGACATACCCTTGCTAGCCTAAGGTGCAAAATAATTGACCACGTACCACAGCCGCCAAGAGGAGGGGATCGCTTGAAAAAACTCTCACAATGCGAATCCAAATGGATTCACACACTAAAAACCTTGTTCCCGCATGGCTTAAATGAGCAATTCACGTGGAACATCTTTCTTTAAACCTTTTTTTCCCTAACCAGGTTTTTGATATTTTTATCCCCCCCAAAACAACCCCCCTTACTTTTGTTGCAATATTGTTTTTGCCTTAATAATTTTCTTTTTATATATATTTTTTTTATATATCTTCGTTAAACTTATTTCTGCAGCAGTACTGTTTTTGTTAAATATGGCTTATATTATCAGCATACAATATGTCAGTTTACATCTGTTTATTTATTATGTTTCAGGATACCAGTACATAGGTCCGCTATATATACTGGGGATCACCCAGCACCAATTTAATTACATTATTTTAGCATCATGCTAACATTACTTTAATTGGTCTGATCAGAACTATTAACTTGATTATCTTTGGCAACCAGGACGGATTAAACACTATTAAATATTAAAATCATGTATACTCAATAACTGGGAACCGTCAGTACATAATTGATTGGGTTATCAATGTCATGTTTTTAACATTGGGGGTATGTAGGGATACGTGGAGCCAACAACAGCCACAGCCTAAAATTGACCAGAATGAAATAGCGGGTCTTCCCTTCAGGATAAGCGGCAATTAATTATGCTATCAGCTGTCACCGACGGGCGGTGTTTCACCGCTGCGCAGATATAGTCTCATTTCCCCACGAGGTAGAGGACACCCAGGGGAACACAATACAAGTTATACAATTAATTGACACAAGTGATAAACTAATTACACTAATCGGGCGCCCGCTATAGACCCTGGGTAGCAGTAGCAACATAAGACAAGACACGCTGCTTGACAGCGCTAATAAACAGCAGTGTTTTGACAAACCACGCTGCTAATATCTCCACTAAGTAATCGTGCATACCCTCAACACATTTTTTAGTATTTAATATTTTAGATGTGTATGATTTCACTGTTATGTTTCACGCACGCATATTATTGTTGTTACTTTGTACACTTATTGTTATCACTTGTTTCTTTATTCACAGTCTGCAGCCCCATAGTGACATCACGGGGTCACATGATGTGGAGGCGGAACACTGCATCCGTCTACCCGGAAGTCCTGTGGATTAGCTGCAGACCTGTTTTCATGCACATGTTAATTGAACACTGCTATAAGTCTCTCCCGAGGTAAGATACTCTTGTTTGTGATTTTGCACTGTACTATTTGCACTGAGACCTGATGAAAAGACCAATATGGGTCTTGAAACGTCGTCTTAACCTGGTGTAATGAATTTTTTACCTATATAAACCAACACTGAATTTAAAGCCCGACGAGTGCCGCCTCTTCTTTCTGACAGAACACCCGGCTTTCTGACAGAACACCCGGCTGGGTACTGAAAGAAATATATATATATATATATATATATATATATATATATATATATATATATATATATATATATATATATATATATATATATATATATATAGTAGAATGGGTCCCGGCACTCTGGTATAAGAGCAAGCAGCGACTTGGGTTGCCTTTCCAATCCAAATAAGGACAAATGTAGCAAACGGGCAGGATGGCACTCCCAAGATTTCCACAATGTAGATAAAGAAATAACAGTCAAACACCAATAGCTTGTGTCAACGTTTCGGGCTGAGCCCTTTATCAAGACATGATTGTCTTGATAAAGGGCTCAGGCCGAAACGTTGACACAAGCTATTGGTGTTTGACTGTTATTTCTTTATCTACATTGTGGAAATCTTGGGAGTGCCATCCTGCCCGTTTGAGAGATATATATATATATATATATATATATATATACACACACATACAGAGTACCACAACACTCGCCATCCCTGCGAATGGGGTGCAAACAGCACTCGCCATTCCCAGGTTGGGGTGAAAGTGGCCTGTGACCACATGCTCTAATAAATACAAATACAGGGACTCAACACTCTCCATAATGAACTAACTCACCTTAGTATACAATTAATCAAATAAATACACAGTCACAGGCCACTTTCACCCCAACCTGGAATGGCGAGTGCTGTTTGCACCCCATTCGCAGGGATGGCGAGTGTTGTGGTACTCTGTATGTGTGTATATATGTGGGTTAATTTTTATTAACCTTTGTTACTGTGATCATAGCTTTCTCTTTCACCCCAGATGAGCTAATTTATCTGTAACCTGTTACAGCTGCCCCTTTAATTCTAAGTCAGGTGTTGTGTTAGGTGACTGCCTCATCTTTAAAAGCCATAAGGCACTTGGCAGGTGAGCTTTAAACCAGGAAAAAACACATGTCCACTTTTGCTATGATGTGTCAGCAGTTAACAGGCTCTTGAGAAACAAATTGCTAGTGTAGGACTTGCAGTGAAATGGGGTCCCTTGGCGATGGGCTGCAAGCTTAAATGCATTGATCAATTCATGAACTAAAACCCCATTGTTTATTTGATTAATTGTATACTAAGGTGAGTTAGTTCATTATGGAGAGTGTTGAGTCCCTGTATTTGTGTGTATATATATATATATATATATATATATATATATATATATATATATATATATATATATATATATATATATATATGTATGTATATGTATATATATATATATGTGTGATGATGAATGTTACATTCTTTATCCCTCCATTTTCCATTCTTTGTTATATTAGGCTCTATAGTATCTATGAGGTCAGAATACACATAACATCCAACTGTCCTGATTTTCGCAGGAACATCACATCCTTTTTTTTATTTTTATTTTTTGGGGGGGGGGGGGTCGTTCCCATCTGCTGTTCTTGGGTGGGGGTATAGTTGGGATTTTGCATTGTCACTGCCATTCTGTGTATATGGCCATGGCTATTTGATGCAGATCGCATGTGTGACTTCCAGGATTTCCCAGGGACAGAGAAACTGTATGAGGCTTTGGCCTAGAGCCACCCAGCCCCACCTGCTTGCAGTGATTGGCAGAATGCTTCTTATGGAGCCCACACACGCACCGATCCCGGCGTGCGTTGTGGGCTTAACTAGCACACATAGCATCGCATCGTATGCCTTGTGCATACGATGTGCATGCGATGCGATGCTATGCTAGAAAAAGCTAGTACAAAAAAAAGCTAGTACAAAAAGTATGTGCAGCACATACTTTTTGTACTGTACGATGAGGTGCCGCGGGAGCGCGCACCCCATCGTACAGCATCGCACCGCCGGCAACGGTGCGTGTGTGGGCTCCTTAAGTTTCACTTTCCCAGGGCTGGACTGAGCTGCTGTGATCCTGTGCGCTGGGGCTGGCTGCAGTGTGGCATGGGCAGCAGCATACACCACGCTGGTCATTCCCCCACAGTGGCAAAAATGGGGGCGTAGCCTCACGGGAGTCTCGCGAGCAAAGGCCATTTACCTGCACTTATTCATTGCATTGTTCAATGATAAAGTGCCACTGATCTCACTCACGTTGAGTAATAAATCACAGAGTGATTGACATGAAGTGACTGTTTGAATGCGTCAATCAGAAGTTTACAGGGAGAAATGCAGGTGTGTAATGTCTATTTCCAGGGTGGGGATCTGCTGTCCGTTCCAAACTCATAAGTATAATATCAAGGCCCCCCGCATCATTACTGCTGTGTTTAGTCTGTGTAGCCATAGGGCTGTCCTCAACATCGATGTTCTTGCGTTTAGGCTGCGTATATGTATGCATTTGCAAATGAGTTTGGAATGGCTTTGGTGGACTGTTCATTCCTGGATGGCAGATCATTTGCTAATATTAGCAGTTCTGTAGCCAAGAATTTGCAATTGTATTTGTGTACAAAAATGAGTTAACCCAAACTCTGAAGTGAATGACATAAAAGCTGGGAAAACATCCATCCAGCTACAAATCTGGAATCCGTACCAGGCTGGTCTGCGTAGTTTCATCCATCATGAGGCTACGTTAAAAGTGAGCCCCATTCATTAGCATACTAGCCTCATGATAAATGGCACTGAGGTTCTTCCCAACCTCAGACAATAATAATCAAACTGATCATTTATATCTGACAGCATTTGTTATAAATTGAGGCATTTCTGCTAAAAAAAACACATCCAATACTTGAAATACTCCTGCAAACTGCTGTGAACCAGTAAATTAACCCAATAAATAGCAGAGGAAACTTATTGTGCACAACTGGGCTTAACGCTA
Organism: Crinia signifera; assembly: GCF_055691185.1. NCBI lineage: Eukaryota > Metazoa > Chordata > Amphibia > Anura > Myobatrachidae > Crinia > Crinia signifera. Next base: position 81,620,227 of record NC_139222.1, read on the forward strand.
CCATGACTGCTACACACACAGAGTTGCAGAGGAGGTTCTTGTTTTTTTGCTACTGCTGGAGATTAGCAGCCTCATGAGTGATCTCAGTATAGCAGGGCCGTCTTAACAGCAGTGTGGGCCCCTGGGCAAAGCAATGCACTGGGGCCCTTACCCATTTCCCCCTCCTAGGGGTGGGGGGTGCTATCAGCAGCATCTTTGATGTCCCACGGGTGGCAGGGGGTGCTCTATCTTCCATTCAACATGTAGGACCTGGAGCAGTAACTTCTGCTAATTACTCCTTTACTGCACAGGTGGTGGGAGGGGGCACTGAGCTGTATGAAGGGTCCCTTGTAAATGACTTCCAGGGAGGTAGGGGGTGTTTTATACGCAGGGGAGGGTTGGATAATGGAGTGGGCTTAATAGTCGTCATTTTCCAGTGGAAGGGCAGCTTGTTTGACTGCAGATATCGCCATTATCTGGAAATAGATTTCTTAGCCTTCAATAGTATAAAAACCTAGAGTCCCAACTTTCAGGAGGTGCTGGGGACTTGGGGATCAGAGATCAGGACTGAGCCAGAGCAATCCATTGTCAAAAATATAAAACTGTACACCAGACGTTTGAAGCTGGAGCAGGGACCGGCTGCTGGAAGGCTGAAATCTCTGGTTCTGGGCATGATAGAGACAAGCCGCTAATGTAAGTAGAAAGGAAAGAGTCCCAGCTTTTGTAATATACTCTCAGAAAAAACTCTAAGTCAGAGGTAACCTGAGAAATATGACTGGGAATTGCAATTAACAGGTCGGATGTGGACTGCTGCTTTTAAATTGGATATCTCCAGCTCCCCAGGGCAGATTTTTCAATATTCTGGTATCCCTGTAAAAAGGGGATCCTCAGCTATCAGGGCCCTTATACACCTGGGGCCCCTGGGCAAGTGCCCATAAAGCCCATACGAAAAGACGGCCCTGCAGTATAGGGCTGTTAGAGATTGTCCAAGAAGATATGTAAGGGCATTGACAGGTATGTTGGGGTTTCTTATGAACATGTAAGAAGCATGTAGAACGAGACAAAAATTGTGAATATGGGTTGGTACCAATTGGCAGGGGCGGATTGGCCCACCGGGAAACCGGGCCATTTCCCGGTGGGCCGGCCCAAAACGCCGTAAAAACGGGCCGGCCGCGCTCCCCCTGGACTGTTTGGGCACTTTGCCCACATCCAAGATGGCCACGGGAGGGCTGCTGCGCATGCGCGATAGCGCACAGCACCTCCCGTGGTACTTCCTGTGCGGTGTCAGTGCAGGCTCACACTGCTCGCGTTCCCTACCTGGAGGAAGCAGTGCAGGTGAGAGCCCCCCCCCCCCCGGCCCGCACTACAAACACCGCCCGCCGCCTCACATCACAGCAGCACTACCCTCCCCCCCTCCCCCCCAATGCAGCCTCCGCCAATGCCCCCCCCAGGTTGCCGTCGCCAGCAACCGCCCACCACTACCACCTTCCTGAACTGCCGCAAACGCCAGCATTGAACTATGCTGTAGTGGGTAATGTGGGGTTATGGGGTGGTGGAGTGAGGAGAGTCCAAGGAAAATGCGGGATAATTGAGAGGTGGACATGATTTTCAGGGTGGAAAAGTATGTTTTTTCTTCCTATTTTACCTTTACTATAACGTGTATATATGTATATGTATGTATGTATATGTATGTATGTATATATGTGTGTGTATATATATATATATATCTATATATATATATATATCTATATATATATATATATATATCCAATAAATGTTGCTTGGTACAACAAAGCGCACTCACCAGACTTCATCCACTGTTAAAAAATATTTCTTTAATCCATTTCAATTAAAATCATCCAGCATAGTCGACGTTTCGAGTCATAAAACGACCCTTTGTCAAGACAGCTTCAAGGTGTCATTACTCCATTTGAGCAGCAGCTAACAAAACTGATCACAGGTGTCCTAAAATACCATTATACTCCGCCCAAAAGGATGGGACAAATTCATTCATAGCCAATCATAAAGCAATATCACGCTTAAGGTGTTAATAGCGCAGGTGTAATCAATCAAACTTACCCCTCCAGGTTATGTGGCTCCTGCACGCTGCCGCAAACAACTGACACCAGCGTGTGTTCCACTTATCTAAGGCACTTCCGATATGCGCTTCACTAGCGCGTCATCACTCAGCCGGAGGGCTAGCAGCGTCATCACTCATGTGATGCGCTGATCTTACTGCTATCGGAGCCCAGCGTGCGTTCCACCCAATTAGGGTACTTCCTGTATGCGTGTCACTTACGCAACATCACTATACCGGAGGATTAGCAGCGTCATCACCCATGTGATGTGCTGAGCTTCTCTATGCGTTCCACCTCATAACTTATGCTTCCTGGAACCGCCATTTTGCGTTCCACGCATACAGACATTATGGCTCTGAACCCTAATAAAAATATCAATTAAATTATGGCTTTGTCAGGGTACCTGGTCAACCATTTATCACACAATAATAAAAATGTCAAAATCAATTCCGACGGCAAGAACAATCGATCTTCACCATCGATGTTGATATCAACATGAATTCTCTCCAGTGTTTGATATTAACCTCTGAACTTTTTTTTAAAATAATATATAATGCAAACTAAGGCAAGGAAAAAATCTTGTTTATTTTTTCCTTGCCTTCGTTTGCATTATATATTATTTTAAAAAAAAGTTCAGAGGTTAATATCAAACACTGGAGAGAATTCATGTTGATATCAACATCGATGGTGAAGATCGATTGTTCTTGCCGTCGGAATTGATTTTGACATTTTTATTATTGTGTGATAAATGGTTGTTTGTTTTTAGCTGAGCAGTAGCTGACTGAGCGGTGACCAGGTACCCTGACAAAGCCATAATTTAATTGATATTTTTATTAGGGTTCAGAGCCATAATGTCTGTATGCGTGGAACGCAAAATGGCGGTTCCAGGAAGCATAAGTTATGAGGTGGAACGCATAGAGAAGCTCAGCACATCACATGGGTGATGACGCTGCTAATCCTCCGGTATAGTGATGTTGCGTAAGTGACACGCATACAGGAAGTACCCTAATTGGGTGGAACGCACGCTGGGCTCTGATAGCAGTAAGATCAGCGCATCACATGAGTGATGACGCTGCTAGCCCTCCGGCTGAGTGATGACGCGCTAGTGAAGCGCATATCGGAAGTGCCTTAGATAAGTGGAACACACGCTGGTGTCAGTTGTTTGCGGCATCGTGCAGGAGCCACATAACCTGGAGGGGTAAGTTTGATTGATTACACCTGCGCTATTAACACCTTAAGCGTGATATTGCTTTATGATTGGCTATGAATGAATTTGTCCCATCCTTTTGGGCGGAGTATAATGGTATTTTAGGACACCTGTGATCAGTTTTGTTAGCTGCTGCTCAAATGGAGTAATGACACCTTGAAGCTGTCTTGACAAAGGGTCGTTTTATGACTCGAAACGTCGACTATGCTGGATGATTTTAATTGAAATGGATTAAAGAAATATTTTTTAACAGTGGATGAAGTCTGGTGAGTGCGCTTTGTTGTACCAAGCAACATTTATTGGATACATATGGCATGCATTGGAGAACTTTTGCTATGACCTAAAGCTTTTTGGACACCCCAGCAGTTGTTGCCTATGAGTTTTGCGGGTACATGTGAGTTATCCGGACGCCCGATTTGAAAATCGGGTCGGATCGGGCACATCGCATCGCATCGCATGCGACCATCGGATGCGATGCGATGCGATGCGATGCGATGACCCGATTTTTCCATAGGAATCAATGTTAAAATGGACTGAGTCCATTTTAACATGGAATTCAATGGGAAAAAGGGGTCCTTTTCATACCCCTACTATCCAAGTGGGCATGGAGTTGGATATAAACCTGTGGCGAGCGTAGCGAGCCACCGAGCCCGAAGCGTGGCGAGCGTAGCGAGCCCCGCGAGGGGACACGGAATACCGTCCCCTCGCGGGGCTCGCTTCGCTCGCCACGCTTCGGGCTCGGTGGCTCGCTACGCTCGCCACAGGTTTATATCCAACTCCATGCCCACTTGGATAGTAGGGGTATGAAAAGGACCCCTTTTTCCATAGGAATCATTTTAACATTGATTCCTATGGAAAAATCGGGTCATCGCATCCGATATCGCATGCGATGCGATGCGATATCGCATCGCATCGCATCTGATTGTATGCCTTAACTTAAGGCATACAATCAAAAAATCGGGCGTCCAGATAACTCACAAGTACCGTTTTGCGAGTGCTGCTTGATACACAGGATATATATATATATATATATATATATATATATATATATATATATATATATATATATATATATATATATATATATATATATATATATATATATATATATATATATATATATATATATATATATATATATATATATATATATATATATATATATATATATATATATAATGTAATTTCTGTTTGCTGGAAGCAGGCACTCACCAAAAACGAACTCAGAGCAAGTTGAAAATAGATGGTTTAATCAATCATCATGTATGTCGACGTTTCGATCCGCCACAGGGATCTTTGTCAAGACAAGATATGTCTCAAGCGAGACAAGCAGCACCAGGGAGTGTACATGTATGGTGTCAGTGGTCGGCTTTTATGGGATCACTGTGCTTAATGGGGATACACCCACTTCCTGTTAAACAAAAAAACGGAAGTAGGGTTAAAAGTGCCATCAGCGTTAATCTAAAGGACTAAATTTTATATTATGGAGAGAGCCCTGCTGGCGATTAGCACCTATCAGGAGTTTCTGCTATGTGGCTGGCGTTAAAGCTGACCAATTTGAAAGAAGAGACGCAAACAAGCGAAACAGGAAGCAGCGTGCGTTCCACCGCCGTGGAACGCACGAGCTTCCGGGTACTCGGCTGGAATAAGCCAGCCGGATATTGTTCACTGAGTGGTAAATACAACCAGGAAGTAGCGTGCGCTCCAACGAGATGGAACGCACGCTAACCCGGAAATGGGGGACAGATAAGCTTACCATTGCTAGCGCATAAACCAGGCATAACCTGATGTTAATGAGTGTTACTAATTATATCAAGAACGCGCTGCTTGTCACTCCTGACAAGTAACCAATTAACCAAAATAACTCAAAAATATAATATATGAATTATATGATCATTAATCAATTCCAAGGACTAAATTTGATCCTTATATTAGGTGACCATAAATAACCGACCATAACACACTACCTGATACATCACATAACATGATATCTATGCAACTTCAAAACTATGCATATAAAAAACATGAAAAAGCTGACAGACTGCCTAATAGGGGTCTGCTCATAGAAAAATGACGACAAAAGATATTTTTCTAAAAAATCCTAGAAAAATGGAAAAATATGAGAAAAATAGTAAAAAGAGTGAAAATCCTAGAAAAATGGAAAAATATGAGAAAAATAGTAAAAAGAGTGAAAAAAGTATCAGCACTGTCTAGAAAAATTGAAAAAACTTGAACAAATTTTTCACAAGAAAATGTTATAAGAAATATATTCATTAAGGCCCCGCAGGGCTACTGTCCCCAGGTCATAAATCCACCGAGCTTCACGCTGGTGCAATTTTTTTGCACGATCACCACCACGTAATGGAGGTGGTACAAAGTCGATGAGCATACATCGTAGGCTGGCCACCGAGTGTCCATGCAATATAAAATGTTTTGCCACCGGTTTATCCGATTTTTTGTTCTCCAGGGCTTGGCGAATGGACAGACGATGATGGCCAGCCTACGATGTATGCTCATCGACTTTGTACCACCTCCATTACGTAGTGGTGATCGTGCAAAAAAATTGCACCAGCGTGAAGCTCGGTGGATTTATGACCTGGGGACAGTAGCCCCGCGGGGCCTTAATGAATATATTTCTTATAACATTTTCTTGTGAAAAATTTGTTCAAGTTTTTTCAATTTTTCTAGACAGTGCTGATACTTTTTTCACTCTTTTTACTATTTTTCTCATATTTTTCCATTTTTCTAGGATTTTTTAGAAAAATATCTTTTGTCGTCATTTTTCTATGAGCAGACCCCTATTAGGCAGTCTGTCAGCTTTTTCATGTTTTTTATATGCATAGTTTTGAAGTTGCATAGATATCATGTTATGTGATGTATCAGGTAGTGTGTTATGGTCGGTTATTTATGGTCACCTAATATAAGGATCAAATTTAGTCCTTGGAATTGATTAATGATCATATAATTCATATATTATATTTTTGAGTTATTTTGGTTACTTGTCAGGAGTGACAAGCAGCGCGTTCTTGATATAATTAGTAACACTCATTAACATCAGGTTATGCCTGGTTTATGCGCTAGCAATGGTAAGCTTATCTGTCCCCCATTTCCGGGTTAGCGTGCGTTCCATCTCGTTGGAGCGCACGCTACTTCCTGGTTGTATTTACCACTCAGTGAACAATATCCGGCTGGCTTATTCCAGCCGAGTACCCGGAAGCTCGTGCGTTCCACGGCGGTGGAACGCACGCTGCTTCCTGTTTCGCTTGTTTGCGTCTCTTCTTTCAAATTGGTCAGCTTTAACGCCAGCCACATAGCAGAAACTCCTGATAGGTGCTAATCGCCAGCAGGGCTCTCTCCATAATATACAATTTAGTCCTTTAGATTAATGCTGATGGCACTTTTAACCCTACTTCCGTTTTTTTGTTTAACAGGAAGTGGGTGTATCCCCATTAAGCACAGTGATCCCATAAAAGCCGACCACTGACACCATACATGTACACTCCCTTGTGCTGCTTGTCTCGCTTGAGACATATCTTGTCTTGACAAAGATCCCTGTGGCGGATCGAAACGTCGACATACATGATGATTGATTAAACCATCCATTTTCAACTTGCTCTGAGTTAGTTTTTGGTGAGTGCCTGCTTCCAGCAAACAGAAATTATATTTGGGATTTCAATTCCCTTAGAGTGGAGCACCTCCCTGTTGTCCTGTGACTTACCTGTGTGCGGATCCTCCTACCAGTGTATATATATATGTATGTGTGTGTGTGTGTGTGTGTGTGTGTGTGTATATATCACAAGCAAGGCTGTTACCAGGGTAATTCAGGGACTGATAGGTAAGGTTAGTGTAATGTACAGCACTGAAGAGTATGACTTCATGCAGTGGTGTTCTGCTTCTGGATGTGGGACCATTTGTAGACAACAAGTAGATAGGCAGCCATTAGTTCGACAACTCATTAGGTCGACATGCTTTTAGGTCGACATAACATTAGGTCGACACTGCCATTGGGTCGACAGTCAAAATGTCGACATGGGTTTTTTCACTGTTTTTTGGCCGAAATGTCGACATGGACACAGTCTGAAGTGAACCGCAGCCCCTCGCATCGCTCGCCATGCTTCGAATTATATTAAATGTAAGATTTTATTATTTGCCATTTTGCATTGTTTTCTGGCCGGACCGTTCTGCCTGAAGAGCAGTGGTCACGCCCCCTCCGCCAGAGCACACTGATTAACACCTGCTGTGACTCAGCAGGCCTGTGGCAGCGGCTGGAAGCAGGGTGAAAGCTCCGTAGTCAGGACAGCATGCATCGGGAACCTGGCCTGCAGTGGCTCCTCTTTCTCCTCCTGCCAGCACCTTCCTCCTCCAGTGGCTGCCAGACCGAACATAAACAGTGAGTACTTCTTTTTCTCTCTCTCTTTCTCCATCTGGGGCCCATTTATCAAGTAACATTTGCGGCTAAATCCCTGAAAACGCCCGGGGGTTAACCGCAAATATTATGTATCACTGAAATGTATTAAAGGGGACCGCAGCAGGAATCTCCGACCTCTGCTGCGATCCCCCCCTGAACCCCTCCGGCCGCATCCCCCATAGGTTTCTATGAGGGATGCGAAGCTGCCCGATGTATCAACATCGGGCAGCCCGGCATCGCACCCCTGGGCTATCGCCATTCTGTTATGGCGATAACCCATTGTAGCCTATGGCTACACATCGCACTGCCGAGCAGGGCAGTGCGGTCAGAGAGGTCGGCAGGGGTCAGCGCATGCATTCCGGATCAGGGCTTCGCATCCCCATAATGATACATCTCGGCGGTATCAGATACCGCAATGCGATGCCTGGCGATGTCATCACGCCGGGATCACTATAGAATGATAAATGCGCCTCTCTCTCTGTGATCCCTTTCTCTCTCTGTGATCCCCCTCTCTCTCCCTCTCTCCCTCTCTCTCTCTCTCTCTGTGATCTCTCTGTGATCCCTCTCTCTCTCTCTCTCTCTCCCTCTCTCTGTGATCCCTCTCTCTCTGTGATCCCTCTCTCTCTGTGATCCCCCCCCTCTCTCTCTCTCCCTCTCTGTGATCCCTCTCTCTCTGTGATCCCCCCTCTCTCTCTCTCTCTCTCTCTCTCTCTCTCTCTCTCTCTCTCTCTCTCTCTCTCTCTCTCTCTCTCTGTGTGTGACCCCCCCCTCTCTCTCTCTGTGATCCCCCCCTCTCTCTCTCTGTGATCCCCCCCCTCTCTCTCTCTGTGATCCCCCCCCTCTCTCTCTCTCTGTCTGTGATCCCCCCCCTCTCTCTCTCTCTCTCTCTCTCTCTCTCTCTCTCTCTCTCTCTCTCTCTCTCTCTGTGTGATCCCCCCCCTCTCTCTGTGATCCCTCTCTCTCTCTCTCTCTCTCTCTCTGGTCCCTCCCTCTCTCTCTCTCTCTGCGATTCCTCTCCCTCTCTCTCTGCGATCCCTCTCTATGATCCAGTGGCAGAGATACCATAAGGCAGCCCCCGCTGCTGCTTGAGGGAGCAGGGACTGCGTGGGTTCTGGACAAGTGAGGGCACTGTTCACATATATCATAGTGTGGTCGCCGACCTGTCGGCCACTCTGCAGCTGCCTGTCCATCCATCCATCTCTCGCCGCTGCAGCCCGGCTTTCCATCCATCTCCCACCGCCCTCCCATCCGTCCCTCCATCTCCTGCCACTGCATTCCCCTGAGACAGACCAGATGCCTGACAGGCAGGGAGTACAGCGCTAAGCACTCCCGGCACTTCCGGGTAGCGCTGCTCCCTGTCAGACACTAGAGGTGAAATATGACCTCTAGAGTCGGTCTCCTCCTCAGAGGAGGAAGCAAGTAATTTCTATTCTTTTTCAGGCCTCAAACCACCGCCACAGCCTCCTCCTCCACGGAAGCCGCAGCATTCATGAGACTCATCACCTCACCCACCTTTTCCATAAGGACCCGCCTCAGCCTCCTCCATGGGATCCCTGCTGCCTGACACCGACCATCGCCCTGCTGCTGCAATAGGTATGACACTTGTATATTAAATTGGAGGGTGTGGTGTTCAGTACAGGGGGGGGTGCAGGCACATACGGTTACCTATCTCAATCCCCTTCACTCCCTTTCCCCCACTCTTCTCTATCTCTCTTTTTCTCTCTCTTTTTTTCTCTCTCTCTCTCTCTCCTTCTGTCTCTCCTCTCTCCTTCTCTCTCCGCTCTCATACCTATCCTTCTTTCTCTATTCTCTCCGCTCTCCTTCTCTCTCCTGTCTGTCTCTTACCATTCTCTCAGAGAACGTGCACCCTGGCACACTAATCCCCTCATGCCACCCCGTCCCCTATAATGGTGCCCCCCTATCAATTACTTCTGGATCTGCCCCTGGCTGTGACCGCTATGATTGTGAAGCTGAGCTCCACTGGATGAGGCGGTGACACAGCCACGGCAGCAGCTACTGCGGGAGAGAGGCAGGAGGTGTATCCTATTTTCCTTCCTTCATCTGCCCGCTACACTGCCTGTTGTCTGCCAACCCGCCCAGCCACCTGATGCCTGCTGCCCACCAGCAGGTTATAAAAGTTTAATACATTTTGAGGAACTTTTTTTAAATGTTTTTAGATAATGAAAGGTGCAAGGTTGGTTAGGGGGATGGAGAGGTGCAGGGGGGACAGAAAGGTGCAGGGGTAACGGGATGAAGAGATGCAGGAGGTAAAGGTGTAATGGGGGGACAGACGCATGCAAGGGTGGCTGGGGGAACAGAAAGGTGATGGAGGGGTGCAGACCGCGAGACAACATGCACTATTTAGAGAGGCTGGGGGCATGGCCAGCAGCTCTCAGAGCGCTGGCCAGGCCCCCATAGCAGAAAAATGAGGGACGTGGCCTCGCAGGAGTACCACGATAGTAGGTCATGCCCCCTAATTTTCGGAGTCACAAAATCTTGGAGACACAATTAGAAAGGATCTGGCGTCAACGCGTTTCGTACCCACAATGGTTGGGAACTTTTTCAAGACAAGTGTCTCCAAGATTTTGTGACTCCTTCTACAACCCTGCACTACGGCTCACCATTAGCCGCGCTACCAGCATTTATTTCCTAGCCGGTATCTACCGCCAACATCACTACCGGCATTTGGACATATAAGCGACGGCTCACTGATGCTTGTGAGACCGACCTTTATTCTACAGCTACCGCTTAATGTGAGCCGCACTGTCGGCTAATACTACACAGCCGCAATCCATCATCAGCCGTGGGACCGGCTCCGACTGAAACTTAAAGCCGCTGTTCAAACATCATATTCGCGGGCTTTCTGGTCCGACGGCACGGGCTCTCTATACACTGCCCCGGTGGGTCAGTATACTTCGGGAGATTCTGACATCAGGGTTGAGCTTTGGTCGAATAATGCTCCCCACCATCACTGCCGCTCACAGCACGGGCTTGGTGTACTTCTACAAAAATCTCAGAGGTACACACTGGTCGATTTAACATCAGGGTTGAGCAATAAACGAATAACGCTCCCCACCTCCATTACCATCTATAGGTGAGATACCTTATAATTGTAGTATCTACTGTCCACTGATGAACTGCCTATTATACCTAGTGCATGTACCGTATACATGCTAATTGGCAAACAACCTTATTTCTGCGGGCATATTACAAAGGAGATTCACTATTAATTTCTTTCTTGAGGTTTTATTTAAATCCAAATCTGAATACCGATATATCTACTTATTCTTGGAGACACACCTGCAATTGACATTTTAGTCCATATGTTTTTAGATAACAATTTTTTCTAAATTTTTCTAATTTTTTTTCCAAGGTGTTTTTTATTAATTGTATTATTAATTGTACTGTACATTATATATGTTTTTTCTTTTATATTTATATATCTATAAAAATAATAATTTTCAAAAGCGTGTCTAGTGTGCTTTTTTGGTCAGCAGACTATCACTCAGAGTGTCCTATAATACTCAGCAGTGCAATTGTGTTAATACCCTCCCATGTAAGAAGCATGTGGATAGGGTAAATAACCTTTAGTGGGGTCTAATGGTGTGTGAATTATGTATGATGTCCTATAATTACACATTATGAAATGCCATGGCAGATAAGTCCTTGAAAGAATATCTGATATAATATAAGGGGAATCTGGGGAGATTTCATGAGTATGCAGATGGAAGATTGGTAGACTTATGGGCGTCTAAGGTCACTGATGGCATGTAGGGGTGATGTGTTGGCAGTAAGCGATGCAGGCCATTTAATTGGCACCTGGGAAGTCTGCTTGGCATGTGGGTGGTCTAGCTACATAGTGGCCATTTTACATATTTATTTTTAGTACCAGTTATCTCCACTGCAATTGTGTATGTGGCATTAATGGAGGACTGCTGTGGCACTGCACTAGTAACAACACTGTTACTAGTGCAGTGCCACAGCAGTCCTCCATTAATGCCACATACACAATTGCAGTGGAGATAACTGGTACTAAAAATAAATATGTAAAATTTATTTCCAATGCGCAACACCATTGGTGAGGTGCATTGGAAGACTACCCTACTTGAAATCAGGCATGGGTAGCTTGCATTGCTGCACATAATTGAATCTGCTCACATTATTGGTTTAGTATTGTGTACCTTGGGGTTTATTGAGTATTGGTTGTAATTTTACGAAAACACAAAACAACAACTGTCCTCCCTAACATGCTGGGGGCTGACCAGAATGCCAGATCATCCCCACGACACAATTGCAAGATTGCATCACTAAAGTGTAAATGCTTCAAAGAACAGCAACTTATTTTCATAACTAAGGTAGCCTAGATGCAAAGGCGCCACCACTGGGCAGGTTTAGGCATTTGCCTAGGGCGCCGTCCACTGGAGGGTGGTAGTGAGCTGGAAAGCTACCGCAGCAGAGGAGCAGGAGAGCCGGAGGAAGGAGCTCACAGGTGTTCGGTAAGTAAACATCGCACGCCCCCCCCCCCCCCCCAGCAGCCGGGCAGCCACATCGCAGACACCTCCCCCCCCCCAGTGGACACCCTACCCGCCTCGGCCCTGCCGATGCCACAATGTTTTGACCCTAATCATCTGCGTGTCATGGCACACAGCAAACTGCCTCTTAAGCAGTTCAGACACACTTCTGTTGTCCAGACCATTCCCACCCAATGCAGCATCTCTGCTCGCCTAACGCTGCATCCCTACCATCATTTAGACTGCGGTTGTGTATTCCAGAGGCATACTCAGAATTATTTTTTCATATTTTGAGTATAAAGCTGAATTGTCCCTTATGCAAGCAATCAGGCACGTTCTGAGAACAGCCGGGAATTGTCAAGCTCAAGGCTGCAGCTTGATTATTTCCATCTGCTTCTCGCAGCCATGCCTCCTTCTCGACGCTTGGCAGATGGGGCATTGAATCTTGCCTGCCAAATCAGTGTTGAGCCGGCCGAGAACGGAACAGGGTCACGGCTGACGGGCCAGCCCGACAGTCGTGATCCTGCATTGAATACCCCCTTTATTGACTTTTTCTCCTCTCCAACTATTTCTACTCTACTGTACTTTAAAAGCTAAATTTAGACTTAAATGATGTTAAAATAATGGTAAATATAGATTTTGACCATGTTTTAAGCATTGTATAAACATTTAGCTGAAAACTAGTGAAGCATGGTAGATTATTGAATGAATTGAAATACTCTGAATAAAATGTCATTGCTCTCTTGGGTGAATACTTATATCATTTGACTATTAAAACATTCAGCTTGTTCTGCTGACTTTGGAAAAGATGCTTCAGCTTCAGCTACATTTAATACCAACTGTGCAAGTTTTTTCAGATTTCATGAGTGAGCTTATCCTAATTGATAGATATAGATACAATGCTTAATAAATCTTACGGCAGTAGAGAAATGGAATAATGATTAAGCTACATTGAATAAATTGGCTGTCATGGGAGCTGCTTGTCTATCAGCAGGTTTTGGTAACATTATCTCATTCTTATTATCTAGGTTATGCCTCTCACAGCTGCAAACACTACAGGATAGAGTGATAAAGATCCTTCAATTATGTTTCTGGCTTAAAGAGCGATCATAATTTTAAATATGCTTTGTTCTGCATGTTTATTGAATCAATGCATTATTTCTAACATTATTCAAAGCTTGACAGGTTTTTTTTTTTTGTTTTTTTTTATCAAAGTAGTAGTAAGTCCTCCAATGCAATGACACAGGGATGGAAACTGTTTGCATAATATTAGGACCCTTAATGAAATGTATTGAATCACAATACTGTTCACCAATGTTACTGTGGGGCATTTTCATTTATGTAACCTTGAAGGTTTCACAGACGTTATATGTTTAATGGCAAATGACAAGGGCTTTCTTGTGCAACTAAAATATATAAAACAGGCAAAGGCTAAAAACCTATAGCTATTACTAAAAATGATGCCGTTTATGAAAAATGGATGTTTATTTTGGAGATTTGTTGGCATTTTTTTGGTTCCATTGGTAAGATGAATCTAAAAAGCAACTAGTGGGCCTGATTCATTTTAAGTCACAGTTGTGCTTCAAAAGCAGAACTGTGACCGCTGTCTCTAACATGCTGGCGGGGCTTTCCAGCATGACTAGCTCCTCCCCGCAATCTGATTTCAATTTATTTGGGATTGAGGGGCAGATTTATTTAGCTTGGTGAAGTGATAATGTGGCTGGTACTTTATCACTGGCCAATCAGCTCCTACCTGTGAAGTTAGAGGCTTGGTTTGAAAAATGACAGGTAGTAACTGATTGGCCGGTGATAAAGATCAGACACTTTATCACTTCACCGAGCTTAATAAATCTGCCCCTGAACCACAGAAATGTGATGCAATCACATTTCAATGGTTGCTATCTGCCTGTGCACCCGTTTTCTGGCTTGCAGCAGCTGAGTTTCAAGTCACAGATGCCGCCCTAAAACTCGTCTCATCCTGCCGGTGAAAGGTACCTCTGCGCCCCAGGCAAGTCGCTCCATTGAGTCTCAGTGCATACATGCTATGGCTGTGCAAGCATAGAAGTGCGAAGATCATTGAATAGTGATTTTTGCACTTCTGTGAGTCGTTTTCCTAAAGATCTTTGTTCCGGGCACAAGACGAGAGGTTTCCAAACTCAGTCCTCAAGGCACCGCAATGGTCCAGATTTTACGTGTATCCATGGCTCAGCACACATTTGTCTGGGGTACTAATTGTCACCTGTAACCAAGCATGGATATATTTAAAACCTGGAACATTAAGTGCCTGGAGGATAGTGTTTGGGAACTCTGCACTAGACCCTTACTGCACATGAACAGGAGGGTTGGGATCATTTGGTCCACAGCATGAGGGTCGACCCCATTGGGTCGACATGGGGCTAGTCGACATAAGAAAAGGTCGACATGGTTCTAGGTCGAAAGGTCATTAGTTGGACAGGTCGTTATTTTGACAGGCCATTAGTTTGACAATGTCTAGGTCGACAGTGAAAAGGTCGACATGGTGTTTTTCACTGTATTTTTTTTTTTTTACCTGAATGTCATCACAGTCGACATGGACACAGTTTAAAGTGCACTACTCTACGCTCGGCACACAATTTTATTCTCCCACCACGCCCTAGTGGATGGTAGGGCATGAAATACCGCCTGTCGGCTCAAAAAACAGTGAAAAACCCCATGTCGACCATTTGAAGTAATTTTGTGCTTGCGGAATATGGGGTGTGGCTTCTCAAAAGAAGGTGTGTCTTTAATTGTAAAAAGTCCTAGGTAAACGGTAGAACCGAGCGCTAGTATGAGGTGCTTTTCAATTAGTGTGAACTAAGCAGCTGTCAATAAGTGGTTATAGTGGGCCACTAAAGAATACTTAACAAAACAACAAAATATAGGCAGCGCTACATAAATAGAATTTAACACATATAGGGGATTGCCTGTTAATAATTTATTTATAACACAATAGTAAAACTAAAAACCTATAATTAAAAAATACAAGTATTAAAAAATAATAATACCCTTTTCTGATCAATGGGGGGATTGGTATAGACTGACCATCCTACACCAATCCCCCCCCCCCCCCATTGACCAGAAAAGGGTATTTATTATATATATTTTTTTAATACTTGTATTTTTATTGTTTTTAGTTTTATTATTGTTAGTTATTAATAAGAATTTAACACATATAGGGATTGCCTGTTAACAAAATATAGGCAGCGCTACATAAATTGAATTAAGTGTCTTTAATTGTAGTATACCACACCATGTACCCTGATACACATTCTATTCCAAAATAGAAGGATTCCTTATGCTCTCTAATAATATTGCCCCTTACACATTATGCCAAATGGAATGAGCTGAAATTCACATTATGCCACGCGGAATGAGCAAACATTCACATTATGCCACGTGGAATGAGACCAAATTCAGGGAGGTGTGAGAGGGAATAGAAGCAAGCTAATATTATTCAATGAGCAGCAGTGAGGCTATTTTCTACAGTGATGCATAGGAGGAGGCGGCTGAGGTTGGCAGCAGCGGTGCAGAAGAGGCTGTGGTCAGGACAGAGTGAATGAAGATAGAGGGCCTTATTCTTGTTCACTCTTTCTGACAAATTCCTTCTTAGATTGACAACACCATGTGCACTGCAGGAGGGCAGCTGTAAAATGTGCAGAGAGAATTAGATTTGGGTGAGGTATTTTGTTTCTGTGCAGGGTAAATACTGGCTGCTTTATTTTTACACTGCAATATAGATCTTACTTTGAAGTAAAACCCCACCCAAATCTAATTCTCTCTGCACAAGTTACATCTGCCCCACCTGCAGTGCATATGGTTTTGTCCCTCTAAGAAGGATATTGTCAGAGTGAACTAGAATAAGGCCCAGAGTGACAGCTGGAACAGAAAGAGGGACATAGGGACAGAGAGTGATGGCAGTGAAAGGGAGTGGGGCAAAGTGGGGTAGCAGGGATTTAGGGACTGGGACAGTTACTGCAGTAACAGAGTGAGATAGCAGGTACAGTGAAAGGGAGTGTCATAGCAGGGACATAAGGACAGGTAGAGGGACAGATAGGAAGAGTGACAGCAGGGTTATAGGGACAAGGCAGAGTGATAGCAGGGACATAAAGAAACAGCAGCAACATAGGGAAAGTGAGAGTGATAGTAGGCACATGGAGTGACAGCATGGACATACAATTGGGAAAGTGAAAGATGGCAGGGCAAGATTACCTTAACTTAAGCTGGGTATAGCTGTGGAGGAGTCTGGTTTTGGCAGAGCAGAAAAAGAGGCAGTAGTTAGCAGCGACTGCTGGGTGGAGAAGTCTGCAGTCAGTACAAGAAGAGTGACAGCATGGACAAGAAGAGGGACAGAGCAGGGGACTACCTGAGGGGACTACCTGCTCTGCAGTCAGTGGGTGGGTAGAGGGGTACAGGGGGTTGCCGAGGACCATCCATTCAGCAGGTCAACAGGTAGGGAGTGGGGTGAAGAGTCATCTTATCTGTGTCTGGTGGATAGAGGGCTAACTAGCTCTCTGCTCTGCAGCCGGCAGGTAGAGAGAGGAGTACGAAAGTCTGCCTGCTCTGTAGTTGGTGGGGAGGGAGTGGGTTACAGAGGACCATCTGCTCTGCAGCTGGTGGGTGGGTAGAGGGGGTATAGAGGGCTGCCCACTCTGCAGCCAGCATGTAGGAATAGAGGTGCGGAGGGTCACCTGCTCTGCGACTGGCGAGAAGGGTAAGGAGTGTGGAGGGCCCTTTTCTCTGCAGCTAATGGGAATGTAGAGAGGTAAAATAGGGTGCTTACTCTGCAGCTCTTCATCTCGTGGGTGCATAGAGGGGTATAGTAGGCTTCCTGCTCTGCAACCAGTGGGTGGGTAGAGGGGTACAGAGGACTGGAAGTTCGGAAACGCTCTGGAACCAGTGGGTGGGTGGGTAGAGGGGTTTAGTGGGCTGACTGCTCTGTAGCCAGTGGGTGGGTATAGAGGGCTGCCTGTCCTGCAGCTGACATGTAGGGATAGTGGTGAAGAGGGTCATCTACTATGTAGCTGGCCAGATGGGAAAGGGGTTCAAAGTGCCCTCTGCTCTGCAGCCATTTGGATGGAAGTGGGGTATAGTGGGCTGCTTGCTCTGCAGCTGGTGGGAAGGGAAAGGGATATGGAGGGTGCTCTTCAGCTGACAGGTGGGTAGAGGGCTATAGTGGAATAGTAGTGGTAAGTGACTTTGTGCGCTGACACCCTCCCAGTGAATGACGTGACCGTGAGGTGAAAGAGCACCTTATTTCTTTATACAAAGTGAAAGTGAGTGTAAATGTAAAACGTTTACTCTCCTTATCTTACATGTCTTGTCTAGGCACTGTGCTAGGAAACAAGTAACCACAAGAAGAAAAAAAGACAGTTGTCGGCGGATGCACTCCTATTTGGAGAATTTGTAATAAAGTGCTTTTATACACAATTTTCTTTTAAAAAATGGGAGCTCCAGTTATCTTTATTATTATGTTTTTTGATAAGGAGGTGCCCATTGGTATGCGAAATTGGAAGAGTTTAAAAATTGTACACAAACAATGACATAAATTGTGTTGGAAAATAAAGAAAGTGTTGATAGAATATAAAACGTGTTGGCAGATTTTATTTAAGGAAGATGTAGCTTATAATTTCAGGAGTAATTTCCCTTATTGTAAATGTCAATACGTGGATGGAACACACCACTGTGCTATTTATGGAGTTGATGAATTAAATATGGCCTTAATAGGCTCAGTACTATTCCGGTAATAGCTCTTTCATCAATCACACTCCTGGGGGTTTACATTACACATAGTTTACACCCATTTTTAATACACAGTATACATTTTTTCACGGTATAAATTTTTGTGCAAGATTGAGTATGGAGCGTCAACTGTCCAGCTCAATGTATAGGTTCCCTTGTTACACCAGCTTCTCTGCTGGTAGACAGTGTCAATACAGTATCAGATACTTGTGGCAATCACACACTCTGCAGAAATTGCTACTTTGTATTGTGTGGAATTATCTGCTGTTTTACATGGACTGGTTAAGCCCTTACTTGGTCTGGCTTATGGGGACCTCTGCTGGATGCAGGTGGTATGTGGCTAATTTCTAGCACACACATTATATGGGGTTAATACACCATCCATAAATACCCTGTGGAATGACCACAGTTTATTTGCACAGGAACCTGTTCAGTGTTGGACAGTGTTATTCCCACACCTGTATGTTGGGAGGTCAGACTGCTCCGGGTGCAATGACCCTATCTAATACACGTGGTGGACCAAACACATTAAAATCACATTAAATCACATTAGCTAACATCAATATATCCTATAATCTGCCAAACACGGGGTTGTGACACGTGTTTCGCATCAGAGCTTTCTCAAACAAGCCAAACGATTGACACCCATGTTCTGGGCTATATTCGTATGTCCAGCCTATCGCTGGCTCCGTTGGTGGTCAGGTGGAGTTTTCAGCCTATCATCCGGCTGATTATCCGGCCTCGCTCACTGAGCGCTTCCGCCCGTCTCCTGTCGGGTACTGGCGGCGTCTGCTGTGACGTCAGGACGCGGACCACGTTAGTACTTGGTCATGACGCGCACTGAGTCACATGGGCGGTTAGAGCCTATCACGGCGGTGATGTTGTTGCCGCCCGTGCGTCTGCTTATTCTATACTGCGCCCTGGACTCTGTATGTCTCATAACATTCCTAATTTTTTGTACTTATATTTCCGTTCATGTATTTCACTGGGCTCATTTTTGTACTGGTCTATGTGTCCCGATTGGCGTGTACCACCTGGGTTCATCCTATGTACTGTTAAGATGCAAGGTGATTGCGTAGTTATACTGTGTTTATGCTTTTGAGCCTGATGCAGGGTCTGCCCTGTACTCTGTATGCATTGAGTTTGTTATGATCTTGCTGGATGCTGGTACCTAACATCTTTGTCTAGTAGGTGATGCTGACTATGTGGTACCCTGTTCTCTATACATGGCCCTTTGGGCAGTTGCTGTAATGGTGATAATTGTGGGACAAGGGAGGGTGAACTTGATGTATTACATGGTACTTCATAAAAACTAGTATGCTGTGCAAATGGATAATTTTGTACAATAACATTTGCACAGTGGGATTTATATATTTTCTTCAATATGACCAATGTTGTGGGTCAAAGACTTGTGAAAAAAAGTGTGAAAAAGGTGGGATTCATGTTGGAACTGGAAACTTGGTGACACATGCAGCGTGGAAAAATGTGTAAAAATGTGATTTTGTGTATTTGTTTATTTTTTATTTTTTATATAATTTTTTGTTTCTTAATTTTTTGTTTTTTATTTTTGCTGTTTAATATGTGCATAGGTATTGTACTTTTCAACTGGTGGGTAGTGTCTACAGGATGTTAATCCTGCTAGTGTTATTGGTGAAGCCTGGTACTTGTGAATATTCCAAGTGGGGAGATGAATTTTAGTGAAATGGGGGTGAGTACTGTGGTTTTGGTGTTAATGTGACCAATGGTAGTATGAGTTAACTCTTTAGGATCTGTTGTATTATGTCCTTAACTGAGGATTTTGTCTAAACAGTTTTAGTTTGTAAGAAGATGGTTGCATGGAAGAGCTAAAGGAAAGGTAAGTAGCTGTTAAATTCGTTAAGTCCTTTTGGTTGAAGACAGTCCATCAGGAAGATGAGTTTGGTTTCATTTTTGAGAAGTTCAGCATCAAGGTCTCCCCCTCTGATGCCGAGCTGTATGTGCCGCATGCCAAACACTCGTAGGCCACTGGGATCACTCTCATGTTGGCGCATAAAATGTCTGGCTATGGGGGTCAATTTTTTAAAATTGTCTGTATCTTTCTTTGCGTTGCGTACTGAGCCAATGTGTTCCAGTACTCGCACTTTCAAAGGCCTTTTGGTTTTGCCCACATAGGCTTTGCCACATGGACACTTAATTTGATAGATCACCCCTATTGTGGTGCAAGTGATCAATCCTTTTATGGTCCACACTTTACCATATCTGTCTTGGTATGTTTTGGTGGGTACCATGTACCGGCACGCTCTGCAGCGACCACATTTTTCTGAACCTTGTCTAGAAGCATTAATGGTCATTGGTAGATCAGCCAGATGGCTGCGTACTAGGTGATCACCAATATTTTTGGCTCTTCGCCAGCTGACTTGGACTTGTGGCTGTAGGATCTTTTTCAAGTCTTCGTCAGTATGCAGTATGGACCAATGCTTCTGCAGAATATTCCGTATATCCTTCCAATGGTTACTGAATGTACCGATGAAGCGTACAGGTTCTTCTTGTTTGGGGTTTCGTTTTTTGGGGGCCAGTAGAGAGTCTCGGGGTATTTGTTTTACTGTTTTGCACGCCTTTTTGATCAGTTTTTTACTATACCCTCTTTCCAATAGCCGTTGTGAGAGTTCTTGTTCCCTGTCTGCAAATACTCCTGGGCTTGAGCAATTCCGTTTAGTTCTAATCAGTTCCCCTTTTGGGATTGCTTTAATTGTGCTTGGTAAATGAGCACTGGATGCGTGTAGAACGCTGTTAGTGGCGGTCTTCTTTCGATATATGTCCGTACATATATTGCCCATTTCATCAACACTGATGGTAAGGTCAAGAAAGTGGATTTGCTCCTGGCTGGCTTCCATTGTGAGTTTGAGATTTAACTCATTACAGTTAAGTATCTGAATGAATTCCTCTAATTCTTTTTTATCCCCTTCCCAAAGGAGTAGGATATCGTCTATGAAACGTAGGTATAGTGGGATTTTTTCTGTAAATTTGGTATGTGCATCCTTGAACACCTCTTCCTTTTCCCACCACCCCAGGTACAGGTTGGCATATGTCGGCGCACACGCTGTCCCCATAGCAGTCCCCTGTACCTGGAGGTAGTGGGAGCCCTGGCATGTAAAGTAGTTTGTGGTGAGTATGAATGTGATCGCCTCTACCAGAAATGCATTGAAGTCATGATTGCTGTTCATATTGAGAAAGTATTGTACAGCTCCAATGCCTTTGTCATGTTTGATGCTGGTGTATAGGCTCTCAACATCCAGTGACACCAGCCATGTATCCTTGCTTGCAGTTAGATTTTCCAATTTGTTTAACGTGTCCATAGTGTCACGTAGATATGATGGGAGAGCTGTGACATATTGTCTTAAAAACTGGTCTACATAAATGCTCAGTTTTTCGGTGAGGCTCCCCTTACCTGACATTATTGGCCTGCCTTGTGGTACATTGGCGTTCTTATGTATTTTCGGAAGCAAGTAAAGGGTGGGTGTTTTTGGATTGGGGGTTTGTAGAAATTTTAGGTCGCTGTTTGTAATGATTTTTCTATCATGTGCCGTTGTAATTAAATCCTGGTACTGTCGTGAGTACTTTGCACAAGGATTGAAGAATAACTTGGTGTAACAGTCTGAATTACTTAGTTGTCGCTGCAATTCTTGGGTGTAGAGGGTACGTGGCCACAAGACCACGTTTCCCCCTTTATCAGAAGGTTTGATTATTGTATCGTGCCACGTGGATATTTCCTGGAGAGCTCTTTTTTCTCCTGTATTGATGTTGTTTGATTTACACTGTTTTTGGGCCAGTAATTGGTCTAGGTCTTGTGAAACCAGAGTCTGGTAGACCTGTATTTGTGGGCAAATTTTTGTATCTGGAAAGAATACAGATTTCTTCTTAATTTTTGTTTATCAAATGGTTCGGGCGTCATGTGCTGCGTGTCACATTCTACTGCTGTTGGCAGCTGTATCTCATTCTCGGACGCCAGATCCATCAGTATTTCTAATGCTGGTTGGTCGTCTTCTTCCAGTGCTTCCTGATTATAAGGATGGTCTTTCTTGTTTTGAATATTCTGGTGACAGAAGAATTTTTTTAGGAGTAACTTCCTTGTAAAGAGGTGAAGGTCCTTTTCTAGGTCGAATCTGTCAGCTTGAGAGGATGGTGAGAATGATAAACCTCTCTTTAAAATGGACTCTTGGTTCTGAGTAAGTTCTCTGTCAGTTAGGTTGATAATTTTCAAGGGAGTGGGGGAGGCAGTTGTTATAGCAGGTTCTGGATGTATTATTCCCTGAAACGCCTCCTCTCTCTGGGTTCTTCCCTCCAGTCTAGATATTCCCGCTTTCTTCTTCTTCCCCCCCTGGCCCCTCCTGATCTTTCTCCAGGGTCTCTGCCTGGTTTGCGACCTGTTCCTAAAAAATGTACCCTGGAGAGTCTATTTTCTACAGAGTCGCTATCCGATGACTCAGGTTCAGAGGTTGTGTAGTTGGAGGTGTTGCCACTCCTGTTGGTATTAAATTGAGGTCTGTTGGTTCTATTATTCCACTTGAAAATTCTATTATTCTGAAAGTCCATTTTGTCACGTTGGAATTTACGTTTTTTGCGTTCAATGATTTCCGACTCAAAGGTTTCTATCTCTTTTTTATATTTGTCGTATTGGGTTTGAAATTGCTCTAATGCTTCAAAGTTTTTTAATTTTTCTCCTAATACAATGATTTCCTGTGACAGTTGGTTCAAAATCACTTCGTCATGTTTCACCAAAATTTTTATTAAATCTTTTGAACATTGTAATAGGGTTTTCTCCCATTCCACTTTCAAATCTTCGTTGGCCAAATCGAATGCCGGGAAGACTTTTGGCCTTAGGCCTCTAGGGACCAGATTGTGTTTAAGATAATTATCAAAAGTTGTACGGTTCCAAACCGTTTTACTTTGTTTCATGAGTGCCTGTTTTAGTGCATACAGGTCATCAGACCTATGCGCCAACATGAGAGTGATCCCAGTGGCCTACGAGTGTTTGGCATGCGGCACATACAGCTCGGCATCAGAGGGGGAGACCTTGATGCTGAACTTCTCAAAAATGAAACCAAACTCATCTTCCTGATGGACTGTCTTCAACCAAAAGGACTTAACGAATTTAACAGCTACTTACCTTTCCTTTAGCTCTTCCATGCAACCATCTTCTTACAAACTAAAACTGTTTAGACAAAATCCTCAGTTAAGGACATAATACAACAGATCCTAAAGAGTTAACTCATACTACCATTGGTCACATTAACACCAAAACCACAGTACTCACCCCCATTTCACTAAAATTCATCTCCCCACTTGGAATATTCACAAGTACCAGGCTTCACCAATAACACTAGCAGGATTAACATCCTGTAGACACTACCCACCAGTTGAAAAGTACAATACCTATGCACATATTAAACAGCAAAAATAAAAAACAAAAAATTAAGAAACAAAAAATTATATAAAAAATAAAAAATAAACAAATACACAAAATCACATTTTTACACATTTTTCCACGCTGCATGTGTCACCAAGTTTCCAGTTCCAACATGAATCCCACCTTTTTCACACTTTTTTTCACAAGTCTTTGACCCACAACATTGGTCATATTGAAGAAAATATATAAATCCCACTGTGCAAATGTTATTGTACAAAATTATCCATTTGCACAGCATACTAGTTTGTATGAAGTACCATGTAATACATCAAGTTCACCCTCCCTTGTCCCACAATTATCACCATTACAGCAACTGCCCAAAGGGCCATGTATAGAGAACAGGGTACCACATAGTCAGCATCACCTACTAGACAAAGATGTTAGGTACCAGCATCCAGCAAGATCATAACAAACTCAATGCATACAGAGTACAGGGCAGACCCTGCATCAGGCTCAAAAGCATAAACACAGTATAACTACGCAATCACCTTGCATCTTAACAGTACATAGGATGAACCCAGGTGGTACACGCCAATCGGGACACATAGACCAGTACAAAAATGAGCCCAGTGAAATACATGAACGGAAATATAAGTACAAAAAATTAGGAATGTTATGAGACATACAGAGTCCAGGGCGCAGTATAGAATAAGCAGACGCACGGGCGGCAACAACATCACCGCCGTGATAGGCTCTAACCGCCCATGTGACTCAGTGCGCGTCATGACCAAGTACTAACGTGGTCCGCGTCCTGACGTCACAGCAGACGCCGCCAGTACCCGACAGGAGACGGGCGGAAGCGCTCAGTGAGCGAGGCCGGATAATCAGCCGGATGATAGGCTGAAAACTCCACCTGACCACCAACGGAGCCAGCGATAGGCTGGACATACGAATATAGCCCAGAACATGGGTGTCAATCGTTTGGCTTGTTTGAGAAAGCTCTGATGCGAAACACGTGTCACAACCCCGTGTTTGGCAGATTATAGGATATATTGATGTTAGCTAATGTGATTTAATGTGATTTTAATGTGTTTGGTCCACCACGTGTATTAGATAGGGTCATTGCACCCGGAGCAGTCTGACCTCCCAACATACAGGTGTGGGAATAACACTGTCCAACACTGAACAGGTTCCTGTGCAAATAAACTGTGGTCATTCCACAGGGTATTTATGGATGGTGTATTAACCCCATATAATGTGTGTGCTAGAAATTAGCCACATACCACCTGCATCCAGCAGAGGTCCCCATAAGCCAGACCAAGTAAGGGCTTAACCAGTCCATGTAAAACAGCAGATAATTCCACACAATACAAAGTAGCAATTTCTGCAGAGTGTGTGATTGCCACAAGTATCTGATACTGTATTGACACCGTCTACCAGCAGAGAAGCTGGTGTAACAAGGGAACCTATACATTGAGCTGGACAGTTGACGCTCCATACTCAATCTTGCACAAAAATTTATACCGTGAAAAAATGTATACTGTGTATTAAAAATGGGTGTAAACTATGTGTAATGTAAACCCCCAGGAGTGTGATTGATGAAAGAGCTATTACCGGAATAGTACTGAGCCTATTAAGGCCATATTTAATTCATCAACTCCATAAATAGCACAGTGGTGTGTTCCATCCACGTATTGACATTTACAATAAGGGAAATTACTCCTGAAATTATAAGCTACATCTTCCTTAAATAAAATCTGCCAACACGTTTTATATTCTATCAACACTTTCTTTATTTTCCAACACAATTTATGTCATTGTTTGTGTACAATTTTTAAACTCTTCCAATTTCGCATACCAATGGGCACCTCCTTATCAAAAAACATAATAATAAAGATAACTGGAGCTCCCATTTTTTAAAAGAAAATTGTGTATAAAAGCACTTTATTACAAATTCTCCAAATAGGAGTGCATCCGCCGACAACTGTCTTTTTTTCTTCTTGTGGTTCCATTGACTTCCAGTTGATTAGGATAGCACCCCCGCTCCGAATACAAATTGTGATAGCGGTACATAGGCCTAAATTATCAGAGGCATAATTTTTCTGTAGTGTGCAGACTCCAAAAACCCCTGTCTTCCTAGGAAACAAGTACCAATGTGATTAACGCTGGCATTTTCAGTGGATATTTGGAACATCTCTGAGCTGTTGGCACTCATAGTTTATGAGTAGTTTATGGTGTAGCTGTTAAATAAGGTAGGCATTTTATTCTCAAAATAAAAGGTGTTTAAAATGAACTATTGTGCTCCTGATTTTCCAGCATTAAGAGCTCTATAATTACTGTTGTGATTAGTGAGATGCATTTATAGCTGTATAGCAGCAATAAGTATATTGAACGGAGGAAATAGAACAGTCTTAGAATTGGATACTTTGATGGGTAATTGGAAACATTGCTGAGGGCTGCACATGTCTACTAAAAGCAAGCTCGACATACAGTACTATCCTATCTAAACAGGGTCATTCGTTAATTACACAGGTTCTGTGGCTGGCTTAATTCAAGCCTGATAGATGTAGTTTTTTAAATAGAAGTGAATATCTCTATTACACTAGAACAGCGCTTACCTACCCACAGCTTGTCTTAATTTAAATAATTCTCCTTATGGAAATTGACTGTCTTCATAATCCAGGGCATAGAGTGATATCAGTCATCAACCAACTCTCCATGAGTCTGATCTCAGCACAGAGAGAGCCCCAGCACCCACTCAAGTAAAACAAACCTCCTCTGTCTGGACATCCCAGGAGTTGACTGTATTCCCATCATTCAATGGCTGAGTGGCTCCCGTCACTCAATGGCTCAGTGGCTCTTTCCCTGCTATATATTAAAATAGCTCCACAAAGTGTGTTCAGCCTCTCACTAAGTTGTTTTTGAAAATTCAAAGCCTACAGTATAACCACCTTTTACTTTTCAATAATACATTCATATGCGATGTCTGAAGACCAGTATTTATCTTGTAAATGAATCATGAATGTATGTGATTAGATGATGTACAGTAATAAGCTGTGATGTTGTTGAGATAGTAAAATTCTGATATTGATGTCAAGTTGTGATATCGTGCTTTTATCAAAATTGCCAGCCAGAACACGTCTGTTTTTCCTGATGATTTTTGGTAATGTTTGGGGTGTGATTTACACTTTATTACACTTGTTGTATACTTTTAATGGGGAAACATCTGAGTGAAATTTGTTATGTGCGATTTATTTTATTTTTTTTTAAATATTTTTTACATTTTTGGTCACTATAAAATTAGCAAATTTTACTATAATTTGCACGTTACTACATGTGCAATTTCTGAAGACTTGTGATTGTAGCCAAAAAATCGCTCATTACAAAAAAAAATAACCTTTTACTACATCTGCCCTTGCTTTCATACACAGTCACCTTTAAAGTTAATGAACTATTAAATATTTTTTTATTTAACATGGACAAAGGCCATAGATTGGCTTTCCAATAAGAAAATTAAAGCCATAGAAGGTTTGATTTATGCCTGGATGACCTTTCAGAGCTTTTGAAGTTTAGTAGCTTTAAAGTCACTAAAGAGTTATCTGTGCTATCTACACAAAAAAATATGTACACCACCATCACCACCTAGCATAACTAGCTCTGCTCTGGGCTCATTGAGCTGATCCTGGCTCCCCAAAACCCAGGGGGGGGGATTTGGAAGGAACCCTCATATTTAAGACACCAGCACCGAGCTCTTGGGCAGGTCCTGGTTCCAAAAATGTTGGGAGAAAAACACTGGGAGTCCCCTATATTTTGAAACCAGCATCAAGCTGCAACATCCAGCGATGTCATGCCACAGCTGGGGAACACTTGTTCTACAAGGTGCCACAACCTAACCTAGTATTAAAAGTCCAAGATGGCCTCCCCCACATGTTGGGACTTGGAGAATCACAAGTCTTTGCATGCTGGCATTAATTGGTCCACTTAGAAAAGGGTCTCCAGTATGGGAAAAGAGCGACTGCAGTTGGGGAGGGGCATGGATAATAAAAGTGTGTGTGTGTGTGTGTGTGTGTGTAAAAGTTATACTTTTCTGTATCTGTCTTTTTTTACTTTATTTTAATTTTTTAATTTTTTTCACAGTAAAACTTTAAGTCTAAGTGGGTCCATTAATTCCCCACATGTTGGGACTTGTGGTACTCGAAGTCTCAGCATGTGGAGGAGGGCTTCTGAGACTTGTAGTTCTACTGTGAAACTCAATGTATTTTTTTTTTATCTTCTTTTTTTAACGTTAACCGCTGCCAAGTGGTGGTGGGGACAGCCCCGGGCCTCAGCTCTGGATGGCTGAACTCTTTATTTGGGGGTCCCCACTCCCTCAGGTACCCTGTCCAGGCTGACCAGCCATGGAAGTAGCATTTTCAACCGGAGGACCCCAGGTGTGTCATGACACCGCTAGCTCTTCAGGGAGATGGGCAGGGTTAGTGTGGGCTGCGGGCGGCAACAGGGGAGCAGCGGTGGGTGGCAACTGGCTCTGATAGAATGGGGTGCGCAAGCCCCATTCTGTCAGATGGTGAAACATTTTTTTTAACGTTAACCGCAGCCAAGTGGTGGTGGGGACAGCCCCGGGCCTCAGCTCTGGATGGCTGAACTCTTTATTTGGAGGTCCCCACTCCCTCAGGTACCCTGTCCAGGCTGACCAGCCATGGAAGTCGCGTTTTCAACCGGAGGACCCCAGGTGTGTCATGACACCGCTAGCTCTTCAGGGAGACGGGCAGGGTTAGTGTGGGCTGCGGGCAGCAACAGGGGAGCAGCGGGAGCCAGCTGTGGGTGGCAACTGGCTCTGATAGAATGGGGTGCACAAGCCCCATTCTGTCAGATGGTTAAACATTGCGGTTGGTGATGCTATTGCCAGGAGCAGCTCAAATGAGAGCTGCTCCATCTGTATACTTATCTCTATTGGGGAAAGATATAGCAACTTAGGGGGAAATTTACTAAAGGAAATTTGTAAAAAATAGGTGTATTTGTATCAAGAAATACACTTATTGTTGACATTTACTATCCCGAAAATACGTCAATTCGTAGTTGTATTGATAGCACATCAATACGACTACGAATTGCCATATTTTCGGGATAGTAAATGTCAAAAATAAGTGTATTTCTGGATACAAATACACCTATTTTTTACAAATTTTCTTTAGTAAATTTCCCCCTTAATAGCAGTGAAGTTCTTATATTAGGCCAGGTTGGGTAGTATAATACAAAGAAATTTTGTTAACACCTATAAAATATGTGAAAATGCACTCAAAATATGACTGGCCAGCAAATGGCATGCGATGCGATTTTTAATTGTACAAGCACCCTGATGGGTTCATACAATGTTAAATGCCCCTAGAATGTTAAGGCGACCCCCACTATGAATGCCAACCCGAAGCGCAGTGAGCGCAGCGGTACATGTCCTCCGATCCTTTTCACTATCCACGTCGGTGTGGAGTTAATTTTAGATATTGTGGCGAGCGCACGTGGTATACGAGCCTGAAGAGTGGCGATCAGATGCGGAATACATGTGAAGTCATGCACGTCCCCTCGCGGGGCTCGCTGTGCTCACCACGCTTCGGGCTCAGTGGCTCGCTGCGCTCGCCACACTATCTAAAGTGAACTCCACACCAACGTGGATAGTGGGGGTATGAAAAGGTCGGAGGACGTGTACCGCTGCGCTCGCCACGCTTCGGGTTGGCGTTGATAGTGAGGGTGGCGTTGACAATGGGGGTGCATTTAACATTGAAAGCACCCGTTAGGGTGCTTGTACAGTTAAAAATCGGATCGCGATTCGATGCATGCAATGTACTAAGATGAACATTGTGGGTGCCATGATAATACACAAGTTCGGAATATTTTAATGATAAAATAATTTAGATACTAATGCATTTACACTTTATCCCTGACAACCAATCAGGACTGATCCAGCACTGATCCAGTCAGCCCCGCAGCAAACGCCTGGAGTGTACAGCAGCTAGTCCTAAGAAACACAAAATAGATTCAGTGCGCAGGTAAAATCCCATGCCTTTCTATAAGTCTATTTGAAATACTGTATCATGGCATTATTATTAGTGGTAATAATAGTCAGTACAGTTATATAAATACCTTAGACTAAAGAAAGGACACAACAAAATTTAATACAGAAACTGCTGGAAGGTTTCAGAAGGGATCATATATTATAGAATCAATACTTAGGCTCTTGAATTATTTGTAAAAATTAAAAAAAAAATTAAGATTTGTGGCACACTGTCAATCTAACACCTGCTTTTGAAATATACAGTAGAATTCATTATATTCATATATTAATTGTTTTGTACTTCTTTGAGTACCAAGTGAATTTGCCAAAATTGGTTTGAAAATTGCCAAGCAAACCTTTTTA
The DNA here is from genome assembly GCF_055691185.1 of Crinia signifera. Lineage (NCBI taxonomy): Eukaryota > Metazoa > Chordata > Amphibia > Anura > Myobatrachidae > Crinia > Crinia signifera. The sequence continues at coordinate 81,649,962 of NC_139222.1, forward strand.
TTCATCATAATGACCTGAAATGTTTACCTTTTTATAAAGGAAATACGTATTTTTGTTTTTTTAATACAACATATTTTATTCTTTACTCAATTTAGAGAGAAGAAGTATGTGAGTTAGTGTTACAGAGTTAGTGTTCACAGCTACAGTATGTATTGAGTTAGTGTTACACTATTACAATATAACAATGTGTTGCCTGGCTTCTTTGAGGCAGAATATTAAAATTGATTATAGCACCTTTTTTTAAATTTGTTTCTTTACCAATATAACATTTTAGCACTAATTGTTACAGCAACAAGAAGTACTGGCAATGAGGCTGAGCACCTGGTTCCTTTTAAGAGAGAGGACTGAACGATTAGCGCAGGAACTCAGGAGGCTTGGTCTGATCTGGTCCCCCACATGGTTCCCCCCTGTACAGACGACACATGCTGAAACCAGAGTCAGCCGTATCCTGCACAAGCCACCAGCACCAACCAGAAACATTGGCAAGATGGCAGACGTCGCCGCACCTAAGAATTAGCCTGTTGCCTCCTCCAGAGAAGCTGTCTGGTCATTCCCATCCTGCGATGCCGCACACCACCATGTGCACCCCGGCGGGCGCTCCTTGCTCCGGAGGTAAGCCTCCGATATGTGACAATTATTTATATAAATATATTGAAGATTGCTAAATATTAAGTTTAGTTAAATTCTTTAGGACACCTCTGTTAAAATGGGTTTTAAGCGTGTTTATCTCTTTTGAACTACAGTAAATTTGTTTGAAAATTGAATGCATTTCTTAAGTTTTATTATCGTATCTTTATCCTAGACTAATTGAGATTTAGTGGGTTTCCAGACATCTTTGTTACAGAACAAATATAATTATTATAATTGAAAGATAATTATGCTGTTTGTGTCTGTTGTGGGTACTGTCCTTTAACTCTCTTCCAGGGTGTGGTACTGCAAGAGAGTAGCTCAGGTGAGAAGATGCCCAAGAACCAGGCACTTCTATGTTGTATGCACTTGACCCACTATGCCCTAATCTACCCAGGGTACTAAAATAAAGAAGATCATCCTTTTTAGATATATTATTTTTTTCCCTAGTCTGCAAATGGCATAAGAAGCAAGGTGGAACTCCACAACGATTTTTGAGATGACTAAAAAAAATTGTCATGGTTATTAAATATATATGTTGCTCCCCTCCATTATTATTTTTTTTTTTTAAGTAATTTTTCGATAGACCCCATACATGATTTTCTTATACTGTAATTCTAACTTGGAGATAAGTAAACATTTCAAAACTGATATACAATAGACAAGACAAAAATCAAAACTGCGCATGCTTCAAAGGTCAATGCTAATAAACATTTATTAAATTAAAATAAAAAAATGTAATATAGACAAATTATTATAACATTACATCATAAAAACCTTAGTGGTACCACTCTGGCTAAAAACATAAAACATAGGTCACTACAACATTCAAGGCTAACATGTTCCCCACAAGCAGGGCAGTTAATAGCACTTTTAGAGTTGTTAGTATTGCAACAGCATTAGTTGTTAATATAGATATGCATATAATTATTACAGTTGTAATGAAGAAATGGATTTTTGCACTCGCGCTGCTGAGATCAGATATATACCTCGTGAACCGTACTGAACAGAAGGACACCAGGGCACGTTTTGATAAACACTGTTAAATTTTATATTTAAAAATTTGGTACTTGTGAGTTATCCGGGCTCCCGATTTTTTGATTGTATGCCTTAAGTTAAGGCATACAATCAGATGCGATGCGATGCGATATCGCATCGCATCGCATCCGACCATCGGATGCGATGACCCGATTTTTCCATAGGAATCAATGTTAAAATGGACTGAGTCCATTTTAACATGGAATTCAATGGGAAAAAGGGGTCCTTTTCATACCCCTACTATCCAAGTGGGCATGGAGTTGGATATAAATCTGTGGCGAGCGTAGCGAGCCACCGAGCCCGAAGCGTGGCGAGCGAAGCGAGCCCCGCGAGGGGACGGTATTCCGTGTCCCCTCGCGGGGCTCGCTACGCTCGCCACGCTTCGGGCTCGGTGGCTCGCTACGCTCGCCACAGGTTTATATCCAACTCCATGCCCACTTGGATAGTAGGGGTATGAAAAGGACCCGATTTTCCCATTGAATTACATGTTAAAATGGACTCAGTCCATTTTAACATTGATTCCTATGGAAAAATCGGGTCATCGCATCGCATCGCATCCGATGGTCGCATGCGATGCGATGCGATGTCCCGATCCGACCCGATTTAAAAATCGGACGCCCGGATAACTCACAAGTACCAAAAATTTTTCATGTTAAAAATGAGCTTATACACATACAAAACATTACATAAATATGGACACAAAATTATAAATGAAAAATCACAGGCTGATACCATATAATTTCATATAACAATGAAGCACTTGAATAGGTTTGTGTCAAGTAGCCAATTCCAAAACGGGTCACGTATTCAGTCAATACGTACCTCCTACCATTGCCCCAACCCACTTCACCCTGCTACTAACATTTTGGCTGTTGAAGCTTCATACTAATATTGCTCCTGAAATCTATCTTTCTATTGACCGAATACGTGACCCATTTTGGAATTGGCTACTTGACACAAACCTATTCAAGTGCTTCATTGTTATATGAAATTATATGGTATCTGCCTGTGATTTTTCATTTATAATTTTGTGTCCATATTTATGTAATGTTTTGTATATGTATAAGCTCCTTTTTAACATGAAACATTTTTAAATATAAAATTTAACAGTGTTAATCAAAACGTGCCCTGGTGTCCTTCTGTTCTGTAAGGTTCACGAGGTATATATCTGATCTCAGCAGCGCGAGTGCAAAAATCCATTTCTTTTGCAATCCTCCAGTGAGTCATAAGCAGACTCACCTGCACTTGCTGCAGCTGAGCCCAGGCCAATCCTATTACTAATCACTAATTAAATATTTTTTCATTTAGCACCGGGCCCTGTGGTTTGAAGAGGACCCTCAGAAGTCCACCCTACACCCACAGAACTGTGTTTCACAGTTGTAATGAAGTAAAATAAAATTAGTGTCCTGGATTAGCAATTTGATAAGCTGTAGCCTGTTAGCTTATATGATGTTAAGGTGCCGTTATTTTATCCAATACAGGCATACAGTTATACTTAATAGTCCTTTGTTAAGTCTGGCCAGACATTTATGACTGGGTACCTTAATATTGCCACGGTGTCTTGAATCGCTTAGCTCCCAGTTGCTGGTGCTGAATCACCTTGGTATGGCAACTTTATCCGGAGTCTTTGCTTTCTGCAGATGCTGGAGCCGTGGTCAATATGTAATCAAGTGAAGTTGATGACAAGTGAAAACTGAAAGGAATAAGTACTCCAACACGTTTTTCGCTCTCAAAGGCTTTCTCAAAGAGATTGTGTAAGAGTGTGCTGCCCAGTGTCCGATATTTATAGTTAACAGGCATAATAAGTACATCCTGCCTTGTAGCGGTAACTCTGTGCCTTTTCCGGCTTTCCCTGTGTTCCACCGATTACGCAGTTCCACTTCCGGTCATTGCTCGGCATACGTCACTATTAACTGTGTTGTGATTGGCTTTCTTTGCGTGGACATTCATGTTCCAATCACAACTCGCTTGTTGCATCTTACTGATGTTAAAGTGGGCGGTTTCTTGCGTTCCACACATATCTAGCTATGTCTGTACTCTTCATGCTTATTATATGGCTGTATTGATTTCCATGTTTGAAGCTATGGCGGCCATTTTATTCAGTGGAATGTAGATGTTATAGCCCTCAGGTTACTACACTTAAACATTTATATTGTAATTTATTATTCATATATCACAGCATAACTATTAATGCATACCGAACTCCAATTCTCTTCATCTATTATTATTCATATGTGGCAGCTAACTGTTTATTCTTTTCGTATTTTGAACAAAATGTATCTTAGAGTTTCGTTTCGAATAATTGGTGTAATTAATCATTAAAAGATAAAAATTGGAAGAATTATTAAAAATGGCTGAATTTTATATGTACAAAAAGAAAAATATACATATATTTAAAATGAAAATTAATATCTAAATGATTGTTTAGAATAGATTATTTTTGGGTTAGTTATATTATGACATGCACAGGACATCTGAATTTACCAATAGAGACCAATTATCACACGTGTATATGTATGCATGCATACATACATACCCACAAATAGGTTTCTATGAGACAGTAGGAGCATATGTACTATAGCTACATTAGTTTCTAACAGATGTTGCGGAGGACGTATTTGTTTTCAAATGACAGAAAATCAGATTGAATATTACTATTCTGGTGGATGTATAGATAGATATATACTAAATATAAGTATAGGAAGCACATAACGAAAAATTGTGTACTTTTCATTTAGTTTAAATTAAAGACCAGTAGAGTAGTTGTTGTTTGTCAGCATATAGATTATACTAGCAGATACAATGCTATCTTCTTATAGAGTTATATCGGTGTGTATTCATATTAGGTTAATGATTTTGGGACATGTATATTAAAACTTGTCATGGTGATATCCTATTATTCATTCTAATGAATCACAGATCATATATATCTCTATCTATATCTAATCTATATCTCTGTATAGAGCACGGCACTCCGACCTTGGCTTCAAAGTGAATGACCTGGTGCCGTCCATGTTACAGACAGCCCAGCCGGACTGCCTGGATAGAAATAATTGTGGGGATGAGGCGGCACTCAGAGTAAATAAACAACCAGAAACCTGGATGGTCACCAACGTTTCTGAGCTGATTTAGCTCTTTTATCAAGGTGCAGAAGACCTTGATAAAAGAGCTGAAACAGCTCAGAAACGTTGGTGACCATCCAGGTCTCTGGTTGTTGATTTATTCTGAGTGAGATCCCCGCAAATATAAATCTCTATATCTCTATCTCTAATGTTGAATACTTATGGTCACTCGAAGACTCAAGTTTCCATGTCTGTTCATGTCTCTGGTCTGGATGGACCTCCAGTCCCACAGCAATAGCACAGACATGGGTCACCCATTGAATGTGAAAATTCATAAGGATAGCTGATGTTATGTGATTGGTATTATGGCTGCCCAGAGGGAAGTGAGTGGCAAAGCAAAGTCATATATATCACAAGACTTCCCGTTCATATGTAATCAACCTTAATAAGTGTGCAATTTCCTTTTTTGTTCTTTATTTGGTTTTTAGAGGTTTTTTTTTTCTCTCCCCCCCCCCCCCCCCTTCTGTATTGGGCCCCTGCACTCATAACTGTCTGCAGTCCGGATGGACCTCTGGTTCTGTCTACAGAAAGAGCACTGGGTTACCCCACCCTGATTTTCAGTATATCCATGGGTGAAGTACTGTATTTAATAGGGGTTATTAATTTTACACAGGGGGGTTGATTAGATGTTATTTAATTCAATCGTGTCATGGATCCCATTCTAAAGATCCAGTAGGCCTTGTGACTGCAAAGCCTACTGAACCTATCTCCTCTCCTTTTTGTTGCTTTGACCATTTCTATTCCTATAATGGATACATTATATACTTTCCCTTGTTGACATGCGAAGATATGTTTGGAGACAGAGTGGGACTTCAGCCCCCCCAACATATTTCTCCTATGTTCCATCCCTCTCACATGTAATGTCCGTGTTGTTCGGCTGTTGATATACAATAGGTTGAATAAATGTTTTGCATTGGTTTTGTTAATCCCAAAATCATTTCTGTTGTGACCTAAATGTCTTCATAAATAGAATGCAGAATGGCATTTTGACAAAGTAAAAATGTAATCCAAAGGTGATACACTGGCACGATCATGGAACTTTGGTGAATTTAATGGGGAGAAAAGATTAATTCACAGACCGTTTATTTAAACTAACATCTCTAGTCCTTATAATGGTCCCAATTTATATATTCTTTTAAGTAAAATTCATAAAATATATCTTTAATATCAGAAGGTCTACTATTTTTTTTAAATTATTTTAATATAAAGATCCCTAGACTTAAAGTTATAGTTTTATTAAAATCCTAAATACAGTATGGTTTTCAAGCCACGTCACAGCATATTCACACCGCAAGCTGGACCTAGGTCATTCTTTTTTGGATAACCCGGGTTCATTGACCCATAACCTGGGTCATCTGATGGTCAACCCAGGTTACTACTTGGGATGGATTTCTGGGTCACTTGAGGACCCTTTCACACAGAGCAACCAACTGGAATAACCCATATGGAAGTGAAGGAATGACTAGGGTATGGGTTATGAAATAGATTTTTAGCCTGAGCTTTGTCTACAGTTAGGGATAGGGTAGTCAATGGTATTTTTATTATTTTACCCCAGCTGTGAGAATAATCGGACTGTAAAAGGTCAAGCATTGTCCTCTAATTTCCCTGAGAAACAATAACTTATTTAATTTAATAAAGTTTCATAAATTAAGTCTCAGAGTTTACTTTTAGAACTTTTATCGAAAACTTCTCTGCTCTGTTGGGCACTGATCAAATCCAATTTTTAGTACAATAAACTTACATAGAAAAAAACTTTTAGAGTGAATAACTTCCTGATGGTATAAATGTGCAGAACAATTACGGTGACCCTTTTAGTATTGAATAACTTGTACATTATTGCAGGCTAGGAGATAAAGACAGAATAGAAGCTAAAATTACACAGAGCAGAGGGGAGGATGAATACATAGTTAAGTGATTAGTGTAACTGCAAAATTCGCTGCTCGTCTGTTATTTCTTGTGATTGGCGCAGCTGTTCAATTACTTTTTCTGCTGATTAACATTACAAACCACAATAAGTTCTGCAGTTTGCATAAATGCTACATTTCTACATTTTGTATACTCACCTTTTTGCAACTGTGAGCAGAGATCAAAATGTAAGATGTCGTCATCATTTTAATATATTGAAGTGATTATAGATTTCTAACATTGTCAGAGAGAGTACTGTATTTTAAGATTGTAGTTGGTTAATTGATATGTATGCTGTGGCTTTGTAGAGACCTAGTTTGTGTTGACAAAGGCAAAGGTGGAAAAGCACCGGAATATCTTACATTTGTCCCAGCAATCAGGGACCTTTTCATGCGCCATAATGGTATTGTCAAAATGGCATTTTTTTTCAAAATCACTAAGAAAAGGTCGTATTTGAAGTTGTTTACAAGACAAATGATTCCCCTTAAGTATATGGCCTATTTACATAAGGACACCAGTTTTATTCTGTAGTATTCAGGATCCTTTGAATGTCACACAGCTTGAATTCAGCTTTCACATTTCACTTTGAACAATCAAAAACAATTTAGAGAAATGAGTTCTATTTACTTCTTCCATCGACATGACTTCTTTTCATAAAGTCTTTCGCAGTGGGGAATGCTGAGAGCAGCTTTACTGAGCTCAGTTCAAAAGTGCAGGAAATGTTCAAAAAAGACGTAAATATTGAAATTCACATTTATAGTTCTTGTTTGTGAAATCTATGCATGAGGAGATTATGAACAAGACCTGATTAGCTCCTGGTGTTAGTTGAAATTACAATATAAACAAATACAAAACTATAATGTGGGTAAAGTAAACTTGGCCGAGATTAGCTGTCACATAATAGCTGTCACATAATAGCTTAAATTCATACAAGCATGTTTTGCAACAGAATTTTCCACAGTGTAACAATATTTACAGATACACAGGGCATTATGAAGAAGATGGTAATTGTATATGAAAAATAAAATTTTCCAGATTGTATAAAATAAATAATTGCGTACTATGGATCTGTGAAACTTGTCAAAGGCGTTTGCAAAGGGGTTTGCACATGTGCATATTCGCACATGCGCAGTCCCCCACCATCAGCCAAATCTGAATCGCCCTCTGTTAGGGTTTGTATTACTGAAAAAGCCCACATTTCTAGCTATTCATTTTGACAACATAATCAGTATTACTTTAGTGCTACATTAACCCTATGTAACGTGTATGGGATTTCTGACTTTTTAATACTGTGTTGAAATCTTTTAGTAGGGTCAGAAGATAAAACACAATATACAGAACTGTCAGCCAATTGACGATCTAGCTCAGCCCTGTAGTCACATAAGTTTTGTATCACTATCCCGCCCCCCTTATCGGCGGGGCGGATAGTGATACTACGATCGACACTCAAAACTTTAAGGGCATTCTGTTCAATACGAGAAAATATGATGTAATGGCTGATCTGCTGCATTAAATCTGATCATAGAGTAATTTATAAGACGAGTATAAGTCTTAATTGATGTGTTGCTACTGTGGGGGTCAAAAGTGGACAAGTGTTGTCGACGAATAAAGTCACCTTTTATGCTGGAATCAGGAGTAGATGTTGATCCCTGAAAAATGTGTGACCTGCAACTTTATTATTGCTTCCAATAAGTTTAAGCACCCACACTCTTCCAAAGAGTATAGCATTAGACATGTACTCACGTGCGATACTCAATTTATTGTCTATGCAATAATCTGCCCTTGTGGCTTATATTACATAGGCATGACATCGAGGAAGTTTAAGGAATGCATGGGCATGTACCACTCTGCGATTAAAGCTGCTTTACTAGGCAAAAAAGCAGAGCAGCCTGTTGCTATCCATTTTAAAGAATTCAATCACACACTGGAGTCACTTAGATATCTGGCCATTGACCATATACCACAATCTAACCATGGTAGAGACAGGTCAAACGCCTCCTAAAGTTGGAGGCTACTTGGATACACAGGCTTAATACTGTTGCACCTCATGGATTGAATGAGAGGATAGTATGGAGTACCTTTTAGTTGACCCTGCTATTAGTTTTTGATCAATACTATTCTGTATGCTGTCTATGTTATCTCTGGTTAGTCTATATGCTAGTATTCAGCACATTGTCTTTTCGGGTATCTACATTCTGTATATGTTTTTATTGTTTATATATGTTAGTTGCACATTTTATAGTGTCAGGGTTCTCCCATGGTGGGCGTGGCTTTTGGGTGTCAGTCACACGTCTGTCACGGGTGAGAGCCGTTTCTGACGTGGGGCTGGGCCCTGACTGCGCTTTACCGCTGGGGCACCTGATTGGGTCTATGGGGCAGATGTATTAAGCCTTAACAAGAGATAAATGCAAGGGTGATAAGGAGAGATAAACTTCCAGCCAATCACCTGCCAACTGCCATGTTACAGGCTGTGTTTGAAAAAAGTCAGTAAGGAGCTGATTGGCTGGACGTTTATCTCTCCTTATCACCCTTGCATTTATCTCTTGTTAAAACTTAATACATCTGCCCCTATATGACATGCAGTTATTTTTATGTTGCGTTCAGTTGTCATGGCGACCGGTACACAAGTGAGAGATGTGTACTTGGTCCTCTTGGCTTTCTGGATGCGGCTGGACTGACTGCGTGCCCACTGTTTATTTTGTTGAATTGTTGCATTATTTGTGTTATGGCCTGTTTTTTTAGTACTGCCACTACGCTGATCGTCTGTCCAAGTCCCTGCAGCATTGTCCCGGCGGGTCTCCATGGCAATGAAGATGTGTGTGAGAGCCGCATCTGACGCTATGTGATGACAGGAGGGGGCGGTGCTTGGGGAGACCGGGGGATGCCGCTGGTTCTGATAGCCGGATGCTGCGGCGGGTTTCCATGGTGATGGCGCCGTGGGTGTGAGGCATGTGCGTCATCGCTGTGGGACCCGTGCATAGCTGAACGGGCTTGTCAGTGAGTACCAGCGTGAGGGAAGTGGCGCCAGAGGCTGAGTCAGCTGTGAACAGTGCCGTGATCAGGACGGATGGCGGCGCTGATTGTGTCCACTTACTGCCCGTCCACTCACACCGCATTGGAAAAGAAAAAGACCTGCAGATGTGAGGCTCCATGTTAGTCACCAGCCGTGGCACCCCAGGGAGCCGCGGCGCACAGTTTGGCAACCACTGCAGCTTAGACTAAACAGCCGGGCAGCACACAGCTCTCTCTACCCGGCTGTTTTTTCTTTACATTTTAAGCGGCTGGTGGTCTAATGGGTGGTCCGGTGCAACCCTGGACCACCCCTTAGATTCGCCTATGGTTGTGACTGAGTGACTAGGAAACTTAATACTGCTAGTGAAGCAATACTTTTAGATTCCAGGGAAGCCGGAATAACTTTGGGCAATGTCTCTGGACGAGAGCAATAATGAATGTCTCTTGACAAATCAACATAGTAATGCTTTCTTAGGAATGTAATAATACAATGAAGAAACAGTTAGGATTATCTGGGGTGTACTCAGGGTTAACTCTTGCTGTGACTGGCATGACTGCAAGATATTGATTACAGCCTGATTTGTACTCCTGTGGCCCAGGTGGTGAATCCACATCAGTACCTGAACCTGACCCTGCCTCTCTCACTATACCCAGAGTTGGCTGGCACCTGCACTGGTCTTAGACTTTGCTACTAATAGCTGCCTTTTCAGGGCAGACTAGCTCCACCCTGTACTCAAATGCCACCTGGTCTTTCGCAGTGACACAAAGTCCCAACCGAGTCAGGGTACTAGTAAGAGGATAAACTGACTAAATAACAAAACATTACTAGGCTCTGCACATATACATACATAAGAGTATGCAACCTTGCAAACAGTACCTGAACACAGGATTTGCATCCCTTACCGCTGTAATATGAATCCGTCGCAATAAACAAGGTATTGCGGATAGGAATAAAACATAACTGCCTCAGCGACGCCAGGCTATACCAATGTCTCTGGCATCTGCCAAGAGACAAATTAACGAGAAAAATACACTAGATAAGTCAGCAGGATATTAGACCTTCACCCCAAATATATCCATGACTCTGTCTGTCTCAGAACAAAAGCTATGGCTCCAGCTGGCGCTGTTAGAATACCAATTGCAAATAGTTATGAAAGGTGCCACTTCCACCACAATGTGTGGGGAAGCCGCTGGTACTCAAATAAGTTGGACACAGACCATATCTTACACACTGGAAGCAGTGGTTCTCTGACACAGATAGGACTTCAGAGGAAACCCAGCAGGAATGCTTGCTGGAATACTTAGACACAGACTGGAACAAACTCAACACTGGAGTAAACTCAGACAGTAGTTAGCTAGGAACTGTAAGAATCTCTAGGAACATGGAAATAACCAGGAACAGGACTAAACAGATCTATACAGGTCTATAACCAGCAGGTTCTCAGTACTGGGAGCATACTTAAATACCTAGTGGCTCGCTGCGCTTGCCACGCTTTGGAGTGGCGTGGATAATGGGGGGTTGCCTAAATCCCATTGTATGTCATACAAATGTATACTACATTAAATGGCATCGCACGCTATAAAATCATATGCGATATTATGTGCGTTGAGATCGCATGCGATGCGATATCATCGCACCACCCAAGGCCAGAGAGCAGTGAATAAATTACATGGGAAAATCGCATTGCATGCAAAAAACGCATGCGATTTTCTTATGCAGAATCGCCCACTAAGCTATTTGCTTAGTGGGCGCCCGGCAAATACAAAAGTACCTTGTGATCTCTATACCATAGAGGTTGTCTGTATGCTGAGCTGTACACCTGTCCCTATCCATATGCATTTTCATCATACAGATTCTCTTAAGGAAGCCTGAATGCATACAGTTCTGTATTGCACACACTTGAGCATGCTTCCTTCCATGACATACAAAGAATGAAGTTATGCGCTGTGCTATACAAATATGCATGACTTGTCTTCTGCTTCAATCCAGTGATGCACAAATACAAGGAAATTAGAACTGCAGCATTGACAATTTTCCTTAAATGCCCAAAATAGATTTCACAACCAACTAAAACACCACAAACTGCTCATTATTTTTTCATCGTAAACACTTGTATAAATCCACAAAATGGATGTTAGGATATGAGAAAATAACTTATTCATATGTATTCTAGTGAAATGTTAATTTAAGTTAAAAATTATACAAGAATGTGCAACAAAGAACCATTTTACAATGTTATAAGCCCTTATACAGTACTATTTCTTTCCTTTCCTTCAACATTTTTTGGGGTATTTTTATGTCTACTGTATACACTTGTTGACTAACGACTGGACAACCATCCATTTTCCACTTCCATCTTCCCTGTTACTGTTCAGTGTTGTAACCTATAAATTGAGTGGCCAATGCCGTAAATTTCTGTAGCACCCCCCCTCTGTAAATTAAAGCATGTCACCATAAAAAAGCCTACCCCCTACCCTGCCTTTCCCCGCTGCTTACCCCTCTGCCTGCTGTCGGTGGCACCCGCAGATCTACTTGTCTGCGGTCCCAGCTCTCCTCCTGGCAGGTTCCTGCTAATGAAAATGACCCTTAGAAAATGGCTGCCTCTAACAGCGCTGTTTTTGAGGATGCTAGAGGAGGCCACCACCTCCTCTAGCATCCTCAAAAAGTGTCTGCTGTAAGGAGGTGGACATTTTGTGTGGGCTATTTTTCATTAACCGGAACCTGCCAGGAGGAGAACCGGAACCACAGACAAGTAGATCTGTGGGTCCTGCCGGCGGAGAGCAGAAGGATTGGTCCCAGGCACTAGTAGCAATGCAGTGCATTGATAGCCCTGCAGAGACCCGGTGCTCACACTTACTCAGCACCTCCCCACGACTGCAAAATCTGCGGGGCTATTGTTACGCCAATGTTACTGTCATTCAATTTACTTTGTCCACTTTCTAAATCTCTATGCTCTGCACTAATGGCTCCAAAGTTTCCACAAACAATCCCAAGTACTTTCAAGCTCATTGAATAACCTCCTTTTGACATGTGATAGTCTTAAAAACTTTGTTCACACCTAAATAATATAGTCTTTTGCTATAGCTTTAACAAAGTTGTTCATAAATCATCGCTTATATTAACAATGGGTCAGATGACTTTTCTGTGATTATCCAAACCTTCCCAGATACAAATGTTGTATGTAGGTTTTAAATCCGCTCTGCTTGGCTTAAGTTTTTGATCCAGTATTGGCCCTTTTGTGTCCTATTCATATAAAACCAAAGAAAAAAAAAAGGAGTACTTTATGATCACCACGTATGATTCTTGAAGTTTAGCATGAATTGTATTGGAATAGTTTCTTATAAGCATAAGTGTTAAGGCTAGAAGGATGCAAACTAAGACTTCTGCAGGTTTTGTAAGACACGGTCACGGTCCGCAGTCACAGCAACCGCTGTTAGTTGGACACCGCCGGCAGCACATCCAGAGGGGTAAGCAGGAGACAGCGGGATGCCGCTGTCCGCAGTGACTTGTACTTTAACTTATTTGAACTTAACTTTTTATCCCACTCAGCATATCCCATTTGATGCACAGGTTCTTATCCCCTTCCGCACCTGCCCAATTGAGACCGCTGCGGTCACCTGCTGTGAACATAGGTCCCAGGTGAGGGTCCTATGGTCAAAGGGTCCTCCATAAAAGATACCCTAAAGCCCATTTTAGAGGGGTCTTGTAGAGTGATACCTAGCTATCAGACAAAGAACATTTATTTGCATCACATTATACTGATTTATTGATTTATTTTCTTCTCCTTTTTCATCACTTACATACCAAAGTTACCACTCACATAACAACACTAGTTGAGTGCTTAGTATTCCTGCTGTACTGTAACATATCACCGGGGTCTGAACAACCCCAAATACGGAGTAGCTCCTATAATATAATAGGCATATACTGTTGGCAACTCAAGCGCGATTATCCACCTAGATTATAGTAACATAGTTGGTGAGATTAAAAAATGACCTAATGCCCTGTACACACGGGGCAACAGGAGCTTTGTGCTGAGTGATCTAATTAAGCACAGATCGCTGTGCACTCAGCGCTGCACCCACCGGGTATGTGTGCTGAATGATCTGTCACTGCCCGTGTTCTCAATAGAGAGAACTCGTGCAATGACTGGATTTATACTGCATGCATTAATCTAGTCAGGCGATAATGACCCGCTGTCAGATCACTTAGAAATGGGGCTGTAGTTGCCCCATGTGTATGCCCCATAAGTCCATCAAGTACAACCTTCTTTGGAAGCACCTATGAAAATGCTACTTCCAACCAGAAATATACCTGGACAAGTCCATTACAGAAGATGGGATGAAGCTGCAGACTTACTCATTGCCACTGTCCATATTTTTATAATAATAATAATAATTATAATAATAATAATAATAATAATAATAATAATAATAATAATAATAATAATAATAATGTGAAGTTTATCTTGTTCTCATTACATATATTAAGTGGTTTAGGAAAATACTTTTTGAAAAACTCAGATACTTTGCAAAAAGTTTTAAATGTTTCTCATTAGATGTGTTTTAATTATTTTTATGAATTATTGTTAAATCTAGTTCTACGTGTTATCTTAACCATTAGTGAATTTATTGGCAGGCTATTAATCTCTAAAATGTCCATAATCTTAATATCAAACTTTTTTTTTTCACTCACATCTAAAGAAGAATTGTTTCAATTTAGCTATATACTGCAAAAAAATAATATATACAGTAATTTGCAAGAGCGCTCGTGAATTTCCTAGCTTACTGTATAGACCGGTTCACAGTAAACTTTTAGTAACTTTAGATGTCTTTCAGATATTGCCTACGTAAAATAACTTGCTATGCATTTAAACTTGACCTTTGCAGATTTTTTTTTAATGTAACAATAACTGCTAAAGTCGTAAGAGCAAATGTAGCGATATATGATTGTATAATATCCTCAATGTACTTGACTACTAAATAATTCAGTGTTTTACATGCTCGCTGCATTAATATACTATTAAAGGTTGAAAACTACATTATCGCTACAGCTTGAGGAAAAATAAATCTTTCATAATTAGCTTAACTTTGATTTGATATAAATACATTCATGATGACATATATTGATGTGATGGCTCTTCTTTATTAATGACATTGCTAATCTGATTCATCCTTATGTCATAGTATGTTCTTGGAGCATAGCTACACATGACAGGTAAGCCTGCATTATGAATGCAGAAGTTAAAATAGAAATGACAGGGTCAAGAGTGAAGATGACCAATTATTAGCACAAAGTACTTCAAAAGACTTTGACATTTCTTGAAGGGTATTTAACTTCCTTAGTTATTAGAGAACTGAAGCCCAGTGTGAGTACATTAAAGAGCCTGGTGGCACAATTGTACAGGTTGAATACAAGTACAACATAAATAATAGGTGGCATATTCACAGCATTTAGAATTAATGATTGTGTCACATAATTTCATAACAATATACCAGTGGTTTCAATGCAATAACGTTTTCTATATGTAGGAGTAAATTTACTAAGATAGGAGTTCTATTGAAGAGGGAATGTTGACCATAGTAACCAATCAAATTATATCGGTACTTGTTTCCTATCTGGGCGCCCACTAAGTTAATTGAGCACCATGCTATTCTCCGTAGTGAAATCTGATCGCATCGCATCGTACACATACACGATATTGAACGATGCGATGCGATGCGATGCGATCCGATTCGATTTCCCATAGGAAACAATGTTAAATGGCTCAATTTAGCCAAATTATCATAGGAACAATAGTAAATGGGCCAAAAACACCCCTGAACATTGAAATGTCCCCCCAAAAGTAGTTGACGCCACCCCGCCATCAACGTGAACCCGAAGCGTGGCGAGCGCAGCGAGCCCGCGAGGGGCGGCGGTACGCGTCCTCCGACCTTTTCATGCCCTACTATCCACTAGGGCGTGGAGTGAGAATAGAATAGTGTGGCGAGCGCAGCGAGCCACCGAGCCCGAAGCGTGGCGAGCGGACGCGGATACCTTCACAGGTAAATGCGTCCCTTTGCGGGCTTCCCAGGTGTCCGCGTCGCCATGGACACCTGGGAAGCCCGCGAGGGGACGCGTATAACTGTGAAGGTATCCGCGTCCCCTCGCGGGGCTCGCTGCGCTCGCCACGCTTCGGGCTCGGTGGCTCGCTGCGCTCGCCACACTATTCTATTCTCACTCCACGCCCTAGTGGATAGTAGGGCATGAAAAGGTCGGAGGACGCGTACCGCCGCCCCTCGCGGGCTCGCTGCGCTCGCCACGCTTCGGGTTCACGTTGATGGCGGGGTGGCGTCAACTACTTTTGGGGGGACATTTCAATGTTCAGGGGTGTTTTTGGCCCATTTACTATTGTTCCTATGATAATTTGGCTAAATTGAGCCATTTAACATTGTTTCCTATGGGAAATCGGATCGCATCGCATCGCATCGCATCGCATCGTTCAATATCATGTATGTGTACGATGCGATGCGATCCGATTTCAGTACGGTGCCGTACGTAGAAAACCTGGGCGCCCAGATAGGAAACAAGTACCATTATATCTCTTATCTTCTAAAAGATGCTACATAAATAAGAATTACATTCTGATTGGTAGATAAGGGCAACATTCCATCTTCAAAAGAACTCCCATCTTTGTACGTTTACACCTTAAGCCCCGTACACACATTGTGACTTTGTGCTGTGGTAAGTGATCTTGTTTAGCACAGATCGCTCAGCACACATCCCTAAGCACAGCACCAGCGATGTGTGCTGAGCGATCTGTGCTAACAAATGCTTTCTTTTAGCATATGCAGGGTATCTACCCAGATCTTGACTGCATGTGCTAAAGAGCTGAACGGGGGATTGGTGATGTGCTGGAACCAGCCATTGCTATAGTACATACAAACTGAGCAATCTGTGCATAATTCAAAAACGATCTAGTCAGATCACTTAGAAAACAGCCCATAATCTCCGTGTGTATATGCCCCCTTAGTGTTTATAACTTTAATGGGTACTTGTTTCCTAGCACGGCGCCCAATATTTTCATCTTATGCGATCGCATCGCATTGCATGCCATATAGATGCATACAATGCATGTGATGCGATGGTATACGATTTTTTTATTGTACAATAACCCTGATGGGTCCTTACAATGTTAAATGGC
This sequence comes from Crinia signifera, assembly GCF_055691185.1. Taxonomy (NCBI): domain Eukaryota; kingdom Metazoa; phylum Chordata; class Amphibia; order Anura; family Myobatrachidae; genus Crinia; species Crinia signifera. Next base: position 81,666,850 of record NC_139222.1, read on the forward strand.
CCCCCATACTCAACGCCAAACTGAAGCGTGGCGAGCGCAGCGGTACGCATCCTCTGACCTTTTCATACCCCCACTATCTACGTCGGCGTGGAGTTGATTTTAGATAGTGTGGCGAGCGCAGCGAGCCACCGAGCCCGAAGTGTGGCAAGCGGTCACTGATTACTTTAAAAGTATTGCGTGTCCCCTCGCGGGGCTCTCTTCGCTCGCCAGGCTTCGGGCTCGTATTCCGCGGCCCCTCGTGGGGCTCACTGCGCTCACCACGTTTCGGGCTCGGTGGCTCGCTGCACTCACCAAACTAACTAAGATCAACTCCACGCCGACGTGGATAGTGAGGGTATGAAAAGGTCGGAGGATGCGTACCCGCCAGGTTGGCGTTGAGCGTGGGGGTGGCATTGAGTATGGGGGGCCATTTAACATTGTACGGTCCCATCAGGGTGATTGTAAAATCAAAAATCGTATACGACCGCATCGTATGCCATTGTATGACATGCGATGCGATGTGATATTTTATTGTACAACATCGCATCGCATACCATCGTATACGTTATTTAGTATTTAGTGTTATGGTATGCTATGCGATGGGTGCCGTGCTAGGAAACAAGTACCCTTTAATGTAATGTATGATGCCAAAGCATGCTAAGAGTAGTGATATCCACAACAGTAATGGAACTACAATGATATCTTCAAGAGGTCATTTACATGATGGGACAGAAAAAAAAATATTGAATTTCCCCTGAATACACTGGCACCATCAAACCTGTTTCAATGTAACAAGATTATCATGCTCTTGTTTTCTTGCAGATAATAAAGTTCTGCAAAATGTCATAGTGTACAGGGGGTGAAATTAAATGAGAGATTCAGAAAATGAGAGATTTTGTTAGAAAATTCCAGGTTTTTTTAAAGTGCAATCCTTTACATTTTCAAAATCAAGCTGGTTTTGCTGTGTAAATGATTGCCGCTTTAAAAAAAAAAAAAAAAAAAACTGGATATTTCTTACCAAATCTCTCACTTTCTAAATGTCTCATCCTATAAAATTTCACCCAGTATGTTTTAGAAATTCTCACAATTAAACTTCGTTCACAATATTGGTATTTTATTGATCGTGTTATAGCTGCAGCCTATTGTGCTGCACTTTACAGAAATATTTTATAATTTCTCTCAGTTCTTTTTCTAAAGGATCTTAAAAACTATGGGGTAAGTCCGACCTGCTCGCAAGGCACCGCCCCATCAATTGCTTACAACCCACCACCATCTGGATCCCCTCGGTACACTGCTTGAGTTGATGTGTATGGTTACATATCCGCTCGCATGCGCCCACACAGAGGAGAAATCATTTGATGGTTACTCACCATCAAATTAATATCCCTCTGTTCATTATGAAAAGTAAGGCTGGACTTTTCAGATGGATGCTTTCTGAGGAATTTGGGGTGGTCATTGACGTCATGTGATGTTATCTGCCCACACCAAGTAAACAAGGCCATGACTGAGTTTGCTGGGGTCTGCCACCATTTTTGTGGGCACACACGTTAAACGCTGGGCGAACCCCAGTAAACGCCCCCTGCCTGTCACTTAGGCAGAGAGGGCCCCGGTGAAAGACAAATTCAGAAGGCGCTTGCTGTGGGGGTTTGCACTGGCACATAATTGCGCATACACAGACCCTTACCATTGCGGATGGGGACAAATTTGGGCCTGTACAAAAAAAATATGAAGCCACAATATTTTTACACACTACAGTTTTATTAAAAGTCAATGTGTGAGATGTAACCGGATGAGCGAATCAGAAAGAGAGAGATTTGGTAAGACATCTTGATTTTGGCAACCAGTTTGATTTTGCAGTGTACATAATTGCCGCTTTAAAAAAACTGGAGATTTCTTACCAAATCTCTTTCTGATTCTCTCACCCTACTACATGTTCCCCCCCAATATATGCTAATATTAAGTTGGAGTATGAAGAATCTGAAGCACACCTATACATGTAAAAGGCATACTAAACCCATAGAGGTTTGATATGGATTATTGAATAGTAATTGGAAGCTGAATAATTCAAATAATGTTTATGCAAATGCTTTTAAGTTGGAACAGACACTGTTGCCTTTAAGAGTGATTTAAAAAGCATTAAATGAAACTTTTGTTTTTGATATGTTAAGCAAGTTTAGAACCTGCTGCCATTGAATCATAGTCTGTGGTCAGCTAGTGTCCTTGAAGACAAGAGATACGAAAATTCAAACTTTGACAGGTTATATTTTTAATACAATAGTCATTATCACAAGACAAATCATAAGATGCTTATACTATAAAAAATCCAACATTAGGGGTGTCAAGAGCGCAAGGGGTGTTTAATTATTATAATTACTGATATCTGATTGGCCTAAGTATATGATTGGTCTGTTAATTTGATTGGTTAGTGTTGAGTCTGCAATATGTTACAGTATAAAAATGTGTTCACACTATAAATGTGTCAACTTATAGTTATCCTTTTTGTATGCTACACAACGCAGAATAAAAGAATCTTCAAGGAGACTTCACTCTTATTAATTATTTGGGCCATATCAAGGTTTGATTTGCCTTTAACCCATTTTTAATTTGTGCAATGTTCTGGTTCACTCGCAAAGGCAAATTCATACCCTCCAACTGTACCATTTTAGCTGGTACAGTACCGTTATTTTATGGTCTGTACCGGCTAAAACCAATGTACCTTTTTGTACTGGTTTTCATTCGGTATCAGTGGGGCTGCAAATTGTCGAAATATTTCCATGCTTGTCCTGTGATTAGGCAGTCCCTGAGGCAGTGAATTTGTTTGTGTGATTGGCCAGTGCTGTGTCAGTCACAGTGCTGCTGCCTCTAATTGGACAGTCCCTGTGACAGCAGCACTAACTGCTGTATGATAGTTACTCATTTCTGGTCAGTGTGTCCCCCCCCCCCAGTTGAGGTTAGGAGGACTCCGAGGCAATGGCTGCCTTGCTGTGTACATGCACTGTGCGGCGGATCCCAGCAAGGAGACACTCCCTGAGCAGCAAGGAGAACCCGAGGCTCCCAAGCTGGATGTACGAGCATGTGCAGGAGGGCCACAGTGCATGGCAACTGCTGGACATGGAAGAGCTGAGCCAGAATCTGGATACTGCAGAGAGGGAGCTAAGGGATACCCAAGGAGGGGGAGCTAAAGGCTGTGGTGAGCCGGGGAGACCCTCAGCAATGTATAACTGGGAGAAGGCTCTCTGCACAGGGGGTCATTATTCCCACTCTGTAGCCCACTATATACTGTATATATTGGTCTATAAATATATTTTTTATTTTTGTGTGTGTGTGAGGTGCCAAGGAGCAGAGCAAATTGTACCTGATGCAAGGAAGGCATCACTTTACCATAACAACATTTATTGAAACAATAGGAAAGGGGGCATGGCCACACCCACTTTACCCACAGCCATGCCACTTCCCCAATTTATACCAATTTTTAGGTATGAGATGATGAAGGGTATGCAAGTTCCTTCTCAAATGTACAAAACCATGTGCACTGCAGGTGGGACAGATGTAACTTGTGCAGAGAGAATTAGATTTGGGTGAGGTTTTACTTCAAAGTGAGATCTATATTGCAGTGTAAAAGTAAAATAGTCAGTATTTTCCCTCCGCAGAAACAAAATAACTCATTAAAATATAATTCTCTCTGCACATTTTACATTTGCCCCCCACCTGCAGTGCACATGGTTTTGTCCATTTGAGAAGGAAGCCTTTGTGAGTGAACCAGAAAACCAGAATAAGGGCCCAAGTGTGTTGTATGCCTAACATGTTGGAACAATTATCAGCATATCATTATAGTAGCACCAAGTGCAGCAGAGATTTTTTTTTTTTGGGGGGGGGGGGGGGATTACATTCTTATTAACTACATTATCTATACAGAGAGGTTTAGGGGAAATCTAATAAAAATCTGTTTTGATCACCATAATGTAATTTTATAAGAATGATCAGCATTCAGTATAATATAAATACATTAATTGCACAAAATAACAATTCCACTAAATATTAATACATTTTCAACATGAACTGAACTTTGAGTTTGAATTAATTTTAGGAGTTAAAATAAATGCTAAATATGCTTTTCTCATTTAATTTAATTAATCTACTCCTTTTATGTGGGTTTGTGCGTATATATATATATAGAGACTAGAATTTGCACAGATTGATTTTACTGAGCTCCATGGAATTGCTACTTGTACAGTGGTTCCCACATCATTAAAATATTATATAAAAGACATGTTCTTTTCATACTTGAATTAGCACTAAGGAAGACATTTTTATTGGTGGAGATTTAGGGTTTTGGCAGTGCTTTACAAAAGTAATGTTTTTTTATTTCTTGTTATTGGTGTTAATTATTCGAGCACTACCCTTTAACCCTCCTATCTGCAGCCGTACCCTCCTTAACTGCAATCTAACCCACCCCATGACTCTCCTTTAGTGCCTAACCCTAACTATACCCCCTAAAATCCTAAACTCCCATACACTGCCTAAACCTACCCATTCCTCTTATCTATTTCAGGCATTGCCTATTCCACCCAATGTAACCTATGTACCATACCTACGATGCCTGCCTTGCCTAATACCTCTGTGTGTAGAATAAATAAATTCTTGAAATGTATCATCCAAAATAGTTGCATCATTTTCATTGATATCTGTATTTAATACAAATCTAAACATCTGTTATTCTTTCTTGATTTCTCGTTATTCCTTTTTCTTTTTTATATTTTTGTAAATATTAAGATGATAGACACTAACTGCTGCAAACAGGTGGCATAGTAGTGCTAAAAGTCACTGTAGTGGAATATCCTTGTAGCAGGTCCTGGTCATTGCTTGAATCTGAATTGAAAAGGACAAAATCAAAATTAATCTTTATTCATGGGGTTATATTGCCATGCAAGTTGTTTTATGCGAACATTGTCATTAGTCTACAAAAAATAAAGTGTTGGTATTTTCTACTCCAGTCGTTCACCTAACTTTTTTCATTTGTACGCGTTATCTACATTTGTGTACTATAAATGTTTCCAATTTTTATTTTTGTGAATTTTTTTTAAATCTGTTTTGTAGCTGTGGACAAGGGCTAATTTGTCATGGTAAATTAAAGGTGTTGTTGCTATTGTGAGGTTTCATTTATCATGAGTTCATAAATGCACTACAGCTCATGTCATAAATCTTACAGCTCTCTAAAGCATGTTTAACGGTTACTAATATGTTGTTCTACTGGAGTTACATCAATGTGCAAGTTGCATGCATCAGCTTATACCACTTTTATATAGAAAAAGAAAAAAGGTTTGACAACCTCGTGTACATATAATAAATTACAGTAGCAACAGAAATGCAACAATTTATAGTATTTTATTTAAAATAAAACCTTAGATGTTTACGCGGTTCAAATGTGATTTTTTTTTTTTTTTTTATGCTTGAAACACTGCCATTTGCAAATTTATTCCTGGATCTTTTCATAAATTGACAGTATTTAATTTAGACAACTGGACTTAAGTCCAGGTAAACTGTGCCACACAAATATTAAATCATGACATGCCTTAACTCAATAAGATGATATAAAGTAGTAATGGTATAACATCTCTCCAAACTAATGCATAGTTCATCACAAATGCAGATACAGTACAACTCTTCTATGTAGTGTGTTTCTGAACTTTCAGAAACTACAATAGTATTATTTTTTTGGAATTTTTGTTGGAAGTTGTCTCCATTTGATCCTCCAAAATCATTGCTGACCTCCTAAAAGGTAATCAGATGTCTTTTTTTACTGTAGCCTTCTTATTTTTTTCTATTGTTGGATTGACCATCCTAAATGGCTACTAAATCAGCTTTGACATTTTATATAATTTTGCATAAGGCTGATTATTATATTGTTGAGACTGTTGGAACTAGAGACATAATGGAAATGACAGAATGAGTCAGAAAAGGGTGAGAGGCTATACATATATTTATGTATAGGTAATGCCTATTATATACTGTATAAGCTTACATTTTGGATAAAAAAAAAAAAAAATAAGCTGTATTTAGTACCAATGTCTGTTTACAATTATTATGTAGCAACACCTCATTCAGCAACGGGGATGGTACTGATCAAATTTGTATGTTACATGCTGTGATCAATATATTCTTGTAAATAATAGCCAGTGGTCTGTCTCTCACCAATTAAGCTATTGAGAAAGGTATACATTCTCCAAGCAGAATATGTTTGACAATATGTGGAACACTTATTTTAATGGCCAATACCGAGTTGCACATTTCTGTCCTCATCTAACCACTCTTGAATATGTGATCTGAGTAAATGTTCAACTTCATCACTCTTGTTTCATAATGCTCATCCCCAAAGTGCTGTGAATAGTCACTGGTAATTAATTGGAATTTCATAGGGACTTTGTCTTTACCACTTCAAGAGCCTGATATATTGTCCTATTAATCTACACAAGAGTGGCAAACAGATTTGTCACAATTTAATAATGGAAATGATAGCGATTCAACAAGTTTCATTATTGTTGGAACTTTTATCAAGTGTCCGTTTTATCATAATTTCATGGATTTTTTTTTTCATCTACAACGAATAGTGAGATGTGCAGAGAAACATTATTTCATGCTAGACACAGTGCATTTCCTGTGTATACACAATATACAGTAAATGTTCTAATTAATTGACTAAAATACAGGTTTGGTGCTTTTAAAAAAGCACACTAGTTTATATATGTAATTGCCTGCATATGTGTACTCATACTACTTTCAGACCGCAAATGACGTGTCGCACATGAGATTAGGACACGGGTCCCATCCCCAGAGCAACACGGCATTGCGGTCTGAAAGTTCAGACACCGACACGGCATATTGCCGAGTCGGTGACGTCACTTGGGGCGGAGCTGGGCGGCGGCGCATCATCGGGGGCTCGGGAGGAGGCAGTACTTGGAGCTGACAGTGCTGCCTCCTCCATATTGTGAACAGGACATGGGTCGCTCGACCCAGGCACCCGTTCACACTGCACTTGACACGGGTCATAGCCGTGTTCAACCCTGGTCATTACCAGGATTGAATACCCGTGTTGCTCGACCCGTGGTGGCCTTTTCAGACCGCACCTTGACCCGTGTTGGGGCCACAAGAACACGGCAATAACCCGGGTCTGGAGTGCGGTCTGAAAGCGGTATTAGCTAACAGCGCTAGTGACAAAAAGAAAAAAATATGGGTTTTGTACTCTGTCAGTGAGGCTGATGCAGATATTTCACACGCTACATGCTCTGAAGCCAAGCATACTGTACTATACGTAAGTTGCGGTGTCAGAGCATCTTCCCCTGACAGCGTAATAGACATACAGATGGAGCCCTCTTCATCTATCCCTTTTAATAGGAATAAGTGAGTAATACGATTACTCTGCTTATCCCCTACTGTATTATTCTATGTATTGTATTGCTGCTGAGAACAATAGCAAAGCCATGGTGAGCCATGACCTAAGGAAGATAGTTGACAGGGGCTCCAACTGTATTCTAATTTTCAACCTGTATTGTTACTGATAGGATAGGCTCTGTGAGAGCATTCAATTGGAATTGTGGGGATTTGTGTCTGAATAATTGTGCTGTTTCCAGATATGTCTATTGCAGAATACAGCTGTTGCAACTTAAGTGTATACTTTCTAATGAAGTTAGTTATAAAACAAAGTATATTTATATGGTGGCCCAATCGCAGAAATGCGTACAACTACTTTATGTAGCGATCTTTGTGCATGTAATGTGGGAACCATTATGGACACATGCTATACATACTGTGCACTGCTGCCATTGTGCTTTAGAAAATACAGCAGTGTGTGTTTGTGTGCTGGGGGAGTTATCACAGTGGATAAATAATGTGGCCTGGTTACAGTATTCACTCTGCACATAGTATGGGGGGTAGGGAATTGGTACATATTGAGGATTATTTATTATTTATTTATTAACAGTTTCTTATATAGCGCAGGCATGCTCACAGCGTGCGTGTGTGTGCGTGCGTGTGTGTGTGTGTATGTGTGGGGGGGGGGGTTTCTGTACTTGGCCTGCACAGTGTAGGTAAGGTAGGGGTTGGAGTGGATAGATTAGCACATATTGGAGGCGGTTGTAAGGGTCGGTGCTCACTCTGCACAGTGTATTATGTATGTGTTGGCAGGGTTAGGCTATGAACACATTTTGAGGAACTGTCATTATTCACCCTGCACTTTGCATGGAGGGCCCAGTGGAAGTGGTCTTGCTGCTACTGTTCTGAGGCTATGGATGCAGGCAGCTAGGCACCACATGAACAGTGATTGCAGACAGGGCTGTTGGCTGAGTCCATGGCTTTAACATATTCAGCCCGTAGGTTGAGCACAGCCCACTCCATGCTTCTCCTATTGGGGCCTGTACTGATTTGTATCTTGTTCTCAGTGTTGGATGAGGAGAATGGGGGCTATGACTAAAAGTAGGAAGGAGCCTTCCTTTTCATGACCCCCTCCATGTTCAGGCTCCTCTACGCCTTGGGCCATGCACTCATGTCACCGGTCCATCAGCTTTAGACACAGCTCGCTCTGGAAATCCTTGAGGCAGTCCGAGCCCCATACCAGCAAAACCCATGGTAGTTCTGCTATTGGATGACATTGAAGCTAAGAGTGAAATTATTCAAACCTTAGAAAGTGGAGAAGAAAATTAACCCATCAGTTTCTATCATTTTACAAGCTGTTTGGAGAGAGACCAATCGTGTCGTTTTTCAAACTTTAATACATCTCCCCGATTAGTTATCACGTTTGTGGATAATTACAAAATAGAAATAATTGATTTTGGGTTTTTAGAAAGTGCACAATAAAAAAACAGGAGATGTGATGTAGACATTTCTATAATGGAACAAAAATCTGGAATAAATCTTTTGGTTTCAAATGTATATATTAAAATCAGTGCGAACAGAAGAGAAGAAAGAAGATAAAGATCAGTACAGATGTATTCTCATATGATGAGTATAGGTGCACAAATGTTATGAAATGTACAGGAATTAACCTATATAGTATATTATTGCACAACACATCTCAACACTTGGGTGGCCAATCCCGGGATCTCTTGTATCCCAGAATTTGACCCTAAAATTACTGGGATTTCAACCCTGCACAGCCCTCTGGTCAGACCACCACATTTGCTGGCTGCAGCAAAAATGGCTAAGGGGCTAAACCTTGGTGAATCCCTTGTAAAATGTTAATGCACAAGATAAGCTCTACTTAAGAAAAAAATGGGCCTTTTTTAGGATCCTAGCATTGTGCTGCTTTCATGTTGAAAGCCTTTTTTATTGCTTCTAAACCCCGTTCGCACAGATGATCTTTTTGGTAGAGCGCTTGTCCTCCAATAAGGAAGGCAAAATTGACAGCCATGGGCAAAAGTTTTCAGAGTGAAAGTATTGTTTTTCACAAAGTTTTCTGCTTCAGAAAAATTACAAACATTTCATAAATGTCAAATGCTTTTGTTGACAATTACATTAAGTTTTATGCAAATAGTCAATATTTGCAGTGTTGACATTTATTTCTCAAGACCTCAGCAGTGCACCCTTGCATACTGTCCATCAAAATCTGTGCCAGATACTGACTACTGTCTGCCCATTCTTGACCAATCAATGCTCAGATTTTGTCATGTTTTGTGGGGTTCTGTTTCCCACCCCCTTTTAGAGGATAACCTACTGTACAAGTTCTTTGTGGGATTAAGGTCTGGGGAGTTTTCTGCCCATAGACCCAACCGTTTAATGTTTTGTTCCTAAAGCCACTTAATTATCACTGTTGCCTTATAGCAAGGTGCTTCATCATTTTGGAAACTTTTATGTTTGGGAGAAGTTGATTTTGGAATATGTTTTTGGTACCATTCTTTTATTCATGGCTGTGTTCCTAAGCAAAATTGGCAGTGAGCCGACTCCTTGACTAAGAAGCAACCCCACACATGCATGGACTCAGGATGCTTTACTGTTATGAGACAGGATTGATGGTAGTGTATAGATTCTGATGATAACATAAGGTGCTTCTTTTCTGCTCTTCATGACTCAAGGCAATTCTACAAAGGTCTTTGCCTCACTGTGAATGCAGATGCACTCACACCTGCCTGTTGCCATTCCTGAGCAAGCTGTGCATGGTGGTACTCCAATTAATAGCTGAATCAACTTTAGGAGTCAATCCTGATGCTTGCAGGACATTGTTGGGTGATCTGAAGTATTCTTTACAACTATTTAACCTCTGCACCTCAAGCAATCATATTTTGGATCATCTAGAACTTAATGGAGAATCTTACTAGCAGCAATATCCTTGCCTGTGCATCCCCTTTTGTGCAAAACATTGACTGCGCGTTTGCAGTTAACCATGGATAACCACAAAAGAACAAGAATTTATAACACCAGCCTCCTTTTTAAAAGATTCCAGTCTGTTGTTCTAACTCATTCAGCATGACAGAATGATCGCAAGCCTGGTCGTCTTCATCACTCTCACCTATGTTGATGAGAGAATCACTAACCTGATGACAGCTGGTCCTTTTGTCATAGTGCTGACATGATTGAACATTGGGTTTTTGGGGAGTATGAAGTTCAATGTCATGGTAAAAGGCACTTGGTAATTAATTTAAAGTCATCTGATCACTCTTCATGACTGCTGTCGTATTTATGATGGCAATTTGCATATACTCAAGAATGACGTACTAACTTTTGTCGGTACTTGTGGAGTATCACGGCTCCCACGACCTTGATCGTATGATAAAAAAATCGATGCGATCACACCCGATTTTGCACTGAAATGCATCAAAATGTGTAGTAAACATGTGAAATGCCCCCAAATGCCATTTTTCATAGTGTACCACCCCCATTATCAACGTGAACCCGAAGCGTGGCGAGCGGCGGCGGTACGCGTCCTACGACCTTTTCATACCCCCACTATCCACGTCGGCGTGGAGTTGAGAATAGAAAGTGTGGCGAGCGTAGCGAGCCCTGTGAGGGGACGCGGATACCTTCACAGCTATACGCGTCCCCTCGCGGGCTTCACAGGTATCCACGGGGCTCGATGCGCTCGCCACGCTTTGGGCTCGGTGGCTCGCTGCGCTCACCACACTTTCTATTCTCAACTCCACGCCGACGTGGATAGTGGGGGTATGAAAAGGTCGTAGGACGCGTACCGCCGCCCCTCGCGGGCTCGCTGCGCTCGCCACGCTTCGGGTTGGCGTTGATATTGGGGGTGGTACACAGTGAAAAATGGCAGTTGGGGGCCAATTAACATGTTTCATACTAATTTTAATGCATTTGGATGCATTTAAGATCAAAAACGTATGCCATCGTATGGCATCCGATGCGATCGCGTACGATTTTTGACCAAAAATCTGTGAAAATCGCATCGTATACCATCGTATGCCACTACATATGGCATACGATGCTATATGATGGGAGCCGTGATACTCCACAAGTACCCTTTTGTCATTTTCAAAACTTTTGGCCATGGCTGTATGTGTAGTGTATGCATATGTCATTTGTTTTGGTTTCTATTTCAACTGACTCTATTACTTGCCTCCATGACATTTTAATTACCGAGATTATAGTGATTTCACTCATGATTGTAATAGGAAAGCACTGGTCAATGCACAGTGTGAAATCTTGTTTTTGTTCAAATCTGGGAACAACTTTTATCTTACAACTATTTTCATAAACCCAGCATGCGATGGAATATGAACACTCTTGAGTTTTAAATAAACAATGCGTATGTAATCAGTAGAGCTTTGATTTTTGATAACTTCACCTACTGTGGGAGAAACTCTACTCCACAGTTTGATTTACTAAGTTTTATGACCTGCATAGCTAATGTACTACTGCATGTAGAAAATAGAAATACATTTTAATGCCAATTTGATACAACACATTACAATTGATTTTCTCTAGGTATGAGTAGTTGACCTAGAATAGCAATGTTTATAGTTTGCCGTTTGTTACTTTTAATTTTGTGATTAACCCAAAATTCAAACACATAATTGTCCCATTCATTATGGTAATTAAACATATAAACTTGAAAATTTAGATAATCAGTAACATTGTATTCTTTGTTGACCAAATACTACATTTCTATTTTGTCCTTTTCATGTTTTTAAGTATTAAGCTAAATTATTTAATTAGCTGATAAAGACAAAATTAATCCCATTGTACTACTCTCAATTGCAGAACATATTAAGCATTAATTGCTAATGTAAAATTGTAGGTAATTGTATTTGTATTAAGCTATGTGCTAACTGGTCAGGATTTTATTAATTTCAAATGAGGAAACAGAGTTCTGAGGAAAAAGTCCATTGTATTTAATTAGAAGGCTCAACAACCGGTTATTGGCAATTTTGCTAGTCAACACATGGGAAATTACTGTCTATCTCAGGATTTTCCATCCTTGGTCTTTGGGGTGCACTTACAGTCCAGGTTTTAAGGATAAGATGCTTGAGCACAGATGTTTTTTTTAAACAACTGAGGTATTAAGTCACCTGTGGTCATGTATGTCTATTCCTAAAATTTGGACCTTTTTTGTGGGCCTTGAGGACAGATTAAACAACTGTAAATTACTTGGCTGTTAAAGTCTTTGTTTGCATGGCCCTAATAATGGTCTTGTTACGGTCTAGGCTAAAACCATTAGTTCAGGAGATCCCTATTCATATTGCATATATGTAGGTAACAAATGTTATACAACTGACATGTTACATCTTGAATCTAATGTAAAGTAGACTTTGGCTTCTGAGGATAGTGAAGTATACTCTAAAGATGAGCTTCACAGATGGTGCTGTAGCACAACTTCCTTGAGATACCTGGATGACTAATTGGTTTCTTTAGTTAAGTTGGCTGTTATTCACCAACACAATGGTTGATGTGGCTTCTATTTGGTCTTTATTCACAGATTTTTTTTTTTTTTTTATATTGGTTGCTAATGTATTGTATTTATTTAGAAATATATATTCACATCTTCCCCAAACATGAAGTCCTTTCAGAATTGATTTACAGTAGTTCAGGTTCCAAAGCATAGAATGGTTCAATTATGTTTTGGAATGTGTAGATTTGCTTTCAGGGTGGGTCAAATGGTGTGATGTGGTTTGTGCAACAGGCTCAATATCAGCTAAGAAACTCACACAGGAATATGTTTGTAGATATAGTATACTGTATCTTAAGCAATATCGTCTGACCAAGGAAAACCTTTTACATGACTTATAAGGGCAAGATGTAATCAGCCTTAAAAAGTAATAAAATGGAGAGTGATAAACCATCAACCAATCAGCTCCTACCTGTCATTTTTCCAACACAGCTTGTGACATGGCAGTAAGGAGCTGATTGGCTTGAAGTTTATTACTCCATTTTATCACTTTTAAAGCTTAGTACATCTGGCCCCTATAAGACAACAGGACTTCCTGTGTAAATCTCCCAGAATATTGTGAGCAATTACACCCGGGAAAAAGATGAAAATATATGTACAGTTTTTTAGAAGTTTTATTTTCATTATTTAGGTGTATGTCACTATTATATATATATTGGAAACCGCATATATGATATTGAGAGGAAAACCATATAAAAATCAGTTAATTAATAGACAGGAACAGAAAGTCCTGCCATTTTGATGTAACCCTATAAATATGGATCCAGTCAGCATTTCCTCCATGCCTTGATAAAGAGCAGAAGCTCGAAACGCGTTGGTAGGAGGAAGGTGTCTTTTTTTCTGTCTTTAGGTGTCTGTGAGGTGAAGGTTGGAGAGATGGTAGGATCCTACTTTTAACATCTTGGTGCACACCGGTTCCACACCGTGGATCCATACCCTATCTCCTTACCTCCCTCACAGCCCAACAGATGTGGAAGTCACACGTTTTAGAAGAAGCCTTTTTAAAATGTATTTCATTATAAGAGAATTGTACACACTTTTATTCACAATACTTCCCTAAGGAGGAGACCATAAAGAAACCTTTTAAGGAGTGCTTACGGGTATGTACCCAGCTTTCAAAGATAACGTTATAAACAACCTTTCAGTGTAAGAAAGGTACGCACCCTTACTGGCATTTTATGTCAAAATATTTGTGTTCTGGAGTGACACACCAATACATCGTCCTCAGTGGCGTAACTATAAATTTTGCTCCCCCCTGCCAAGAAGTTTGTGGCTCCCCCCCTCCAGGCTCCTCTCCAGCAGGTTTCCCCAGCTTGTGATGTGATGAAGTCACACACATAACAGAGAAGCTGAAGCAGAAGAGAGACCAGCAGACACTGTTGCTTCCCTTGGCTCCAACGCATCCCAGGCCGCTCTAGCATGCAGTACACAGTAGCCAATAACCGGCTCTGTGCAGTCAATTGAATCAGTGGGGGGGAATTTGTCATCTCTGCCATGGCCTCACCCGCGTTGTGACTCGCCTCCGTTGCTCAGCCAGTGGGCAGCGGCAGGCCGCAGCATGTCAGTGCATCGAGTGGGTGCCGGCGCCCACACAGACCCTGCTGCTGCTTGCTCCCCCAAGCGGCTGCTGGGGCTGCCTTACAGTAGTTACGCCACTGATCGTCCTGTTCCCATATGTTGTCTTTGCATTCTCCATCAATGAGATGAATAAACAAGCATGAATTGTCATCAATTGTGAAAACCTTAAAACAAGATAAGTATATATCTGTAATCTCATTCAGCGCCAGCATTGATGAAGTACCTTGGCGTGTGCCCAGTCTAACAATAAATGCTCAGTTGTGTGAACAACAGCATTGTGTGCAAATCTGAATCAGGCTCTAGGTCTTTTGGAAGTAGGCTTAATTTCTTTGTCACATTTAATGTATACTGACTGCTCACAAACAAAGGAAAACAATTTGTGTCCTAGCAAAGAACATCAAAGGGACTTTGGAAGTGTGGGCGTGTCCATGTGATGTCATGACATCAGACAGTAGTGGCACAGTGTTCCTCTGGATACCTTTTGGATGGCCAGGATATGTTTATGGGGCTTCTTTGCACCTGCTGGGCCCTAGCAAGTGCCTAGGTTGCCTTGAGGAAAATCCACCTCTGCATTATCACCAAACTATTGGAATGTTATGTATCAGTTGCTGCAAGTATATGTAATCTTTGCAAAGATTTAGATATTACAAAAGAATGTCAATATAGCCATTTCAACATTAAAGTACTTATATGCTTGTTAAAGCCATGCCAAACTGTTGCACTTTAATTTTAAAACTCTGCTAGCAGTCCCTGTATAGGATATCATGACACAATGCTGTTTAAAACGATTACCTCTAACTCCCTAAGAAGTCCCCGTTTTGTAGATAACACACTATTGGGGTGAATCAGTAAGGCTCCGTAAGCTGCATACAAATGTAAGGCTCCCTTCCCTGTATGTTTTTCTGCTTTTGCATGCGAATGGGTGAGCATGCTCAGACATCCATTCACATGCAAGTGTACGGCTGAACAATCAAATGATTTCTGCCTAAGTGTTCAGACGCGTAACATATTTAAATGAACCATTATTAAAAACCATCCTCAAGTTCAATGCTATTAGAAATAAGCTGTCAAGCCAACACTAAAGGGATTGGTTTGAAATCCCGGCGGTTGAAATCCCGGTGGCCAAAATCCTGACCGCTGAAATCCTGACAAGGGGGGACATGGATCACCCCCCCCCTTTGTGGCCTCACTGTGCTCGCCACACTAATTTATTCTCCCTCTATGGGTGTCATGGACACCCACAGAGGGACAAAGTGCCGGGATTTGGACCGCCAGGATTCCAACCACCGGGATATCAACTGCATCACCCCTAAATACATTATCCATCCCCCATAATGTCACTGCCAACCCCCTCTTTTTATTGCTGTATGTAATGCTTAACACTGATTTTAAAATCCTACCGTCTAACACTACTTACTGTCTGTTACATCTATGGGATAAAGAATTGAGGAGTAGATGTATAAAGCAGTGATAAGGGAGGAGAAGTGATAAAGTGCCTGGTACTTTATCATCAGGTAATAATTGTCTCTATTTAAACCTAGCCTGTAACTTAAGTCAGGAGCTGATTGGCCAGTGATAAAGTACCAGGTACTTAATAACTTCTCCTCCCTTTATCACTGCTTCCTACATCTACTTAGTGCTCATTAATTAGATAACGCAGGTGCTTCATGTTGTAGTTGTCTTTCTAGAGCTCCAATGACATCAGTGGTTATATAGGAGGGTCTTAGACTGTATATTCTAACTAAAAGTAATGAGAGGTACTACCATGTTAAGACTGAAATCCACACCCAGAAAGTGTGCAGGGGCACTATCCAAACAATACGAATCAGAATTTTATTACATTTGCAATAAAACTAGAGGTTATTTGCATAAGTTGGTATGGGCTTGCCCACTGCTCTCAGGTAACCTCATCATTGGGTAAATCTCTAACATTCTAAATGTTCAAGTCTAGGGCATAGACACCCTCAAGCTAACCCTAACAAACCACCCCAAGGCATCACACTAGCAGGACTTGATAAAAGGTTCATGGTGCCCTAGGCTAATACATATGTAGCTCCCCTTCTAATGCTGTTAAACACATGTTTATGGACATCCAAAGAATTACCATTCATCCTGCCCATGTGCATGCAATCAAGTTTTATAGAACTGGCATGTATGATCTTATGTTTGTGGCGTGGGTAGGAAGCTTTAGGCTTCCTGGCTGGCACTGAAGCAGAATGCACATAAATGAGTGGTTCCATCAGTAAGTTACATTGGCACAGCCATCTGGCAGTCACCTTAAGAATCCCCCCCCCCCACAGTACATCGAGCGGGTGATAGCTATTCAGCATGGGACAATATTATTCCTCGACTCTCACCTGCAAGGCACCCTCCTATTTCTGATGCCCTAGGCTGCAGCATAATTAGCCTGCACACTAGTTAGAGATAGCAAGTAAAGTATAAAGGTTTGTACACACGGGCATGCATCGCTGGCATATTGCCAGTGATTGGAGTGTGCCCTTGCGCAAAATGGTCCTCCGACCAGCATGCTCCTCCAACCAGCTACTTCTCCTGCCTCTTCTCCCGACAGTGTAAAGGATTCTTTGGCAGAGTGGAGGAACTTGGAAGGAGTGTAGGAGAAGTGGGAAAATTAAAAGTGCAATACTGAAAGCAACAGGACTATGTGTCTAAAGTGTTTAGAAAAACACAAGGAAAAGGAATCCAATGTAGTTTGTGAAAGATGTAGCAAGTATTGTGAAAGCAAAAAAGTTGGCCTTTAAGAAATGTAAGCATATAATGAGGACAAAGAGGTGTATCTTGTTAGACAGGAGGAGGCTAAGAAGGTAATCAGATGTGCAAAAGCACAGGCTGAGGAGAAAATGGCCCAGTCAGTGGGTAAAGGGGGGGGGGAAACCTTTTTTAGGTACATACTGTAAGTGAAAGGAGAAAATCAAAAAGTGGAATAATAAGACTAAAGACAGAGAGTGGAAGTCTTCTTGAGTGGGACATTGTAATAGCAGATCATATTAATAATTATTTCTGCTAAGTATTCACTGCTGAAAGAGAGGGGAAGGGGCCACAGTTAGGTTGAAAGTATAGTCAGAAAACTGAGGGAGAAACCAGTACATTCACAGAGGAGAAAGTCCTCACAGAACTCTCAAAACTGAAAGTGGATAAATCAATGGGGCCAGATGGGATACATCCAAGGATACTAAAAAAGCGTAAAAGGGGAGCTGGTAAAACCAATAAAAGAATTATTCAACCAGTCACTAGCTACTGGCGTAATCCCAGAGGACTGGAAAACGGCAAATGTAGTCCCACTGCACAAAAGTGGAAGAAAGGAAGAGGTAAGCAATTATCGACCAGTGAGCCTTACATCAGTAATAGGGAAATTGATGGAAACACTCTTAAATCAAAGAGTTGTAGAATATCTCAAAACCAGCAATGTACAGGATCCGAAACAGCATGGGTTTACTGGGTGAAGATCATGTCAAACAAATCTTATTGACTTTTTTGACTGGGTGACTAAAGTAATAGATCAAGGTGGGGCTGTAGATGTAGCTTATCTAGACTCTAGTAAGGCTTTTGACACTGTCCCACATCGCAGACTGTTAAATAAACTTGAAAGCTTGGAATTGGATTTTAAGATAGTTGAATGGATAAAAGCATGGTTGCAGGACAGAAAACAGAGAGTTGGAGTACAGTAAAAACAGGGAAAGGTTACAAGTGGGGTACCCCATGGATCTGTACTTGGACCAGTGCTTTTTAATATCTTTATTGGTGATATTGCAAATGGAATTGAGGGTAAAATGTGCCTTTTTTTCAGATGACACAAAGGTATGCAACAGGGTAGACACACTAAGAGGGGTAAAACAAATGATTGATGATCTAGATAGATTAGAGGAATGGTAAAGAGCATGGCAACTACAGTTTAATGGCAACAAAATGCAAAATCATGCACTTGGATCTCAAAAATCCAAAGACTAAATATAGTATAAATGGCACTATTATGGAAACCACTGAAGAAGAGAGGGATCTAGGTGTCACTATTTCAGGGGACTTAAAAGCAGATAGGCAATGTAACAAAGCAATGAAGAAGGGAGAGGTATCAGCAGTAGAAAGAAAGGGTACTTGTTTCCTTGCACGGCCACAAATCTTGGCCATCGGGGGTAATTTGAGTGGCCTGCGACGCGACCGACGCGATGCCCCCTATTTTTCCATTGAAAACAGTGAAAAATCGGGTCGGTCGCGTCGTGTGCGCTTAAAATGCTTAAATGGTCCACCCGCGATGGCCGCGATTTCCCCATAGGGAACAATGTTAAATGCCTCAATTTACCCGCGATGACCCCGATTTCCCATAGGAAACAATGTTAAATGGGTCAATTTACCCAAATCATCATAGGGAACAATGGTAAATGGGCCAGAAAGCCCCAAAAACCCCCCTGACAAGTGAAATGTCCCACCAAAAGTAGTTCACGCCACCCCGCGATGAACGTGAACCCGAAGCGTGGCGAGCGCAGCGAGTCCGCGAGGGGCGGCGGTACGCGTCCTCCGACCTTTTCATACCCCCACTATCCACTAGGGCGTGGAGTGAGAATAGAATAGTGTGGCAAGCGCAGCGAGCCACCGAGCCCGAAGCGTGGCGAGCGCACGCGGATACCTTCACAGGTAAACGCGTCCCTTCGCGGGCTTCACAGGTATCCGCGTCCCCTCGCGGGGCTCGCTGCGCTCGCCACGCTTTGGGATCGGTGGCTCGCTGCGCTCGCCACACTACTATTCTATTCTCACTCCACACCCTAGTGGATAGTGGGGGTATGAAAAGGTCGGAGGACGCGTACCGCCGCCCCTCGCCACGCTTCGGGTTCACGTTGATCACGTGGTGGCGTAAAATACTTTTGGGGGGACATTTCAATGTTCCGGGGTGTTTTTGGCCCATTTACCATTGTTCCTATGATAATTTGGGTAAATTGAGCCATTTAACATTGTTTCCTATGGGAAATCGTGGTCATCGCGGGTAAATTGCGGCATTTAACATTGTTCTCTATGGGGAAATCGCGGGCATCGCGTCTGGCCCATCGCACCCGATTTTTTTGCGCATGCGATGCCCGCGATGGCCCCGATTTTACCCCCGATGACCGCGATTATGATCGTTGTGGCCGTGCTAGGAAACAAGTACCAAAGAAAGAAGTAATAATGCCACTGTATAGGTCATTGGTACGACCTCATCTAGAGCACTGTGTTCAGTTCTGGAGGCCATATCTCCAGAAGGATATAAATACATTAGAGACTGTACAAAGAAGGGCAACTAAAATGGTGCATGGCCTACATCACAAAACGTACCAGGAAAGACTAAAAGATGTATACTTTGGAGAAGAGATGTTAAAGGGGGACATGATATAAACATTAAAATATATCAAGGGCTATGGTTTAAGGTAACATGTTTAAAAAAGGGGCAGACTAGGTGAGCCAAGTGGTTCTTATTTTATGTCAAATTATACGTTTCTAGTGTAATTTTCATCAGTGACCCCTAGAGAACGGGACACTGAGCAAACCTATTGCTAGCAATATATTGCCAGCGATCATATTGCTAGTGATTATATTGCTCCATGTGTACACCGCTTTAGATATACAGTACAGGGCACTTATGTTATTTCTTTTTGTGCATTATCACTGGTTAGTCTGCCGATCTATACAGCTTCCCCTCCAGTGGATATCACAACATTTAAGGACTTGTGTAATGGCAGTGAGACTTGGGACAGACATGAAAAATGGACAAGGGGGGATAGCACTTGTAACCTATGATCATGTTATCATTTACACTTAGTAACTACAAAC
Organism: Crinia signifera; assembly: GCF_055691185.1. Lineage (NCBI taxonomy): Eukaryota > Metazoa > Chordata > Amphibia > Anura > Myobatrachidae > Crinia > Crinia signifera. The sequence goes on from NC_139222.1 coordinate 81,687,110, forward strand.
AAACCAGAGTCATTTTCAGTTGTTTGGGACAATTAGCCATATTAAAATATTAGAGCCGATATATGTTTTACTTTTTCTAGGTAAAAATGTATTTGCCTATCTAGGTCTGTGTGAACCTGGGTATCTTTAAAACATAGTTTGGGTTATGGAAAACAGACCCAACAAGTTTCTTATCTTTATAACCTTTTTTTTTTTTATTATTTAAAGGAAATGAGTAGTTGCCTTAAGTGGAGCAGAACAAGTGAATGTCATAAGAAGCATTAATTAGGTCTTGGCTGTTAGATTAATTTTATGTGTCAATTGGTTTGAAGTGCTGTTTAGAAAACAATTATACAACAAAGAACAGTGATGACACTCATTCATCACTATCGTACCTTGTCTAATTGTTTTCCAACATCATGGTTCATCTTGTAAAACATGCTCAGAACAGCTTCTCTGTCTGGTGTGTGAATGATTTCAATATTTACATTGCAATGTAAGCAGAAGTCTGTTCTACATGGAAAGAGAAGTTTTGGTTAAATGACATTAAAGATGGATACAGTACTATTTTAAGGTAATGAAAACAGATTACTCTGCAGTTAAGAAGACACACATGTCAATAGATCATCAGTGTAACAAAAATAATTTAAATTCTCGTTTCACATACGAGTATATAAATTAAATGTGTAACTTGTAATATTGTATTCATTATAACTGAAAATATTAATCTATATCTAGTAGTAAAAAAGTAATATCCCAAAACACTTCCATCTGCTGGCAGAGTGTGAAACTTCACCTCTTTCTCACACGTGCACAAACACAGGAGGTAGCAGACCAGCTTTCAAAGCTTTTCCTTTGAGCGGGGTTACTAGTATATTATACACCTGTAAACATTTGCGTGTCTAAATATAAATCTACCCTTGTAGTATTAATGTACTAATATTGTTAAATATGGTTTACATATGGTTAAATATAATTACACTAAGCTAAAAAAAAAATATTGCAAATTATTGAGCGTTGGGCCTGATTAAGAGCTGGAATGCATAACTGGACAAAAACAAATGGAGAAAAATCATATGCACCGCAGGTGGGGCATAAGTAACATGAGCAGAGAGAGTTAGATTTAAGTGGGGCAAGTTCAAACTGAAAACTATATTATACCTTTTTGTCGTGATAAATTAGACATCTCTGCCTGTTAAACAATAAAAAAAGCCACAAGACTTACCCCAAATAGTAGGAAGCATTGGCTGTGTCTGGGTGGCCAATGTCTGTTTGTTGCTTCCATGACTGTGGTCGCAAAGAAAGTTTACATTTTCTGCCCCATCTGTGTAAAATTTACCTCTCACACAATTAGATTCTGTTGTAGTCCCCAAACCTTCAGGCATTCCTTGACAAATCGCCACCAGGAGTTCCATGACAAGAACCACCCACATAACCTTCACCACCACTATCCTGTGAAATCCCCCCTATACAGTCCATGCGGTACTGGACAGTATGTTTGTACCAAAACAAAACTTTTAATAACACCTAGACCAATACACTAAAATGCTGTTTCAAAACCAGACACATAATTACAGTATAGCAGCAAAGTACTGTAATTACCAGATGAGGGTCAGCTGCTCAGGTCCTCAGCCAGGCCTGAGGTCGAACCCAGGGACTGAGTTGCGTGCCCTGCTACATCGGTAGCTCCATGCCCTTGCTTCGCTGCTGACATTCTGTGAAATTAAATATAACACTGGTATTATAATGGACACTGTAATGGGCATGCAAAGTACAGTAAATAAATACTGTAGTGTCATAGAAAGTATTGTACTTTACTTTGCTGCGGCTTTTACTGTAGCCTCTGCAGCATCCCTTGGTCCCAGTGCAGCAAGTCACTCCAGCATCTCTGGAGCGACCAAACTGTATAGTCCCGGCCCGGCCGATGCCATATTTCTCAGCGGGCCCTGAGGTAGGCATATTTTTTCTCCCTGTTAGTCCCCAGTATCCTGTTGCTTTGCCTCACAAGGAGGAGCTCATCTCCACTATACCTCCTCCATACTGGTAGACATTTTGACAGTGAATAAAGTAAAGATGCAACTGTGATGCTACCTTGGTGTGGAGCAGATGCATTGCAGTTCACACCTGATACAGCGGAGCGAACGCATTGGCAATGTACACCTGATGCTGCTGATGGCCAGTTTCATTACCACTTTACATCTACTTAAGGTACAGGTTTAGCATCCAATGTGAGCTTTATTGGCAATGTTTGGGGGTAGGAGCACACAGAGGCAGAACTCTGGGAGGCAATGGAGTCATCTGCCGCCGGGCTCCTGCTCCCAAGGGGGCACCTCTCCTCCCCTGCAAGTTTGAATCCGTTAATTGAAAGCAGTTGATATTGCTAATGTGGTTGACTCCCCCTTCTAACAGCATTTTTGCAAGTGTCACACCCTGTATTAGATCCCATGACCTTACTGGAGACAGACACCTTACTGATTGAGCTATTTGAGGAGGCACCAATACTTATCTTGCCTCCGGGCAACTGGGATGTACTTACGCCACTGGGATCACAGCTACAGTATGGAGAGTGTACACAAATGTAAAGTAGAGCGCACTCTGTCAGAAACTAAACAGGCATATTTTTGTTCCACAACACTATGTGTAGAAGTAAAGAATAAATATAAACACCTTTCAATGAAAACTAAGAAATGCAGATTGGAATAAAATGGTAAAAAATTGGGTACTTGTTTAGTTTCACGGCGGCACTTCCCAGCAGATCACATCGTATGCAAATTGCATGCAAATATTGCACGCGATTTGCATACAATTCAATCTGCGATGCGATTTAGCACGCCCCCACTATCCATGTCAGCCCGAAGCGTGGCAAGCGGCTGTGGTAAGTGTCCTCCTGACCTGTTCATACCCCCACTATCCATGTCGGCATGGAGTTGATTTTATAAAGTGTATCGAGCCGCCGAGCCGAAGCGTGGCGAGTGCAGCAAGCCCCTCGAGGGGACGTGGAAAATTAGCCCAAAGCATGGCTTCGGGCTCGGTGGCTCGCTGCACTCGCCTCACTTTATAAAATCAACTCCACACCGATGTGGATAGTGGGGGTATGAACAGGTCGGCGGGAGTATGCGTACCGCATCCCCTTGCGGAGCACACTGTACTCGCCACGTTTCGGGCTCACGTGGATAGTGGGGGTGTATTAAATCGAATCGCAGATCAAATCATATGCAAATATGCCTCTTGCTTGTCAGCTCATGCACACCTGATCCAAGAACAATAAAGTATTTAGTAATTACTGTAGGTGGCTGTAAATATAGTATTGTATACTAAATAAACTTTATTCATTGTTCTGTAAATTATGCTGTAAACTGGGTAACAGTCACCATTTTGTTAGTTTGCTACATTGTTTCTCAATCATCCCCAGGGACTCAGGGGCAGATTTATTAAGCTTGGCAAAGTGAGAAAAGTGTCTGTTTTTTATCACAGACCAATCAGCTCCTAACTGTAAAGATACAGGCTTGGTTTGAAAAAAAAATGACAGGTAGGAGCTGATTGGCCAGTAATAAAAAACAGATATTTTATCACTTCACCAAGCTTAATAAATCTACCCCTCAGTACAGAAAAGTGTGTAGTTCAGCCCACCCTCACAGAACTATGATTGGCATACATTTCTCCATCAAATCCTTGGGGCTATAATTGTGACTGAGTAGCATATGGTAGTGTACATTACAGTATGTAAAAAATGGTGGCAGACCAAGAAAATAATTAAACAGTTGAATTCCAAAACATGAGTTCATCCTGAGTGTGGCCTTGACTATTGCTATTGTACCACTGGGCCTGTCGGCTCATTCACACTTGATGCAGGAACCCTGAAGTCTGTAGTAATTACTACTTTAGATGCCATTAAATGAAGCTGGCACTCAAGGCTACACAATATTATAAACAGTATTGTATGTAAATGCTGCTGTATGTAAGGTAGTACTGTTAATCGACATTTTTTAAAATCTACTATGTAATTGCACATTCCGCTCCAGGGACACTGAGGGGAAATGTAGGCCGAGCTTAGCTCCATAAGGATAGACTCCTTTGTGGCAGATGGCTTAGTCTGGCCTTACAGAGCTAAGCTCGGCATACTGTACATTCTATATTAAGCAATACTGTAGCCCAGTGCTCATCTGTAAAGCATACTGTACATTACTGCATTTTAACATATAGTAAAGTAGTGTTTGGACTATATAACTGTACTGCATATGATTGGAGAACTCACGCACGCGCAATGGTGATTTTTAAAAGTGACATCTGGTGGATGTTCATAAGCATTACAATAATCAGCAATCCCAAATGTCACACTTGCCACATTGCGCAACGCTGGGACATGCTGCAGTGCGGATCGATTTGCCACCATAGGTAGGCTAGTTGGGCATGGCTGTTTTGCAATTCTTATACGTGCTGTATATTCACCCCCCCCCCCCCCCTTTTTTTTTTTCTTACTGATATCTATAGTACATGTGCAATTGTTTATTTGGTACTTATGTAGTATCTGGGCGTCCGATTTAGAAATCGGATCGCATCGCATCACATGCGACCAAATCGTATGCAATGCGATGGTCAAGATTTTTCCATAGGATTCAATGTTAAAATGGTCTGAGTCCATTTTAACATAGAATTCAATGGGAAAAAGGGGTCCTTTTCCTTTCCCCACTATCCAAGTGGGCATGGAGTTGGATATAAACCTGTGGCGAGCGCAGCGAGCCACCGAGCCCGAAGCGAGGCGAGCATAGCGAGCCCCGCAGAATACTTTTTAAGAAATATGCGTCCCCTCGCGGGGCTCGCTTCGCTCGCCACGCTTCGGGCTCGGTGGCTCGCTACGCTCGCCACGCTATATAAAATCAACTCTATGCCCACTTGGATAGTGGGGAAATGAACAGGACCTTCTTAACATTGAATCCTATGCAAAATCGCATCGAATCGCATCGCATCGCATCTGATTGTATGCCTTAAGGTAAGGCATACAATCACAAAATCGGCAGCCCAGATACTACATAAGTACCGTTTATTTTATCCCGCACTTGCGTGGATTTCCTCAGTGTAATCTGGTTTCCTCTCACAATCCAAAAATAAACTGATAGGTTAATTGGCACCCAAGAGTGAATGTGTGTGCATGTACATGTGTTATGGAATATAGATTGTAAGCTCCACTGTGGCAGGGATGGATTTTCAAATATTCTCTGTAAAGTGCTGCAGAATATGTGTGCTCTATATAAATAACAGGTAATAAATAAATAGTAGATGATAATATAATTTTTGCTTTGCGCTGATGTAAATACAAAATGTGTAGTGCCAGCTCTGTTTTGGTGTGCATATATGTTTCCTCCTTTGTGTTTAGCACCCCTGGCCTAAAATAAATCAATACAGTGAGCACTGTTATCCTCTACAACTGCTCTGCTAGGGCTTATAATCAAATTGGAAAATTGGAAAATGCCTTTTTATTTGAGTTTGACCTACATCAGCTTTATCTAATAGATCGAATAAATGAATATTAATGAGCTGCTCCCGGCCCCCTGCTGGCCAAAGTGTATAAAAAAAAAAGTTTAAATTTTTTTTTAAATAAAATTAAATATATATTAATGTGCTTTATGCACATGATTACAAATAGCATGCCCCTTCTTAGAAAAAAAAATCTTTTTTTTTTACACCAAACTTCCCCCGCAAAAGATCACTTTCCTGTTAACCTAAAAAAAAAAGCCGAATGCAAAACAGCGAATCATGGCAAAAATCAGGGAGAAAGCAATTCGCCATCCTAGCATTGAATACACTCTGGGCGAATTCCACTAAAAACCCCATTGAAAACCACCGGCGTATCGCAATCAGCGAATCGCCAGACATTCGCTCTTCATTTGCAGCGAATTGTGTCCATTGAATAGGACAAATTGATTTTTTCTGTGAGAAAATTTGCCGTAACCCCGGCGAATTGCCTGATTCGCTGTAAAATGTGGCGAATCAGAGGCATTGAATACTGGCCTATAATAGGAGTCAGATGCTCACTCCAAGGAGGGCCTGTGTGTTCTTTTTTCTGTAATGTCCAGAAAGTGCTCAATGGTGATTTTTTTTTCCATACCAATAAAATATAAGTGTACTTTTTTTTTTTTTTTTTTTACACAATGAAACATTCTTGTTCAATGGAGAGATGTAAAAGGAAATTCTTCACTCCTGTCTTTTCTATCAGATGTTAACATTGGTCTGTGAATGAGAGTCTTTATAAACTTAATTGTATCATAGAATAAGACCTTTCCACCAGATAACACCACAATAAATGGCCCATGGCCACATATTATTGTATGTAGTATTCAATAAATCTGTATTCAAAAATATTGTTGATATAAAATATGCTTACGTATTCATAACCAACGCAGTATGTCCCTACAGCTTTTATTTTATTGCATTGAGATAGCATAGGCCGGATGAAATGTGGTATGAATCCGGTGGCTGTGAGAGATGCTGGCTGAACTCGTGATTTTTTTTAATGGGCAGTCCTTTTACAAGGCATTGTTTTTCCTTGTAATTGATTGCCCCATTAAAAACAAACTTGGAGTTCAGCTGGCATTCCACATGGCATCATTAAAATCTGGCCCTATGTTATTTTCAGTGATCCTAATAATCTTGGCAATAAATGTAATAAAATAAAAAAATTCCATTTACTTTTGTGAAATTGTCCATTGTACAAAAAATTCAGCCGCTATTTAGAGTTCAGGTTTCTTCCTAGTTTGCTGGTAAAGTATTAATAAAACATTTTACTAATACATGTTTCTTAGAAGAGACTGCAAGTGTTCTAATCTGAGAAATCAGCAGGTTACTTTGTAAAGTAGAACTCATTACTTTCCAAAGTGTAAAGTACAATCAATACTAAACAACCTGCATTCAATCTTTTGAGATTCAATTTTATTATTCTTGTTGAACTTGTGTTTACATTTTAGGTCTCTCCAAAGATTTAAGGAGAATGTATTAGCTCCATGCCATTCTTGGATCAGCCTTAAGCCAGATTTAAAACCTGAGGCAACATAGAAATATAGAAGAGGCAACACAACTGTGAAGGAATCCCAAAGCCTCAGAAAATGTTTGATGTACTGTAACTCTAGCTAAGACCACTACAGCAGCTAACCTGCTAAGAAGAAGAAGAATTCCTAAACTCTAATTTCAAGATTTTCTAATGTAAAAAAACATATATATTTATTTAAATTATAACCATACAATGCTATCACAAATTATTAAACTTGTTAAAGAATAACTGTTTTTTTTTGTGCTAAATAAAGCTAAACAAAAGTATTTAATTATTTATTTAACAAAAATAATAATAAAAAAACCCAAGGTCAAAAATAAAATAAGTAACTGCTTCAAAGAAAAAAAACAAAAAAAAAATTTATGGACCCAAGAGATGATGAACCTCTGATTTCTTTATTTTTAACTTAATTTTTTATATTCTACTCTGTTTTTTATTATATCAGCCACATGTCTGTTACAAGAAGGTCAGATAAATGTTTTATGTGGGTGTTTTTAGAGGAGACACCTTAGAGGAGCTATTTGAAAAAGGCAAATAAAACCAAGATATATACTGTAGTCAATTCATCCGAAGGATATATGCAAACATTTTACAGATACATGCTCATGGTTTGGAAATGTACCTTTTTTAACCCCTTCCCGACATTTGACGTATATATACGTCATGGCCGGGATGTACTTCCCGACACATAACGTATATATACGTCATGACTTCAAAGTGCCACTGCGTCTCGAGACGCAGTGACAGAGGGACGATGTCTGCTGTCCCTGACAGCAGACATGTCCCTGCATGCCCAGGGGGGGCTGCGATACCGCCCCCCCGTCGGCGATCGCTGTGATTGGCTGTTCAGTGTGAACAGCCATTCACAGCGTTTTCCTGTGTTACTGGCGAATCAGACGCTCGGTAACACAGGTGTCAATCACCGCCGGGCGTCAGGGGGCATGAGGGGGTCATCGGTGACGATGACACCTCACCCCACCTGCCCCCAAGGCTGTGATTGGTCCGTGGGACCCACGGACCAATCACAGCCAAGGCGCGTGATTTAAACTAACGGTGACTGCGCTGCAGACGCCATTCCGGTCTGGAATTGCGTGCAGAGCGGTCACCGTGCCAATCTGTCGTGATACATACCTGATCCTTGCCTGAAACTTACCTGATCACCGCTGGTTGCGTGCTGCCAGCAGCTGGATACTTCCTGGATCTTGTGACTTCTGTGTGTGCTGCTGCAGCAGTGACAGATAGAGTGACAGATAGAGTGACAGATAGAGTGACAGATAGAGTGACAGATAGAGTGACAGAGAGTGCTATATTTTGTGTCTGCTACCCCCCCTTTTGTGCTGATCAGTATATCTGTGCTGATCAGCAACTTTTTGGGGGTGCAGGGTTTTTTTTTATATATACCTGTCAGTTGCTGCCAGTTGCAACCAAAGGTTGTGCACCTGCTGCCCCTCACTGGTAATCAGTGTCGCATCACTGATCACCTTTTTTTTATTTTTGAGGGTGCTGTGGGGTATTTTTTTAATTTTTTTTTTTTTTACACACACTGTGATTTTGTGGGTGTCCTGTGGCCACTGTGCGCTGATCAGTGACGTACATCACTGATCAGCTTTTTCGGCACAGGGTCGATCTATTTTTTTTTTTTTTATCAAATTCCTGTTGCCTTTGAGCGCTGTTCAGTGACGGACGTTACTGACCAACATCTGTGCTCAATTTTTGGCGCAGGACCTTTTTTTTTTTTTTTAACCCCTTCAATTTTTTATTTTTTTATTGGGATCAAATTCCTGTATTAAGTATTTTTTTTTCTGCACTACATACACACTACACACTACATACCCCCCGTGTTGAAATAAAGTTTGTACCCCCCCTACACTATACACGTGTTGAAACATTTCACTACCAGAAACACAAAAATAAAAATGGCATCCCAAATGTCATCCCAAATGTCATCCCAGTCATCCAGAAGAATGTATTCAGCGGAGGAGGCATATGCCATGCTTGCCTCTGACTCTGACACAGCCAGTGATGCAAGCGGGCAATTTGAAGGATTCGCCTTAAGCTCCTCTTCCTCCTCTGCTGATGAGGGACCCCCTCAAAGACGCCCCCGTAGAGCAGCTGAGACCCCCCCCAAATGATTGATCCCGTATGGACCCCACCACCAGACAATTTTGAGCCCCAGGTTCCTGAGTTTTTGGCCATCCCAGGAATCCAATTTGATTCAGCAGGTCTCAGAGAAATTGACTTTTTCAAATTATTTTTCTCTGATGATTTTATAAATTTAATGGTGGACCAAACTAATTTATATGCCCAGCAGTTTATTGCTCAAAACCCCACGTCATCATTTGCTAGGTGGACCCCTGTAGATGCAGTAGAGATGATGACGTTTTGGGGTCTGGTGTAACATATGGGCATAGTAAAAAAGCCAGAAATTAGGCAATATTGGAGTACAGATGTTCTGTACAGCACCCCATTTTACCGTATGGCCATGACTCGGGCTCGTTTTGAGATAATCCTTAAATTTTTACATTACACCGATAATACACTGTGCCCACCCAGAGATGATCCCACCTTTGACCAGCTATTCAAAGTCAGGCCGGTCATTGATCACTTCAGTGCCAAATTTGAAGAGATGTACATCCCAGATAAATTCATTTGCATAGACGAGTCCCTTATACATTTTAAAGGAAGGGTTAAATTCCGCCAGTACCTTCCCAGTAAGAGGGCAAGGTATGGCATAAAAATGTATAAGCTGTGTGAAAGCACCTCAGGGTACACCCACAGGTTTAGGGTATATGAAGGGAAGGATTCAAGAATTGAACCGCCAGAATGCCCCCCCTCCCTCGTAGGTGTTAGTGGAAAAATTGTCTGGGATTTAGTGCACCCCTTCCTGGATAAAGGTTATCACCTCTATGTGGATAACTTTTACACTAGCATCCCCCTGTTTAAGGCCCTTGGTTCAAGAGGTACAGCAGCTTGCGGTACTGTGCGTAAGAACCAAAGAGGCCTCCCAAAAACGCACATTGCCCAAGTAATGAGAAGGGGTGAAAGCAGGGGAATATGCACCGAAAATATGTTGTTGGTCAAATATAAGGACAAGAGGGATGTCCTTATACTGACAACAATTCATGGAGACAGTACCACCTCCATCCCTGTACGAGGTACCAGTACCCACACCTCAAAACCTAATTGTATCCTAGATTACAATAGGTACATGGGCGGAGTGGATCTTTCAGATCAGGTACTGAAGCCGTACAGTGCCCTGCGGAAAACAAAAATCTGGTACAAGAAGCTGGCTGTGTATATCATCCAGATGGCACTGTATAACGCTTACGTGCTACTACCAGCCAGAGGGGGACATTTATGCACTTTCAAGAGGAAGTCATAAAGGGCCTAATATTTGGGAACCAGCAGGCAGAGGGCCCCAGTACTTCTAGTACTGGCCCCCGTATTGTACCAGGGCAGCATTTTCCTAACTAAATCCCCTCCACTGCAAGAAAGGGCAGGACACAAAAAAGGTGCAAAGTTTGCTATAAAAAGGGAATAAGAAAGGAAACTATTTTCCACTGTGAAACTTGCCCCGACAAACCCGGCCTATGTATAAAGGAGTGTTTTAAAATATACCACACATCTATGGATTATTAGGTTCATCATTTCACCGTGCTTCGGGGGTCTTGCTAATGCCACATAGCACCCACCATTCATTCCACCAGAATCTGAGCTGCAAAATCCAAAAATCACTCCTTCCCTTCTGAGTCCTGCCATGCACCCAACTGGTATTTTTTGGTCACATATGAGGCATTGCCATACTCGGGAGAAATTGGGGCACAGATTTTGGGGTGCTTTTTCTCCTTCATACCTTCTGAAAATGAAAAATTTTGAGCCAGAACTGCATTTTTGTGTAAAAAAATGTAATTTTTCATTTTCACTGCCCAGTTGTATCAAAATTGGTGAAACCCCTGGGGGTTTGAAATGTACACTATACCCTTAGATGAATTCCCTGAGGGGTTTAGTTTGCAAAATGGGGTCACTTGTGGAGGGGTTCCGCTGTATTGGTGCTTTGGGGGTCTTGCTAATGCGACATAGCACCCACCAACATTCCACCAGAATCTGTGCTGCAAAATCCAAATATCACTCCTTCCCTTCTGAGTCCTGCCACTTTTTGGTCACACATGAGGCATTGCCGTACTCGGGAGAAATTGGGGCACAGATTTTGGGGTGCTTTTTCTCCTTCATACCTTCTGAAAATGAAAAATTTTGAGCCAGAACTGCATTTTTGTGTAAAAAAAAATGTAATTTTTCATTTGCACAGCCCAGTTGTATCAAAATTGGTGAAACCCCTGGGGGTTTGAAATGTACACTATACACCTAGATGAATTCTCTGAGGGGTGTAGTTTGCAAAATGGGGTCACTTGTGGGGGGGTTCCACTGTATTGGTGCTTGGGGGGTCTTGCTAATGCGACATAGCACCTACCAACATTCCACCAGAATCTGAGCTGCAAAATCCAAAAATCACTCCTTCCCTTCTGAGTCCTGCCATGCACCCAACTGGTATTTTTTGGTCACATATGAGGCATTGCCATACTCGGGAGAAATTGGGGCACAGATTTTGGGGTGCTTTTTCTCCTTCATACCTTCTGAAAATGAAAAATTTTGAGCCAGAACTGCATTTTTGTGTAAAAAAATGTAATTTTTCATTTTCACTGCCCAGTTGTATCAAAATTGGTGAAACCCCTGGGGGTTTGAAATGTACACTATACCCTTAGATGAATTCCCTGAGGGGTTTAGTTTGCAAAATGGGGTCACTTGTGGAGGGGTTCCGCTGTATTGGTGCTTTGGGGGTCTTGCTAATGCGACATAGCACCCACCAACATTCCACCAGAATCTGTGCTGCAAAATCCAAATATCACTCCTTCCCTTCTGAGTCCTGCCACTTTTTGGTCACACATGAGGCATTGCCGTACTCGGGAGAAATTGGGGCACAGATTTTGGGGTGCTTTTTCTCCTTCATACCTTCTGAAAATGAAAAATTTTGAGCCAGAACTGCATTTTTGTGTAAAAAAAAATGTAATTTTTCATTTGCACAGCCCAGTTGTATCAAAATTGGTGAAACCCCTGGGGGTTTGAAATGTACACTATACACCTAGATGAATTCTCTGAGGGGTGTAGTTTGCAAAATGGGGTCACTTGTGGGGGGGTTCCACTGTATTGGTGCTTGGGGGGTCTTGCTAATGCGACATAGCACCTACCAACATTCCACCAGAATCTGAGCTGCAAAATCCAAAAATCACTCCTTCCCTTCTGAGTCCTGCCATGCACCCAACTGGTATTTTTTGGTCACATATGAGGCATTGCCATACTCGGGAGAAATTGGGGCACAGATTTTGGGGTGCTTTTTCTCCTTCATACCTTCTGAAAATGAAAAATTTTGAGCCAGAACTGCATTTTTGTGTAAAAAAATGTAATTTTTCATTTTCACTGCCCAGTTGTATCAAAATTGGTGAAACCCCTGGGGGTTTGAAATGTACACTATACCCTTAGATGAATTCCCTGAGGGGTTTAGTTTGCAAAATGGGGTCACTTGTGGAGGGGTTCCGCTGTATTGGTGCTTTGGGGGTCTTGCTAATGCGACATAGCACCCACCAACATTCCACCAGAATCTGTGCTGCAAAATCCAAATATCACTCCTTCCCTTCTGAGTCCTGCCACTTTTTGGTCACACATGAGGCATTGCCGTACTCGGGAGAAATTGGGGCACAGATTTTGGGGTGCTTTTTCTCCTTCATACCTTCTGAAAATGAAAAATTTTGAGCCAGAACTGCATTTTTGTGTAAAAAAAAATGTAATTTTTCATTTGCACAGCCCAGTTGTATCAAAATTGGTGAAACCCCTGGGGGTTTGAAATGTACACTATACCCCTAGATGAATTCCCTGAGGGGTGTAGTTTGCAGAATGGGGTCACTTGTGGGGGGGTTCCACTGTATTGGTGCTTCGGGGGTCTTGCTAATGCGACATAGCACCCACCAACATTCCACCAGAATCTGAGCTGCAAAATCCAAAAATCACTCCTTCCCTTCTGAGTCCTGCCATGCACCCAAATGGTATTTTTTGGTCACATGTGAGACATTGCCGTACTCAGGAGAAATTGGGGCACAGATTTTGGGGTGCTTTTTCTCCTTCATTCCTTGTGAAAATGAAAAATTTTGAGCCAGAACTGCATTTTTGTGTAAAAAATGTAATTTTTCATTTGCACAGCCCAGTTGTATCAAAATTGGTGAAACCCCTGGGGGTTTGAAATGTACACTATACCCCTAGATGAATTCCCTGAGGGGTGTAGTTTGCAAAATGGGGTCACTTGTGGGGGGGTTCCACTGTATTGGTGCTTCGGGGGTCTTGCTAATGCGACATAGCACCCACCAACATTCCACCAGAATCTGAGCTGCAAAATCCAAAAATCACTCCTTCCCTTCTGAGTCCTGCCATGCACCCAAATGGTATTTTTTGGTCACATGTGAGGCATTGCCGTACTCGGGAGAAATTGGGGCACAGATTTTGGGGTGCTTTGTCTCCTTCATTCCTTGTGAAAATGAAAAATTTGGAGCCAGAACTGCATTTTTGTGTAAAAAAAATAATTTTTCATTTTCACTGCCCAGTTGTACCACAATTGGTGAAACCCCTGGGGGTTTGAAATGTACACTATAACCCTAGATGAATTCCCTGAGGGGTGTAGTTTGCAAAATGGGGTCACTTGTGGGGGGGTTCCTAACGTTTAGCATCTTATGGTGCCTAGAAACCTACATGGTGCCTAAAAAATTATCTCAGAAAAAGGAGGCTCCAAAATCAAGTAGGTGCTCCTTCTATTATGAAGCCTGTGGTTTGGTCAACGTGCACACTAGGGCCACATATAGGATATTTATGAAAACAAAAGAATTGGGGGAATCAATTTTTAGTCACATTTCTCTAGTAAAATCTACTGTGTTCCTTAGAAAAATGTATTAATATTGCAAATCTGCAAAAAAAATGAAATTTTGAAATTTCACCTACACTTTGTTTTAATTCCTGTGAAACACCTAAAGGGTTAATAAACTTCCAAAATGCTGTTTTGAATACTGTGAGGGGTGCAGTTTTTGAAATGGCATCATTTATGGGGGTGTCTCACATACAAGTCCCTCAAAGTCACATCAGAACTGAACTGGTCCCTAAAAAAATCAGTGTTTGAAATTTTGGTACTCTTTACCTAGAAGGGCGCCAGCGATTGAAATCGCGGTGATCGGGGGTAAAAATTGCGGTCATCGCGGGTAAATCGGGATGGCCGCGATGCCCGCGATGACCGCGATCACCGCGATTTTCCCATAGGGAACAATGTTAAAACGGCAGATTGACCGCGATTTTACTGTTAAATGCCTCAATGGACCCGATTTGGGGCCAAATAGGCCAAATTAACCCTTAAATGTCCCCCCACATTTTTAACGCCACCCCACGATCCACGCCAACCCGAAGCGTGGCGAGCGCAGCGAGCCCGCGAGGGGCGGCGGTACGCGTCCTCCGACCTTTTCATGCCCTACTATCCACTAGGGCGTGGTGTGAGAATATAATAGTGTGGCGAGCGCAGCGAGCCACCGAGCCCGAAGCGTGGCGAGCGGACGCGGATACCTTCACAGGTAGACGCGTCCCCTCGCGGGCTTCACAGGTGTCCGCGTCGCCACGGACACCTGTGAAGCCCGCGAGGGGACGCGCATAACTGTGAAGGTATCGCGGGGCTCGGTGGCTCGCTGCGCTCGCCACACTATTATATTCTCACACCACGCCCTAGTGGATAGTAGGGCATGAAAAGGTCGGAGGACGCGTACCGCCGCCCCTCGCGGGCTCGCTGCGCTCGCCACGCTTCGGGTTGGCGTGGATCGTGGGGTGGCGTTAAAAATTTGGGGGCACATTTAAGGGTTAATGGGCTCTGTGGCCCATTTAACATTGATTCTTATGGCCAAATCGGGTGGATTGAGCCATTTAACAGTAAAATCGGGTCCATCGCGCCTTTTAACATTGATTCCTATGGGAAATCGTGAGCATCGCGTCGCGGGCATCGCGGGTACATTTATGGCCGGCCGCGACGCGACCGACACGATTTCCATGTTTAACATTGGTTTCAATGGGAAATCGCGGGCATCGCGTCGCGGCCATACATAAATGTACCCGCGATGCCCGCGACGGGCGCCCTTCTAGGTAAAGAGTACCGAAATTTTCTTGAAAATTTGAGAATTTGCTATTCATATTTTAAGCCTTAGTGTCCAAAAAAATTAAAAGGATGTTGAAATAATGATGGAAACATAAAGTAGACATATGGTCTATGTTAGTTATTAACTATTTTGAGTGGTATGATTATTTGTCTCACAAGCAGAAAATTTAACATTTTGCAAATTGCTAAATTTTCCATTTTTTTACGACATTTTGATATTTTTCACAAAAAAACACAGACTGTATCGAATTTACCACTAATTTGAAGTACAATGTGTCACGAGAAAACAATCTCAAAATCACTGGGATAAGTAAAAGCAAAAAAGTTATCCCCACTTAAGTGATACATGTCAGATTTGAAAAAAAGGGCTCTGTCAGGAAGGCAAAAACTGGCTGTGTCAGGAAGGGGTTAAAGATAATAGCTTAGCCAATCAAATACTTTGGGGGAAAATGGGAAACATTTTTTTATTTTATTATGAGCTATTAGGAAAAATTATTTTGAGCTCTGCGTTCATTCTATCAACAATCTATGATGTTCATTCTGATGGTATGCTCTGCAATACATTGATGTCCTGGGTCAGATGCACTAAGCTTTGGATAGAGATAAAGTACTAACCAATCAACTCCTATCATTTTCCAGCATGGCATTTGGGAGCTGCTTTGAAAGGTACTGTACTTTATCAATCTCAATGGCTTAGTACAGTGGTTCCCAAACTGTGTGCCGCGGCACCCTGGGGTGCCTCAGGACACTTGCAGGGGTGCCTTGGGTTGGTGGACCAGGATCAATTCATATTATTTATGGTCAATGTACCAGGCAAAACCAGTGCTTGTGGCTGCCAGTCATAATATATGTGGACAAACTGAGAAAATCCTGTCCCTCACCAGATAACTGTGACATATAAACACAATGCACTTCATTTAATATTTTTTTTCTCAATTTCTCGATAAGAAGTATTTGGCCTAGGGGTGCCTTGAAAATATTTTGATGCTCTAGGGTGCCGTGATTCAAAAAAGTTTGGGAACCCCTGGCTTAGTACATATAACCTCCTGTGACGGTTATAAATAAAGTTTCATGAAAGATCTTATTCTACTTTTGTATCATGTTCCAGATTCCAAATTGGTCCTTTCAGTGGAAATATAGATATTAAAAACTATTGGAGAACTGAACAAATGGGGTCAGTTAATATAAAAAAAAAAAAAAAAAAACTTTAGAGGTTCAGAATTGGAAAAGTGCAGTCTTTGTTTCTATGAAAAAAGGTGCCAGTACTCAGAAATTAGGTGTCATTACTCAATTCAAGTTACAAATTGATAGGTTTATAGTCGCTTGTACAATCTGGATAGTTTTAATGCTTTTTTTTTGTTATTTCAAATTATTTCACTGAAGTTTTCTTGTTAATGAAACAACAGTAGTTACAAGAACACAAAATTGAAATAGAAAAATGCCAAAACTACATATTCCTCATTACTACTACAAAAATACACTAAACCATAGGGCCTTATTCTAGTTCACTCTTAGAGGCAAATTCCTTCTTAGATGGACAAAACCATGTGCACTGCAGGGGGGCAGATGTAACAGGTGCAGACAGAATTATATTTGGCTGAGTTATTTTGTTTTGGTGCAGGGATACTAACTGCTTTATTTCTACACTGCAATACAGATCTCACTTTGAAGAAAACCCCCACCCAAATCAAATTCTATCTGCACATGTTACATCTGCCCCACCTGCAGTGCACATGGCTTTGTCCATCTAAGAAGGATTTTGTCAGAGTGAATGAGAATAACCCCCATAGTGTCCATTGTAGCAAGGAGGTTCTAATCCTGGCTAATAAATCTAGCCGTTCATAAAGAATTACATTTTTGTTAATCTTCTTTGCTCTTTTTAGTGATTTTACCTTATCATTATTATTATTTATATATATATATAATTTTTAGAAATGTGCGGTTGTTACCCAACTTTACCTGTTACACCTATATTAAGTCTTTAGTGAGGGCACAATGTATCCAATGGGATATATTATTTTCCCCCTTCCCAACGCTCTCAGTTAAGAGTGGATGGCTCTGCATAGCACAGCGCTATGCAAAGACATCCACAAAGCCGCCACTCTGTTGGTAATACAAGCAGATGAGCGGCTTTCTCGGCAAAGATGCGGGAGCATGCATCACTGCTCACGGCTCATGCACACTGGGCATCTTTGAGCTGAAAGTTGCTCAAGCTTGGTGTTTTGAGCATCTTTCAGCTCAAAATTGGCATGTGTATATGGGCCTTAAAGGATATTTTGGATAAGAGATACTCAACCTGGATACCAGTAATTTATTTGTTTGATTTACAAGTGGACAAATTATGTCTCTGCACTGCATAACTTTTAAAGAACATTTAAAAATTGTTAATGTATTTCTCCTAGAATTTATTTTATATACAACATTTAATTTCAGTGGTGTACTGTACATCTCGCTACCTACTGCAACTTGTATTCCTAAAGGATGCATATATTGATTACTGCAGTTCACTATATATTATTTTATGAATATGTTCTGTAGGATATGATATACTATACTGAAGGGGCACAATGTGCAGAACCTGACTGTCTAGATGCAGTCAAAGTGAAAGTCCATAAAGTTAAATAGCAATAACTTAATTACAGGTATGGTCAATATATTTAGAAATTTGTACATGGCTAATTTTAAGCAGGAATGCACATATTTTGCTGGTAGTGTTAATCTGCATTTTCTTTTTATTCTTAATTACATGGAGTTAATTTCTAACAGTTTGATCAAGAAAATGCTCATTTTGTTAGAGACAAAAAATATGACTTTATTGTACTACTTTAGAAACACAATATTGGTATTTTTAGATCAGCTGGTTAATGTAATGCAGGAGTACTATTTTTATATAATTCTTTTTTCAGTTAGTGATTGCTCTGTATCACTGTTACAAGAAAGTATTAAGCATATGAGAACTGTGTGGTATCCAATCAGAGCTGTCAGAGACATATACTGTAACTCAGGGCAGCCACTAGTAATGTTGGGGCCCGGATCTGATCTTCAGCCTGGGCCCCCAGTGGCACCCCCCTCGCGTGCTCCGGCACAGACACACACACCCCAAGCGCGCCGGCACCCGCCTCCCCCCCTATTACTTACCAGTGGTGGTGTCAGCGGCGCAGCAGCAGCATCTTCTCCCGGGACTCGAGGCTCAGAGCACTCACTGCACAGTACAGCCTGCAGAGGGCCGAGCCCCTCTGTACCCTTTGGTTGGGCCCCCTCAGGCTGCACTGTGTCAACCCCCCTGGGCGCCCGATAATTTCGGGATGTAATAGCCTCACCAGCAATTTGTCAGCTTATGTAGACTCGCATTTGCAGCCACTAGTATTATTGACTAAAGCCTATACTAGAGATACTGGCGATATTTTGGCAAAATTATCCAATATACAATGGGTTAACAACCAATGGCTGTGTACAGCAGATGTAAGTACTCTGTACACGATCATAGATATAGAGAAGGGCCTGGAAGCAGTATCATACTTTCTAAACCAGAGCCAATTGTCAGAACTTTTAAAAAATTTTCTGTTGGCCAGTATAACATTTATTCTCACAAACAATTATTTTCTGCATGAAGGGTCCTTTTATTTACAGTGTACTGGAACGGCTATGGGCACCAGGTTCGCCCCCAGCTACGCTAACCTTTTTATGGCCCACTGGGAAGATCAGGTAGTGTGGCAGGGAGGCGTGCTGGGGGAGGGCCTGGTGACCTGGAGCCGTTTCATCGATGACATTTGCTTTATTTGGTCCGGTGATAAGGAATCTCTTGATAATTTTTGCCTTTCTTTGAATATTAATGACAAGAACATTAATTTAACCTTCAGTTGTAGTCAGGAGTTGGTCTCGTTTTTGGACCTCAATTTATACATTGAAAACGATGTTTTGAAAACCAAGACATTCAGAAAAGAAACTGATTCAAATAGTTTTATTTTTACTAACAGCCAACATCACAGGAATTGGTTGGATGCCATCCCATTCGGGCAGTTTATCCGCATCAAGCGGAACTGTACGGATGAAAATGTGTGTAGACAACAACTGGAGGAAGTTGCAAATAGGTTGAGTGCTAAAGGATACTCAAAGAGTCTTATTGAAAGTGCTAGAGAAAAAATTGATCTGATTGAACGTCCAACTTTATTGGAACCCAAACCTAAATCGGACCAAGTGAATGACAGGTTTAAATGGGCTTTTGTGAGCAAATATAGCTCCGTACATAAAGATGTTGAACAAGTATTTAGAAAAAATTGGCATCTGCTCCAGAGTGACCCAATTTTGGGAACACTATTACCACCAAAACCACAGTTTATCTACAAAAAAGCACCCTCTTTAAAAGACCACTTGGTTCACAGTTCTACAGACAGCGGCCCACGCCAAACAATCCGAACCATAGGATTTCATCGCTGTGGGTCATGTCTTGCCTGTAGGACGGTGAAATCTAAAGAGAGAAAATTGGATCACTTTACAGTGAATGGTTGTGATTTTAAAATCAAACAATTTCTTACCTGCCACTCAAGAAATATAATTTATCTGCTACAATGTAGCTGCAACCTATCTTATATAGGGAAAACTAGCAGACCCATGAAAACACGTATAGCAGAGCATATCTACAACATACGTAAAAAGGTACAGACACACACAGTGTCTGAGCATTTTCGTGTGGTACATAATGCAAATGAGTGTCAGATTGTATTTTTCAGTGCAATAGAACAAATCCTACCTAAAAGTCGTACTAATGATGAGGCGAGGAGATTATCTATGACAGAGATGCGGTGGATTCACCGCCTTGGAACACTAATTCCAAAAGGCCTAAACACAGAATTCGAGCTAAAGCCATTTCTGACATAATAATCCATCTTCTTGCTCCTATAGTGTGGTTGCTCATTTTTCTACTTTTCACCATTTCATACCTTTTTTATCGCTTATGGTGCTGGGTTGTACTATAATTTTATTGGATTTTAACATGTATTTGTTTTTCAGAATGAAGTCCATGTTAACAGCGTCCGAGCTCCCTGTTATCCCCATAGTAACCTGCTGTCCAAGCTTGACACGCAAGCGACGCAAGCGGCATCAGCCTGGAACGCATCTATACACTTCCAGCATGCGCGACGTCACTTCCGGTGGGTGACACGCAGACGCCGACGTATTTCCGGCGTATGGAACGCAAACGCCGGCTGAGGGACAAGGAGGCCGGACACTGCACGCCGAGTAGCGGCATCTGTTTGTTATTTAGCATAACAGGTAGGGGTATATATATACCCGCTATGTGGACTCTATCTTACGCTTCTGACGAAGGACATATCCGAAAACGCGTTCAAGCGTACTACTACCCAGCTTGACGCTTTTGGACTGGCGTGAACAGCTACAGTACCGTCGACCCCAGGACTGAGCCCCCCTTGTTTCCGGGACGAGGGACCCAGACCGCAGGAGGACACCACACCATCTGTTGTATGCTGTATTGCCTGGTTCAAATCCGTTCATGCTTTTAACAAAGTCACTTTATTGGCAGCAGTCTCCACCACCAGTGGTCCTTGTTGGAGTTTGGTCATCCATGTGATATTGCCTACAAAGCTTGAATTTGGTTTTGTATTATTTGCAGTGCTTCATAGCTAATACTGAGCGCTATTCTTGCCTTTCTACATCTTTTTGCTTTGTATTGTATCTTGAGTAGTTCCAGGTGTTTCTACTCTGTGGATAGGCTTATAGCTGCACTGTATTTTAATTGCGCACCCAACTGGTTCATTTTTTTCTTGCTTGCACTGTGTATTGTACAAGCCTGTGTGGGGGCACTTCTGCGGGGGGGGGGGGGGTGCCGTGCCACTGTGGGCAGCTGCCCGGGCCCCTCCAGAGGCTGGGGCCCGGGACAGTTGTACCCCTGGCACCACCCTGTCGACGGCCCTGCTGTAACTCAGCAGTTCTCAAACTGTGGATCCTGACCCCAAAGTGGGTCCCGACCTCCTCAGCGACTCCATGTTGCTAACCATCAGGCTGATGACTTTTCTAATCTGTTAGTCTGAAAAATCTGTTTAATTGTCTGTTATTCTGGACTCCTCCTATCATTTTGTGCCTCCACAAAGCTGCCATGTACAATATGTGCTGCCTGCACATGTGATGACCTTCTGCAGTAACTTGCTGGGGTCTCATCATTATTTTTATTGTCTGATGGGGTCCCAGAGCAAAACAGTTTGAGGACTCCTGCTGTAACTGGTTTATGCACTGGGACAGTTAACAGCTGAGTTTTTCTGTTGGATGCAGTTATAGCAACCATCTTTTTTTGTATAGATTTAGAAGATAGAGGTGACCCACAGATTACAGGGAATGGTGTTTGGTCTGGAAAAACAGCAGTCTAAATAGCAGTCGTCTCTTGTGGATATATCTGGCATAACGTGCAAATTGTAAGAAGATAAATCTTAACACATTTGCACACTGTTTACCATGCTTGCAAAACTAATATGTGGCCCTGCTAGGTCAGTATTGTAAATTCACAAGAGCATGGAGTCTAAATCAGCTCAATGCACTTAAAGGGCCAATATCTCACCATGTGTATACCTCTTCATGACAACTTGGTGAGGTGGTACTGGATGATTTTTCCTGTGTCTGCAGCCAGAGAGCTGGCCCCTAGCTTGGAGTGGCAGCCAATGAGGAGTGAGGCAGCTGTATCGCTGAGTAGACTGTAATACTTCAAACACACTTGGTGATCCCTGCCTATGCCAATATTGGTAGTGGCAGGGACCCGATGGGGTGCCGGCATCGGTAAGTGTGTATGCACTGTGTATACTGGAGGAATCCGACCATGGGAGGAGTGATAGAAGGGAGCAATATGAAGGCCTTCCTCTTCTATACATGCAGATGAAGGAGAATGTAATTTAACGATACAATGACGCATGTAAGGTTAACACTATTGCATATACTGTACACACTAGATGAGATAGTAAAAGTTTTGCTCAGAAAGGCCTTCTGAGCAATATCTTTTACTATCTCGTCTAGTGTGCATGGGGCTTAACAAGGGCTCTGTAAATTATCAAGGCTCCTGATGGTGTGGCTCCTACACTGAAACATATTGAGGCCCTTTTTGTTGATACATCTCAGACCAGCCAAACATCCAGATGCCATACCACATAACGTCACCGTACTCTTCCAAATGCAAGGATATCTTGCTCAATACAGACTTTCTTGGACCCTCGCATCCACCTGGGTAACTACTAGCCTTTTGATGGGCATTAGGCATGAACTATTCAATACAGTACCTCACTATTGTCTTGATTATTACCACTTGCCAAATGATTAAGATTGTGCCAGTCTACTTGATTGACTCAACTACACTGACCTTCTGACAATTTTCTATAGACCTAAGAAGGAGATTGTTTTTATTTTTCCTATCAAGTGATTTTTATTGAGCTCAAATTGCATGTCCATGTTTGTTTCTCATATGAGGATAACTGTTACTCTTACAATATTATAAGTTTCTTATTACTACTGTATGCTAATTTAGTCATTTATTCTTTTCATCAGTGATACTGTGTGCTGTTCAAATAATAATAATAATAATAATAATAATAATAATAATAATAATAAAAAAAAAAAATATATATATATATAATGAAAGCAGAAGGTGAGGCGTCACTTCAGGGCTTAGTAGAAATAAACTTTATTGTGAGGCGGTCAACGCCGTTTCGGGTTTCCCCGTCATCAGGACCAAAAAGTGCTCAACTCAAACAAACAACTGTGCAGTGTTTAAATACAAAAACTTACATTTGGAAGACCCTCCCTGCTGCTCCTTCTCCCGGCCGGGTCCACCGCATTCTGCTTCCGGGTTCACCCAGGAAGTGACCCTACGGGTCTCCGGGCGGGCAGGTCACAGCAACTAAGGGAAAAAGAAAAACAATAAACATAAGAAAAATATTGCAATTGTAAGACCCGCACTATGCAGTATATGCTATGCGTGATTATCAATATAAAATGACACAAAATGTGTAAAGTGCATGGTGCATAGTGTTAATGGTTTAAAAAACGAACAAATTCCCACAGCTAATTCACTGAAGGACCACTAGATGGCAATGTGGTCCATGTTTTGGAATACCTGTGTGTCTATTAATAATTCCATAATAAATATCAGTCAATATATGGCACTGTCAGGTACATCGAAACATGGAGGATTTGCATATATGTTTAGCAGGACTCATGGTATTCCACATCAAATGTCACATTGTTTTGGACAATATTTATATATAAACAAATATGCAAGCAAAAAGCTAAACCATTTATCAAAATACATTTTTTGGGATGAGATACCAGAGATGTCCTACTGTACTTGCTGTAAAGACCACTAGGGAGGTAAATGGTCAGTGCATGCTAAAAGCACGCCACTGCACCAAATAAGGGGTCAATGTGCATGAAATTTTTTTTTAAAAAGTGAACCTGCTTTGAAAAAAAAAAAAAAAATTATATAAAGAATTGCTCACAGAAAGCTGCCTAGATTTAGGGTCTCATTGAGGCCGCCTGGGGCAAGAGTGCCCAACCTGTGTATCCAGCGGCTTTCTATCTGTAACAACCACTTTTCTCTATCTCCCCCTCTGTTGTTATCTGGGGCCTGATCTATAATGTGGGATCTCAGTGTGGCAATGTTGTGCTTGGCCTCTAGAAAGTGGTGGGCTACTGATTGTTCACTATGCCCCTTAACCACTGCAGCTCTGATGGCTGCCTTGTGGTTAGCCATCCGTTCCTTAAATGTACAAATGGTCTTTCCCACATAGTTAAGACTGCAGGGACAGGTTAATAGATACACCACATATTTCGAACTGCATGTGAGTACCTGTTTGATCTGAAATATCTTGCCAGAATGGGGGTGCCTGAATGTGCTCCCCGCAACCATGTAGCTGCAGGTCACACATCCAGTGCATTTGTAACACCCACCTTTTCTGGACAAAAAATGTTGGGGGTTAGGCTGCATGGAAGAAACATCGGATTTGACCAAGCTGTCACCGATGTTGCGCCCTCTAATATACCCTGCCTGTATACGGGTACCCTGTAGGCTAGGCAGGCTGGGATCGGTGTTGACTATATTCCACAGGTTTTTAGTGGTCTTATTGATGCCAGTACTTTTATGGGTGAAGTGATTGACCCAGGTAATCACTTTGCTCTGCTCCTTGGTAGCTGCTTTTTTGGACTTGGACCCTGTTAATAAATCATCTCTGCTATGGGCACATGCCTTCTTTTTGGCTGTTTGCAGGAGGTCCCAAGGATACCCCCTCTGGAGAAACTTGTCTACCATTTGTTGTATTTGAACATCCCTGATGGGATCTCCAGCAGCGCCATCCTATGCGAATGCCTATATGCATAAAACTGAACAGGAGATATTTTTGCACAATCCCATTTTCCAGAATTATGCCATCTTTTATGTGAGATTTATTGACGATCTGCTGCTGTTCTGGACAGGGCCAGAAGAGACGCTGATCAGTCTATTAACAGCACATAACGCGTCTCCCAGCCCTGTCAAGTTCATTTATAAAATCAGCAGCAGTCAACTGGATTTTTTAGATGTCCGGATATCAATAATCAATAATAAGATACACACTCAGCTCTTTACTAAAGAAACTGATAGAAATATGCTATTACAGTTTAATAGCTTTCACCCCACGTCCACCATGAGAAGTCTCCCTTATTTCCAGTTCCTACGGGTATGTAGGATTAATAGTGATCTGAATATCAGGGATGTTCAAATAGAACAAATGGTAGACCAGTTTCTCCAGAGGGGGTATCCTTGGGACCTCCTGCAAACAGACAAAAAGAAGGCATGTGCCCATAGCAGAGATGATTTATTAACAGGGTCCAAGTCCAAAAAAGCAGCTACCAAGGAGCAGAGCAAAGTGATTACCTGGGTCAATCACTTCACCCATAAAAGTACTGGCATCAATAAGACTACTAAAAACCTGTGGAATATAGTCAACACCGATCCCAGCCTGCCTAGCCTACAGGGTACCCGTATACAGGCAGGGTATATTAGAGGGCGCAACATCGGTGACAGCTTGGTCAAATCCGATGTTTCTTCCATGCAGCCTAACCCCCAACATTTTTTGTCTAGAAAAGGTGGGTGTTACAAATGCACTGAATGTGTGACCTGCAGCTACATGGTTGCGGGGAGCACATTCAGGCACCCCCATTCTGGCAAGATATTTCAGATCAAACAGGTACTCACATGCAGTTCGAAATATGTGGTGTATCTATTAACCTGTCCCTGCGGTCTTAACTATGTGGGAAAGACCATTTGTACATTTAAGGAACGGATGGCTAACCACAGGGCAGCCATCAGAGCCGCAGTGGTTAAGGGGCATAGTGAACAATCAGTAGCCCGCCACTTTCTAGAGGCCAAGCACAAAATTGCCACCCTGAGATACCGCATTATAGATCAGGCCCCAGATAACAACAGAGGGGGAGATAGAGAAAAGCGGTTGTTACAGATAGAAAGCCGCTGGATACACAGGTTGGGCACTCTTGCCCCAGGCGGCCTCAATGAGACCCTAAATCTAGGCAGCTTTCTGTGAGCAATTCTTTATACAAAATTTTTTTTTTTCAAAGCAGGTTCACTTTTTAAAAAAAAATTTCATGCACATTGACCCCTTATTTGGTGCAGTGGCGTGCTTTTAGCATGCACTGACCATGTACCTCCCTAGTGGTCTTTACAGCAAGTACAGTAGGACATCTCTGGTATCTCATCCCAAAAAATGTATTTTGATAAATGGTTTAGCTTTTTGCTTGCATATTTGTTTATATATAAATATTGTCCAACACAATGTGACATTTGATGTGGAATACCATGAGTCCTGCTAAACATATATGCAAATCCTCCATGATCCGATGTACCTGACAGTGCCATATATTGACTGATATTTATTATGGAATTATTAATAGACACACAGGTATTCCAAAACATGGACCACATTGCCATCTAGTGGTCCTTCAGTGAATTAGCTGTGGGAATTTGTTCGTTTTTTAAACCATTAACACTATGCACCATGCACTTTACACATTTTGTGTCATTTTATATTGATAATCACGCATAGCATATCCTGCATAGTGCGGGTCTTACAATTGCAATATTTTTCTTATGTTTATTGTTTTTCTTTTTCCCTTAGTTGCTGTGACCTGCCCGCCCGGAGACCCGTAGGGTCACTTCCTGGGTGAACCCGGAAGCAGAATGCGGTGGACCCGTCGGGAGAAGGAGCAGCAGGGAGGGTCTTCCAAATGTAAGTTTTTGTATTTAAACACTGCACAGTTGTTTTTTTGAGTTGAGCACTTTTTGGTCCTGACGACGGGGAAACCCGAAACGGCGTTGACCGCCTCACAATAAAGTTTATTTCTACTAAGCCCTCGAGTGACGCCTCACCTTCTGCTTTCATTATATCTGGTGGATACTCCACCTTGGATGGCACCCAGGCAAGAACACTACGAGTGCGGGGAGTGCCGGACATCAGCAAGACATATATATATATATATATATATATATATCTATATATATCTCAAAAGTGGGGGGAGTGTGGTCCTTTTTCTGTGCTGGTTTGTGAGCTGGACTTCTACCGTAACCTAGCTGTTAATATAGGTTCTACAAGGAAAAGATGGAAGGAAGAAAAGGTGGATGTGCGCTCTGTCTATTTCACCAATTTAGTATATTATAAATCATACAATGGTGCATACGATTTATATTTATTCAACTTATACAATGACAAAATATCAATAAAAACAAGTTTGTACAACATTTGATGCAGGTTACAACTTCGGATACAGTTTAATTCAGGTGAATGTGAACAGATCCAACTTCAAGGTACATGAAACTTCTTAGGATAGTCCCTTAGGACTTCATCAGGGGCAAGTGAGGATCCAATCTGGTTTGTACCATAAAGTAGGTTTTCTTCCAATGGTGAAGAAATGAATGTAAGGGTTACTGACCATCAAGGGCGTAACTACCATAGGTGCAAGGGGTGCAGCTGCTATGGGGCCCAGAGCTGAAGGGGGCCCATATTTACTGTTTAAGTAATGTTTTACACACATTTAACACCATCAGTTGCTAAATAGGGGGCCCTTGAAAACTTTTGCTATGGGGCCTACGAATATCTAGGTACGCCTCTGCTGACCATGTCAGTTTCGATAAAACCTCTGTCCTGCAGAGGTATAGGACTTGAAAGCCCAATTTCTGTCAAAAAATAGCTTGAGGTGAGCTGCTAAACCACAGGGATCACTTTCACGTTTATGTGGTTAAAAAACGACTGGTGTATAGTATGCATCCAACTCCTGTGGGTGTGCAGCGAGATATATAATATAATAATTATTATTTTTTTACTTTTTATTATAATATTGCATTGCAATTTTATAACCATGTCATAAACATTTGTTTTCAGGACATTACATATTGTTCAAATTATACATTGTTTGAAATGTGATTAAATAGACCAAAAAGTTTTTTTTTATACAGTCAGGTCATGAATTTGTGACTACACTTTCCATCAAAATAAATTAATTCCATCATTTATATTTTGTAGTTGAAGCTTAGTTTCATGGTATTTTGTTGTACTGTACCTTAGGTGGGTACAGTAACCATACACAAAGTACTGTTAATTTAAAAAAAAAACAATAGCCATTAAAAGTATGTGGGGATGCATGCTTTATTCTAGTCAGAGGGGTTGTTGATTTAAGATACTTGTGTGAAGTAGCACCAATGGTCCACAACTACAAGCTTTTCAATATACTGTATTAACATTTATAAAAGTTTTTTTTT
Organism: Crinia signifera; assembly: GCF_055691185.1. Classification (NCBI taxonomy): domain Eukaryota; kingdom Metazoa; phylum Chordata; class Amphibia; order Anura; family Myobatrachidae; genus Crinia; species Crinia signifera. The sequence continues at coordinate 81,715,160 of NC_139222.1, forward strand.
TTTTATTGTTTTATTTTAGTGATGTTTTTATAACTCAGAAATTGCAGCTTGGACATAGGAATAGAAAATAAAACACATTTGTCTGGCTTCATGCAATGAGTATGAATCACTCCTTCATATATCATGGAAAGGCCAATGAAATGGTTTACCTCTTTCCAGCCATTAGTATTTCATGTGGGTTAAATCCTGTGTTACTGGGCCTGAGTGATTTTCTTTTGGACTGCTCTTGTCAGTCATGCATCACAAGTGCCAACATAGAATACTGGTGGTGGTCAGCGCAGGTAGTTGAAACAGTGTGATAGACGGGGAGAATTTATGGAAGGTAGTGGTGGGTGGCAAGTGAAACACAAACCTGTCACAACAATTTTGGGGGCATAGCTAAACAATATAACTACAGTAAGTGTGATGTCAATACTCTGCTGGTGAAGGGATTTCTCAATCCTTAAACTATGAAATACAAATATATGGAACCTTAAGTATTTGTTGTTCAAACAGTAATATAGTTTGTACATTTTAAAACCACGTTTAGAGAGTTTAGAACTAATGAAAATTTAATCCACAAACTGAAATCTTGAATTATCCAATATACTGTAGGTCATAGGACTTAATGTCCAAATATATATAAAATAGCAAAAGTGTTGACCATGGGAGCTATGGCGCAGTTTATTCAAATATGCCCAGTATTAGCAGCAAAAATGGTTAGGAAAGAGATAAAGGGGATATCCAGACAACTTTTAACATAAAATCCTTGCAGATTATAGGCTGTGAGTTCTGTCTGTATCATTGCAAGTGACACTGCAGAAATCTGGTCCAATGTGATGCTGTATTCGGGTTTGGTGCATTATTGCTCAGCAAATGAACTCTTTATCGAAATATTGCATTGCAAAGTTATAACAATATCATAAAAATAGTTTTTAGAACATTACAAATTGTTCTTATGATAAACTGAATGTGGTTAGGATAGACAAGAGTTTTTCAATATACAATCAGGTCATAAATTTGTAGTTACACTCTCCATTGAAATAAAGTCTACAGTATATGAAATTACAAATAATATCTGTTGAGAGGTTATTATGGAGGATCAATCAACAACATAAATGAAATAATGACGATAATACAACATTAATAATAACTGGGAGCCTTGAGTCTCAAGAGCCCACTAATAATATCCAAATCTATCAGTTCAAAATGATAGTGGGGTTGCCCAGTAGTCTTCTTACTTCATACCATTCTGTGTTTCTTAGTGTGGCCTCAATTCTCTTTCGCAACCCCACAGGAAGGGTGGCTATATAACTCTCCCAGGTTTCAAAAAACTTGGGAGTGCGTTTCTCTAAAGTCGTTTCGAGCCAATCCATTTGAAAGATGTGATGGGATTTAGTTTTGAAGAGAGTAATAAATGGGGAAATCCAACCCTGCAATATTGTTTTATAGGCGGGCACTTGTTCTGATAATAACACTTTCCTGCAACCTTTGGCCACTTTCTGAGTTATGGGTATAATCCAGAATATAGCCCACTCTGCATTGAAGGGGGTGTAATTGACATTTTCCAGGACAAACTTACAGATTGCAGCCAAAAATGGCATGTTAAAGGTCAGGACCAGAGACAGTGTAGTAATCCTGCCTCTGTTTCCCCACAGCAGGGGCAGGAGCCAGGTGACGACATCCCTACCAATAGGTGCCTATGGGGTGAGTAGTAGGCCCTATGGTATAGATTTAAAAACCATTCCTGATATTGTGCAGCAGGAAGCAAGCGGCAAGAGTTCACAATGTTTTTTTTTTAAGTTTTTTATTTTGCAAGTTAGATCAAGAAAATCCTGTAACCTTATGGTTACAGGATTTTCCTGATCTAACTTGCATCTAATGCTCATACCCGAGCGAGTGTCAGAATGTGGTATGAGTGGTCTCAGATAATTATAATGTATAGAAATGGCTTTTTCAGTTGCAGGATTTGCTCTCAACATACAATCTAGGTCATTATACCAATTTTCAGAAAAATGTTTGGTCACTGATTTTGCGAAGATACTCATTTGAAAATAAGCAAGAGGGAAGTTACTCAATACAGGGAATTTTTGGCTTGCCTGTTGAAAGGACATAATATTTTCTTCTCCACCTGCAGTCCACATGGTTTTGCCCATTTTGAGAATAAATTTGTACTGTGATCAGATCTGAATAAGGGCCGTAATGTGTATTCAGTTTAAGGCTGGGTACACACCTACAAATGTACAAAAATGATTATAGAAACATAGAATTTGACGGCAGATAAGAACCACTTGGCCCATCTAGTCTGCCCCTTTTTTAAACATGTTACCTCAAACCATATTTGATCCTTATTTTTATGTAAGGATATCAATATGCTTATCCCAAGCATGTTTAAATTGTACTACTGTATTTGCATCTACCACCTCTGTTGGGAGGCTATTCCACTTATCTACTACTCTTTCTGTGAAAAAATTCTTCCTCACATTTCCCCTGAATCTTCCTCCCTCTAGTTTCAGTGCATGTCCTCGTGTTCTGTTGCTCCGCTTCCTGTGAAGAATGTCTCCCACCTGTACCTTGTTAAAGCCCTTGATATATTTGAAAGTTTCTATCATGTCCCCCCTTTCCCTTCTCTGCTCTAAAGTATACATATTAAGATCTTTAAGTCTTTGCTGGTACGTTTTGTGATGTAGGCCATGCACCATTTTAGTTGCTCTTCTTTGTACAGTCTCTAATGTATTTATATCCTTCTGGAGATATGGCCTCCAGAACTGAACACAATACTCTAGGTGAGGTCGTACCAATGATCTATACAGTGGCATTATTACTTCTTTCTTTCTCCTGCTGATACCTCTCCCTATGCAACCAAACATCTGACTTGCCTTCTTCATTGCTTTGTTACATTGCCTACCTGCTTTTAAGTCCCTTGAAATAGTGACACCTAGATCCCTCTCTTCCTCAGTAGTTTCCATTATAGTGCCATTTATACTATATTGAGTCTTTGGATTTCTGGGACCCAAGTGCATGATTTTGCATTTTTTGGCATTAAACTGTAGTTGCCATGCTCTTGACCATTCCTCTAATCTACCTAGATCCTCAATCATTTGTTTTACCCCTCCTGGTGTGTCTACCCTGTTGCATACCTTTGTGTCATCTGCAAAAAGGCACATTTTACCCTCAATTCCATTTGCAATATCACCAATAAAGATATTAAAAAGCACCGGTCCAAGTACAGATCCCTGGGGCACTCCACTTGTAACCTTTCCCTCCTTTGACTGTACTCCGTTTACTACAACTCTCTGTTTTCTGATTATTTGGATACATCTGTAAAATGAAAATGAATTTAACCAATATGTCTAAATGACCATTGTCTGTTTTCCATTGTATGGGAGCAAATGTTGGATTCTTATTTTCTCCCATATTTTACCAGATTGGACAGATAAATCATTAGGTGTGTACCCAGCTTTTAGCTCCATACACCGGGGCCATGGGAGCCCCATGTTGAGTGATGCGCTTAATCACCAATCCCTCAGCACACACATGCAATGCATCAGTGATGTGTGCTGAGCAATCTGTGCCATACTTGCCTACTTTTGAAAACTAGCTTCAAGGAGATTTTAGCTGCTAGTAGAATGTGCCGTGTAACTGAGAGGCCGTGCCATGCCTTACCAAGAGGGTATATTGAACGCCACCTACCTATGAACACTAAGGAGTGTGTCCTGTAATGGCAGATGAAACCCTGGAACACACTGGGCCTGATTCAGATGAGGTTGTTTCTGCCTGTAACACTGCACTTAACAAAAGAAAACTTCTCTCTCTTGCTACCTATCCACGTGTGTGTGTGTGTGTGTGTGTGTGTGTGTGTGTTTGTGAGACAGACAGACAGACAGACAGAAGCAGAGAGAGTATGAGAGATATAGAGAAGACAAGTGCATTTTTGAGAAACTGAGGGGAAGTACATTATGTGAGAGTCACAGAGGTGGGAGCGACAGCGAATGTGTGTGAGAGGGAGAGCGTTTGAGAGACCGAGGGAGAAAGTGTAAGAGATGGAAAGAGTAGAGAGTTGGTGAGTGAGATAAAGAGTGTGGGAGAGATAAAGGGGAGAGGGAGGGAGTAAATGAGTCAAAAAGGGAGAGAGAGAGCTGGTGTGAAAGAGAGGGAGGGAGAGAGAGAAATACAGAAAATGGAAGCTAGAGAGAGATAGTTTTGCTCTCAGACTCCGAGCAGGCAGGGGCAGAGCAGAGACAGCTGCTGAATTGGAATGACCAGGCTCACCCTCTCATCCTGCACACACCTATAACCAGGGAGTGAGAGATGACAAGTGGAGAGGGGAGGGCAGGATAAAGCAGGGGTATGAAAGGCTTGAGACCCATTGCACTATGCACTTCCCCCTTCTTTATAGGCATTGCTGTGTACCTGAGCCACTGGTCGCTGGGTCTTCTGTTCAACAGCACCGCCAGTTAAGGGTCTTCCATTTGCCATCGCTGACAGGGGGAGATTGGGTGGGGGTGGTGGCTGCAAGGTGAATATGTTACTGCAGTGGAGCTGCTGGTGGTAGGCAGAATGGTCCTGCAGCATTACGGGGGGGGGGGGGAGATAATGGGAATGTAGCGGCACCACTTTTTGCAGTGTGAGCCACTGGCAGGGGTTGCATGGGACTATGGTGCCACAGTTTACAACTACATTTAAAAAATGAAAAAGGTTGTATGGAGTGCCTGCTGGTCCTTGGGGCTCCCTTAAAATCTATGCCCTGTAGCCATTACAACCCCTGCAACTCCCATAGTTACACCATTGCACCCCTATATTACATAACACACACCTCACATATTGAAGCCAGTACATGCACCTGCATTACATTATACAAAGCCCCCACTCCCATTATACACAGCCCCTACTCCTATTACACAGTCCCCAGTACACACAGCCCGGAAGCAGAATGCGGTGGCCCCAGTCGGGAGAAGGAGCAGCAGGGAGGGTCTTCCAAATGTAAGTTTTTGTATTTAAACACTGCACAGTTGTTTTTTTGAGTTGAGCACTTTTTGGTCCTGACGACGGGGAAACCCGAAACGGCGTTGACCGCCTCACAATAAAGTTTATTTCTACTAAGCCCTCGAGTGACGCCTCACCTTCTGCTTTCATTATATCTGGTGGATACTCCACCTTGGATGGCACCCAGGCAAGAACACTACGAGTGCGGGGAGTGCCGGACATCAGCAAGACATATATATATATATATATATATATATCTATATATATCTCAAAAGTGGGGGGAGTGTGGTCCTTTTTCTGTGCTGGTTTGTGAGCTGGACTTCTACCGTAACCTAGCTGTTAATATAGGTTCTACAAGGAAAAGATGGAAGGAAGAAAAGGTGGATGTGCGCTCTGTCTATTTCACCAATTTAGTATATTATAAATCATACAATGGTGCATACGATTTATATTTATTCAACTTATACAATGACAAAATATCAATAAAAACAAGTTTGTACAACATTTGATGCAGGTTACAACTTCGGATACAGTTTAATTCAGGTGAATGTGAACAGATCCAACTTCAAGGTACATGAAACTTCTTAGGATAGTCCCTTAGGACTTCATCAGGGGCAAGTGAGGATCCAATCTGGTTTGTACCATAAAGTAGGTTTTCTTCCAATGGTGAAGAAATGAATGTAAGGGTTACTGACCATCAAGGGCGTAACTACCATAGGTGCAAGGGGTGCAGCTGCTATGGGGCCCAGAGCTGAAGGGGGCCCATATTTACTGTTTAAGTAATGTTTTACACACATTTAACACCATCAGTTGCTAAATAGGGGGCCCTTGAAAACTTTTGCTATGGGGCCTACGAATATCTAGGTACGCCTCTGCTGACCATGTCAGTTTCGATAAAACCTCTGTCCTGCAGAGGTATAGGACTTGAAAGCCCAATTTCTGTCAAAAAATAGCTTGAGGTGAGCTGCTAAACCACAGGGATCACTTTCACGTTTATGTGGTTAAAAAACGACTGGTGTATAGTATGCATCCAACTCCTGTGGGTGTGCAGCGAGATATATAATATAATAATTATTATTTTTTTACTTTTTATTATAATATTGCATTGCAATTTTATAACCATGTCATAAACATTTGTTTTCAGGACATTACATATTGTTCAAATTATACATTGTTTGAAATGTGATTAAATAGACCAAAAAGTTTTTTTTTATACAGTCAGGTCATGAATTTGTGACTACACTTTCCATCAAAATAAATTAATTCCATCATTTATATTTTGTAGTTGAAGCTTAGTTTCATGGTATTTTGTTGTACTGTACCTTAGGTGGGTACAGTAACCATACACAAAGTACTGTTAATTTAAAAAAAAAACAATAGCCATTAAAAGTATGTGGGGATGCATGCTTTATTCTAGTCAGAGGGGTTGTTGATTTAAGATACTTGTGTGAAGTAGCACCAATGGTCCACAACTACAAGCTTTTCAATATACTGTATTAACATTTATAAAAGTTTTTTTTTTTTTTATTGTTTTATTTTAGTGATGTTTTTATAACTCAGAAATTGCAGCTTGGACATAGGAATAGAAAATAAAACACATTTGTCTGGCTTCATGCAATGAGTATGAATCACTCCTTCATATATCATGGAAAGGCCAATGAAATGGTTTACCTCTTTCCAGCCATTAGTATTTCATGTGGGTTAAATCCTGTGTTACTGGGCCTGAGTGATTTTCTTTTGGACTGCTCTTGTCAGTCATGCATCACAAGTGCCAACATAGAATACTGGTGGTGGTCAGCGCAGGTAGTTGAAACAGTGTGATAGACGGGGAGAATTTATGGAAGGTAGTGGTGGGTGGCAAGTGAAACACAAACCTGTCACAACAATTTTGGGGGCATAGCTAAACAATATAACTACAGTAAGTGTGATGTCAATACTCTGCTGGTGAAGGGATTTCTCAATCCTTAAACTATGAAATACAAATATATGGAACCTTAAGTATTTGTTGTTCAAACAGTAATATAGTTTGTACATTTTAAAACCACGTTTAGAGAGTTTAGAACTAATGAAAATTTAATCCACAAACTGAAATCTTGAATTATCCAATATACTGTAGGTCATAGGACTTAATGTCCAAATATATATAAAATAGCAAAAGTGTTGACCATGGGAGCTATGGCGCAGTTTATTCAAATATGCCCAGTATTAGCAGCAAAAATGGTTAGGAAAGAGATAAAGGGGATATCCAGACAACTTTTAACATAAAATCCTTGCAGATTATAGGCTGTGAGTTCTGTCTGTATCATTGCAAGTGACACTGCAGAAATCTGGTCCAATGTGATGCTGTATTCGGGTTTGGTGCATTATTGCTCAGCAAATGAACTCTTTATCGAAATATTGCATTGCAAAGTTATAACAATATCATAAAAATAGTTTTTAGAACATTACAAATTGTTCTTATGATAAACTGAATGTGGTTAGGATAGACAAGAGTTTTTCAATATACAATCAGGTCATAAATTTGTAGTTACACTCTCCATTGAAATAAAGTCTACAGTATATGAAATTACAAATAATATCTGTTGAGAGGTTATTATGGAGGATCAATCAACAACATAAATGAAATAATGACGATAATACAACATTAATAATAACTGGGAGCCTTGAGTCTCAAGAGCCCACTAATAATATCCAAATCTATCAGTTCAAAATGATAGTGGGGTTGCCCAGTAGTCTTCTTACTTCATACCATTCTGTGTTTCTTAGTGTGGCCTCAATTCTCTTTCGCAACCCCACAGGAAGGGTGGCTATATAACTCTCCCAGGTTTCAAAAAACTTGGGAGTGCGTTTCTCTAAAGTCGTTTCGAGCCAATCCATTTGAAAGATGTGATGGGATTTAGTTTTGAAGAGAGTAATAAATGGGGAAATCCAACCCTGCAATATTGTTTTATAGGCGGGCACTTGTTCTGATAATAACACTTTCCTGCAACCTTTGGCCACTTTCTGAGTTATGGGTATAATCCAGAATATAGCCCACTCTGCATTGAAGGGGGTGTAATTGACATTTTCCAGGACAAACTTACAGATTGCAGCCAAAAATGGCATGTTAAAGGTCAGGACCAGAGACAGTGTAGTAATCCTGCCTCTGTTTCCCCACAGCAGGGGCAGGAGCCAGGTGACGACATCCCTACCAATAGGTGCCTATGGGGTGAGTAGTAGGCCCTATGGTATAGATTTAAAAACCATTCCTGATATTGTGCAGCAGGAAGCAAGCGGCAAGAGTTCACAATGTTTTTTTTTTAAGTTTTTTATTTTGCAAGTTAGATCAAGAAAATCCTGTAACCTTATGGTTACAGGATTTTCCTGATCTAACTTGCATCTAATGCTCATACCCGAGCGAGTGTCAGAATGTGGTATGAGTGGTCTCAGATAATTATAATGTATAGAAATGGCTTTTTCAGTTGCAGGATTTGCTCTCAACATACAATCTAGGTCATTATACCAATTTTCAGAAAAATGTTTGGTCACTGATTTTGCGAAGATACTCATTTGAAAATAAGCAAGAGGGAAGTTACTCAATACAGGGAATTTTTGGCTTGCCTGTTGAAAGGACATAATATTTTCTTCTCCACCTGCAGTCCACATGGTTTTGCCCATTTTGAGAATAAATTTGTACTGTGATCAGATCTGAATAAGGGCCGTAATGTGTATTCAGTTTAAGGCTGGGTACACACCTACAAATGTACAAAAATGATTATAGAAACATAGAATTTGACGGCAGATAAGAACCACTTGGCCCATCTAGTCTGCCCCTTTTTTAAACATGTTACCTCAAACCATATTTGATCCTTATTTTTATGTAAGGATATCAATATGCTTATCCCAAGCATGTTTAAATTGTACTACTGTATTTGCATCTACCACCTCTGTTGGGAGGCTATTCCACTTATCTACTACTCTTTCTGTGAAAAAATTCTTCCTCACATTTCCCCTGAATCTTCCTCCCTCTAGTTTCAGTGCATGTCCTCGTGTTCTGTTGCTCCGCTTCCTGTGAAGAATGTCTCCCACCTGTACCTTGTTAAAGCCCTTGATATATTTGAAAGTTTCTATCATGTCCCCCCTTTCCCTTCTCTGCTCTAAAGTATACATATTAAGATCTTTAAGTCTTTGCTGGTACGTTTTGTGATGTAGGCCATGCACCATTTTAGTTGCTCTTCTTTGTACAGTCTCTAATGTATTTATATCCTTCTGGAGATATGGCCTCCAGAACTGAACACAATACTCTAGGTGAGGTCGTACCAATGATCTATACAGTGGCATTATTACTTCTTTCTTTCTCCTGCTGATACCTCTCCCTATGCAACCAAACATCTGACTTGCCTTCTTCATTGCTTTGTTACATTGCCTACCTGCTTTTAAGTCCCTTGAAATAGTGACACCTAGATCCCTCTCTTCCTCAGTAGTTTCCATTATAGTGCCATTTATACTATATTGAGTCTTTGGATTTCTGGGACCCAAGTGCATGATTTTGCATTTTTTGGCATTAAACTGTAGTTGCCATGCTCTTGACCATTCCTCTAATCTACCTAGATCCTCAATCATTTGTTTTACCCCTCCTGGTGTGTCTACCCTGTTGCATACCTTTGTGTCATCTGCAAAAAGGCACATTTTACCCTCAATTCCATTTGCAATATCACCAATAAAGATATTAAAAAGCACCGGTCCAAGTACAGATCCCTGGGGCACTCCACTTGTAACCTTTCCCTCCTTTGACTGTACTCCGTTTACTACAACTCTCTGTTTTCTGATTATTTGGATACATCTGTAAAATGAAAATGAATTTAACCAATATGTCTAAATGACCATTGTCTGTTTTCCATTGTATGGGAGCAAATGTTGGATTCTTATTTTCTCCCATATTTTACCAGATTGGACAGATAAATCATTAGGTGTGTACCCAGCTTTTAGCTCCATACACCGGGGCCATGGGAGCCCCATGTTGAGTGATGCGCTTAATCACCAATCCCTCAGCACACACATGCAATGCATCAGTGATGTGTGCTGAGCAATCTGTGCCATACTTGCCTACTTTTGAAAACTAGCTTCAAGGAGATTTTAGCTGCTAGTAGAATGTGCCGTGTAACTGAGAGGCCGTGCCATGCCTTACCAAGAGGGTATATTGAACGCCACCTACCTATGAACACTAAGGAGTGTGTCCTGTAATGGCAGATGAAACCCTGGAACACACTGGGCCTGATTCAGATGAGGTTGTTTCTGCCTGTAACACTGCACTTAACAAAAGAAAACTTCTCTCTCTTGCTACCTATCCACGTGTGTGTGTGTGTGTGTGTGTGTGTGTGTGTGTGTTTGTGAGACAGACAGACAGACAGACAGAAGCAGAGAGAGTATGAGAGATATAGAGAAGACAAGTGCATTTTTGAGAAACTGAGGGGAAGTACATTATGTGAGAGTCACAGAGGTGGGAGCGACAGCGAATGTGTGTGAGAGGGAGAGCGTTTGAGAGACCGAGGGAGAAAGTGTAAGAGATGGAAAGAGTAGAGAGTTGGTGAGTGAGATAAAGAGTGTGGGAGAGATAAAGGGGAGAGGGAGGGAGTAAATGAGTCAAAAAGGGAGAGAGAGAGCTGGTGTGAAAGAGAGGGAGGGAGAGAGAGAAATACAGAAAATGGAAGCTAGAGAGAGATAGTTTTGCTCTCAGACTCCGAGCAGGCAGGGGCAGAGCAGAGACAGCTGCTGAATTGGAATGACCAGGCTCACCCTCTCATCCTGCACACACCTATAACCAGGGAGTGAGAGATGACAAGTGGAGAGGGGAGGGCAGGATAAAGCAGGGGTATGAAAGGCTTGAGACCCATTGCACTATGCACTTCCCCCTTCTTTATAGGCATTGCTGTGTACCTGAGCCACTGGTCGCTGGGTCTTCTGTTCAACAGCACCGCCAGTTAAGGGTCTTCCATTTGCCATCGCTGACAGGGGGAGATTGGGTGGGGGTGGTGGCTGCAAGGTGAATATGTTACTGCAGTGGAGCTGCTGGTGGTAGGCAGAATGGTCCTGCAGCATTACGGGGGGGGGGGGGAGATAATGGGAATGTAGCGGCACCACTTTTTGCAGTGTGAGCCACTGGCAGGGGTTGCATGGGACTATGGTGCCACAGTTTACAACTACATTTAAAAAATGAAAAAGGTTGTATGGAGTGCCTGCTGGTCCTTGGGGCTCCCTTAAAATCTATGCCCTGTAGCCATTACAACCCCTGCAACTCCCATAGTTACACCATTGCACCCCTATATTACATAACACACACCTCACATATTGAAGCCAGTACATGCACCTGCATTACATTATACAAAGCCCCCACTCCCATTATACACAGCCCCTACTCCTATTACACAGTCCCCAGTACACACAGCCCCCACTTCATACACAACCTCACTTCCCATTATACACATCCCCGCTCCCCCAGTACTACATACAGCCCCCACTGCCATTATATACTCAGCCCCCACTGCCATTATATACACCACCCCACTGCCATTATATACAGTGCACAGCCCCCACTGCCATTATATACAGTACACAGTCTCCACTCACCATTAAACTTTTTTTCTGCTCTGTACAGTATTTCACTGTCCCTTCTTGTTTAAACAGATGATACAGTGACCTCACTCAGCAATTCTTAGCATGAAGACCGGACTATGCATTTCCTGATTTGAATGAATACATGCATGTGCCCATAGTGCAGCCTTGCATCAGAGATTCCCAAATGCTGTCCTCAAGGTGCCAAACTGTAATGGTCAAGCTTGGGTACAGGTGACTTAATAAGGATCTCAATCCATTAAATTCAACCATCTTTTCTCAGCCATAGATATCCTTAAAGCCTGGACCTCTAGGATGCCTTTTAAGATGGTATTTTGGAACCTCTACTCTATAGCTGGCCATACACTATTGCAATGTATCGCAGAAATGTATGGTCATCCTATCTCCCACAAGATGCCTTGGACATTCCTTCACATGTCCACATGATATATATCACGTGACCCCTGTTCCCATCCGCAGGGAGGGGATCCAAGTTGGAGGTCAGACCTGCATGCAGGACCGACCTCCAACTCTGGTACGATGCACACGGGACCACGCACTGGCCCGATGGCATGTCATACACATCCAATTTGGACCAATTTCTCTGCCCAATCCTTCAGAAATGGGTTAAATCTACCAATATCACTCTAGTGTATGGGGGACTGCTTCCAATTCTAATCCTCAGGGAACCATAAAAGTGCATGTTTTCCTGGTCTCCTCACAGAATGACAAGTGATTATGACCACAAGTTTATGTCTTTAAAATATGTCAGTCAGCAGGGCCGGACTGACCGATTGGCACTTCTGGCAAATGCCATAGGGGCTCATGGCTTGGTGGACCGATTAGTACATTGAAGCTGGAAGCTCCACCTAACAATTGGCACACAGAGAGAGACGCTGGACTCATAGCAGGTCCGACTGCTCTCTCTGTGCGCCAATTGGGTCCAGTAGAGATGGGGACATTACTTTCCTGCACGCTGGGATCAGCAGTGCGCGCTTAACTGGTTTGTGTGTGGGTATGCACAGAGTGTGCACTCGCAGGACTTCAGCGTGCATAAATGCCAGGGCCGATTCTGAGGACCAGTCCATCCCTCCAGTCAGTAATGACTTCACATTGGGTGAAGAATAGTGTATGAAAAGCATGCACTGTTATGGTTCCTGAGGACTAACGTTATACATAGCAGAGAGAGAAAAACAATTCAGATTAGAAAGTGGTTAAAGTTGTAGAATGGATGGTGTTGGGAAAGTGAATTAGAAGGTGTCACTTATTGTTAGGATGTATAAAAGAGGAACATTGGGCAATAAAATCACTGGATAAAATATTTGTTTCAGTCCTCCAACCTTGTTATCATCTGAAACTATTATATACACTTGGACATATAAGTATTTATGGAAACCACATTCACATGCAAATGTCAAAACTTTTTTTTCAATAAGTAAGAAAACAGATTGCAAAATCAGCCTTGATTAATTCCATCCTGTTACACATTTGCATATTTTTGGTGCTCCATTCATTTCAGGTCATCTTGATGCAAAATTCAAACGTGCCAACTGTCCTGTTCAACAACTGTCAAAAGAAATTAGGATTTTACATTGCTCATAAAACAAACGTGTTTAAAAAGCACTAATTAACCCCTTCCCGACATTTGACGTACATTTACGTCATGGCCGGGAGGTACTTCCCGACACATGGCATAAATGTACGTCATGAGTTTAAACTGTCACTGCGTCTCGAGACGCAGTGACAGAGGGACGATGTCTGCTGTCCCTGACAGCAGACATGTCCCTGCATGCCCAGGGGGGGCTGCGATGTCGCCCCCCCGTCGGCGATCGCTGTGATTGGCTGTTCAGTGTGAACAGCCATTCACAGCGTTTTCCTGTGTTACCAGCGAATCGGACGCTCGGTAACACAGGTGTCAATCACCGCCGGGCGTCAGGGGGCATGAGGGGGTCATCGGTGACGATGACACCTCACCCCACCCTCACCCCACCTGCCCCCAAGGCTGTGATTGGTCCGTGGGACCCACGGACCAATCACAGCCAAGGCGCGACATTTAAACTGACGGTGACTGCGCTGCAGACGCCATTCCGGTCTGGAATAGCGTGCAGAACGGTCACCGTGCCTGCCTGCCGTGAATACCGACCTGATCCTTGCTAATACTTACCTGATCCTTGCAAATACCTTACCTGATCACCTTATCACTGCTTGTAGCGTGCTGGACGCTTCCTGGATCTGACTTCCTGAGACTTCCTGCTGCTGCTGCAGTGTGATAGAGAGATAGAGAGATAGAGAGAGAGATAGAGAGAGATAGAGAGAGATAGAGAGATAGTGACAGAGAGAGCTATATTTTGTGTCTGCTACCCCCCCTTTTTGGGGGTGCAGGGGTTTTCTATATATATATAACTGTCAGTGCTGCTGCTGCAGTGTCATACAGTGATAGATAGTGATAGATAGTGATAGATAGTGAGAGGTAGAGAGATAGAGAGATTTGTGTCTGCTACCCCCCCTTTTTGGGGGTGCAGGGGTTTTATTATATATATATAACTGTCAGTGCTGCTGCTGCAGTGTCATAGAGTGATAGATAGTGATAGATAGTGAGAGATAGAGAGATAGAGAGAGATAGTGACAGAGAGTGATAGAGAGTGTATATTTTGTGTCTGCTACCCCCCCTTTTTGGGGGTGCAGTTTTTTTTATACATATAACTGTCAGTGCTGCTGCTGCAGTGTCCTAGAGTGATAGATAGTAAGAGATAGTGAGAGATAGAGAGATAGAGAGAGATAGTGACAGAGAGTGATAGAGAGTGTATATTTTGTGTCTGCTACCCCCCATTTTGTGCTGATCAGTATATCTGTGCTGATCAGCAACTTTTTGGGGGCGCAGAGGTTTTTTTTTTATATATATACCTGTCAGTTGCTGCCAGTTGCACTGTCAGTTGCACCAAAGGTTGTGCACCTGCTGTCCCTCACTGGTAATCAGTGTCGCATCACTGATCACCTTTTTTTTTTTTTGTGAGTGCTGTGGGGTCTTTTTTTAATTTTTTTTTTACACACACTGATTTTGTGGGTGTCCTGTGGCCACTGTGCGCCGATCAGTGACGTACATCACTGATCAGCTTTTTCGGCACAGGGTTGATCAATTTTTTTTTTTTTTTTGATCAGATTCCTGTTGCCTTTGAGCGCTGTTCAGTGACAGACGTTACTGACCAACATCTGTGCTCAATTTTTGGCGCAGGACCTTTTTTTTTTTTTTTTAACCCCTTCAATTTTTTATTTTTAACCCCTTCATTTTTTTTTTTTTTATTGGTATAAAGTATTTTTTTTTTTCTGCACCACATACACACTACATACCCCCCGGATTGAAATAAAGTTTGTACCCCCCCCTACACTATACACGTGTTGAAACATTTCACTACCAGTAACACAAAAATAAAAATGGCATCCCAAATGTCCTCCCAAATGTCCTCCCAAATGTCCTCCCAGTCATCCAGGAGAATGTATTCAGTGGAGGAGGCATATGCCATGCTTGCCTCTGATTCTGACACAGCCAGTGAGGCAAGCGGGGAATTTGAAGGATTCGTCTTAAGCTCCTCTTCCTCCTCTGGTGATGAGGGACCCCCTCAAAGACGCCCCCGTAGATCAGCTGAGATTCCCCCCCCAATAATTGATCTAGTATGGACCCCACCACCAGACAATTTTGAGCCCCAGGTTCCTGAGTTTTTGGCCATGCCAGGAATCCAATTTGATTCCACAGGTCTCAGAGAAATTGACTTTTTCAAATTATTTTTCTCTGATGATTTTATAAATTTAATGGTGGACCAAACTAATTTATATGCCCAGCAGTTTATTGCTCAAAACCCCACGTCATCATTTGCTAGGTGGACCCCTGTAGATGCAGTAGAGATGATGACGTTTTGGGGTCTGGTGTTTCATATGGGCATAGTAAAAAAGCCAGAAATTAGGCAATATTGGAGTACAGATGTTCTGTACAGTACTCCATTTTACCGTATGGCCATGCCCCGGACTCGATTTGAGACAATTCTTAAATTTATACATTACACCGATAATGCACAGTGCCCACCCAGAGATGATCCCACCTTTGACCGGCTATTCAAAGTCAGGCCGGTCATTGATCATTTCAGTGCCAAATTTGAAGAGGTGTACATCCCTGAAAAATTTATTTGTATCGACGAGTCCCTTATACATTTTAAAGGAAGGGTTAAATTCCGCCAGTACCTTCCCAGTAAGAGGGCAAGGTATGGCATAAAAATGTATAAACTGTGTGAAAGCACCTCAGGGTACACCCACAGGTTTAGGGTTTATGAAGGGAAGGATTCAAGAATTCAACCGCCAGAATGCCCCCCCTCCCTCGTAGGTGTTAGTGGGAAAATTGTCTGGGATTTAGTGCACCCCTTCCTGGATAAAGGTTATCACCTCTATGTGGATAACTTTTACACTAGCATCCCCCTGTTTAAGGCCCTTGGTTCAAGAGGTACAGCAGCTTGCGGTACTGTGCGCAAGAACCAAAGAGGCCTCCCAAAAACGCACATTGCCCAAGTAATGAGAAGGGGTGAAAGCAGGGGAATATGCACCGAAAATATGTTGTTGGTCAAATATAAGGACAAGAGGGATGTCCTTATACTGACAACAATTCACGGAGACAGTACCACCTCCGTCCCTGTACGAGGTACCAGTACCCACACCTCCAAACCTAATTGTATCCTGGATTACAATAGGTACATGGGCGGAGTGGATCTTTCAGATCAGGTACTGAAGCCGTACAGTGCCCTGCGGAAAACAAAAATCTGGTACAAGAAGGTGGCCGTGTATATCATCCAGATGGCACTGTATAACGCTTACGTGCTATTCCGTTCTACCGGCCAGAGGGGGACATTTATGCACTTTCAAGAGGAAGTCATAAAGGGCCTAATATTTGGGAACCAGCAGGCAGAGGGCCCCAGTACTTCTAGTACTGGCCCCCGTATTGTACCAGGGCAGCATTTTCCTGATGAAATCCCCTCCACTGGAAAAAAGGGCAGGACACAAAAAAGGTGCAAAGTTTGCTATAAAAAGGGAATAAGAAAGCAAACTATTTTCCAGTGTGACACTTGCCCCGACAAACCCGGCCTATGTATAAAGGAGTGTTTTAAAATATACCACACATCTATGGAATATTAGGTTCATAATTTCACCGTGCTTCGGGGGTCTTGCTAATGCCACATAGCACCCACCATTCATTCCACCAGAATCTGAGCCGCAAAATCCAAAAATCACTCCTTCCCTTCTGAGTCCTGCCATGCACCCAACTGGTATTTTTTGGTCACATGTGAGGCATTGCCGTACTCGGGAGAAATTGGGGCACAGATTTTGGGGTGCTTTGTCTCCTTCATTCCTTGTGAAAATGAAAAATTTTGAGCCAGAACTGCATTTTTGTGTAAAAAAATGTAATTTTTCATGTTCACTGCCCAGTTTTATCAAAATTGGTGAAACCCCTGGGGGTTTGAAATGTACACTATACCCCTAGATGAATTCCCTGAGGGGTGTAGTTTGCAAAATGGGGTCACTTGTGGGGGGGTTCCACTGTATTGGTGCTTTGGGGGTCTTGCTAATGCGACATAGCACCCACCATCATTCCACCAGAATTTGTGCTGCAAAATCCAAATATCACTCCTTCCCTTCTGAGTCCTGCCACTTTTTGGTCACACATGAGGCATTGCCGTACTCGGGAGAAATTGGGGCACAGATTTTGGGGTGCTTTGTCTCCTTCATTCCTTCTGAAAATGAAAAATTTTGAGCCAGAACTGCATTTTTGTGTAAAAAAATGTAATTTTTCATTTTCACTGCCCACTTGTATCAAAATTGGTGAAACCCCTGGGGGTTTGAAATGTACACTATACCCCTAGATGAATTCCCTGAGGGGTGTAGTTTGCAAAATGGGGTGACTTGTGGGGGGGTTCCACTGTATTGGTGCAACATAGCACCCACCATTCATTCCACCAGAATCTGTGCTGCAAAATCCAAAAATCACTCCTTCCCTTCTGAGTCCTGCCATGCACCCAACTGGTATTTTTTGGTCACATGTGAGGCATTGCCGTACTCGGGAGAAATTGGGGCACAGATTTTGGGGTGCTTTTTCTCCTTCATACCTTCTGAAAATGAAAAATTTTGAGCCAGAACTGCATTTTTGTGTAAAAAATGTAATTTTTCATGTTCACTGCCCACTTGTATCAAAATTGGTGAAACCCCTGGGGGTTTGAAATGTACACTATACCCCTAGATGAATTCCCTGAGGGGTGTAGTTTGCAAAATGGGGTCACTTGTGGGGGGGTTCCACTGTATTGGTGCTTGGGGGGTCTTGCTAATGCGACATAGCACCCACCAAAATTCCACCAGAATCTGAGCTGCAAAATCCAAAAATCACTCCTTCCCTTTTGAGTCCTGCCATGCACCCAACTGGTATTTTTTGGTCACATGTGAGGCATTGCCGTACTCGGGAGAAATTGGGGCACAGATTTTGGGGTGCTTTTTCTCCTTCATACCTTCTGAAAATGAAAAATTTTGAGCCAGAACTGCATTTTTGTGTAAAAAATGTAATTTTTCATGTTCACTGCCCACTTGTATCAAAATTGGTGAAACCCCTGGGGGTTTGAAATGTACACTATACCCCTAGATGAATTCCCTGAGGGGTGTAGTTTGCAAAATGGGGTGACTTGTGGGGGGGTTCCACTGTATTGGTGCTTGGGGGGTCTTGCTAATGCGACATAGCACCCACCAAAATTCCACCAGAATCTGAGCTGCAAAATCCAAAAATCACTCCTTCCCTTCTGAGTCCTGCCATGCACCCAAATGGTATTTTTTGGTCACATGTGAGGCATTGCCGTACTCGGGAGAAATTGGGGCACAGATTTTGGGGTGCTTTGTCTCCTTCATACCTTCTGAAAATGAAAAATTTTGAGCCAGAACTGCATTTTTGTGTAAAAAAATGTAATTTTTCATTTTCACTGCCCACTTGTATCAAAATTGGTGAAACCCCTGGGGGTTTGAAATGTACACTATACCCCTAGATGAATTCCCTGAGGGGTGTACTTTGCAAAATGGGGTGACTTGTGGGGGGGTTCCACTGTATTGGTGCAACATAGCACCCACCATTCATTCCACCAAAATCTGTGCTGCAAAATCCAAAAATCACTCCTTCCGTTCTGAGTCCTGCCATGCACCCAACTGGTATTTTTTGGTCACATCTGAGGCATTTCCGTACTCGGGAGAAATTGGGGCACAGATTTTGGGGTGCTTTTTCTCCTTCATACCTTCTGAAAATGAAAAATTTTGAGCCAGAACTGCATTTTTGTGTAAAAAAATGTAATTTTTCATTTTCACTGCCCACTTGTATCAAAATTGGTGAAACCCCTGGGGGTTTGAAATGTACACTATACCCCTAGATGAATTCCCTGAGGGGTGTAGTTTTCAAAATGGGGTGACTTGTGGGGGGGTTCCACTGTATTGGTGCTTGGGGGGTCTTGCTAATGCGACATAGCACCCACCAAAATTCCACCAGAATCTGAGCTGCAAAATCCAAAAATCACTCCTTCCGTTCTGAGTCCTGCCATGCACCCAACTGGTATTTTTTGGTCACATGTGAGGCATTGCCGTACTCGGGAGAAATTGGGGCACAGATTTTGGGGTGCTTTTTCTCCTTCATACCTTCTGAAAATGAAAAATTTCGAGCCAGAACTGCATTTTTGTGTAAAAAATGTAATTTTTCATTTTCACTGCCCACTTGTATCAAAATTGGTGAAACCCCTGGGGGTTTGAAATGTACACTATACCCCTAGATGAATTCCCTGAGGGGTGTAGTTTTCAAAATGGGGTGACTTGTGGGGGGGTTCCACTGTATTGGTGCTTGGGGGGTCTTGCTAATGCGACATAGCACCCACCAAAATTCCACCAGAATCTGAGCCGCAAAATCCAAAAATCACTCCTTCCGTTCTGAGTCCTGCCATGCACCCAAATGGTATTTTTTGGTCACATGTGAGGCATTTCCGTACTCGGGAGAAATTGGGGCACATATTTTGGGGTGCTTTTTCTCCTTCATACCTTCTGAAAATGAAAAATTTTGAGCCAGAACTGCATTTTTGTGTAAAAAAATGTAATTTTTCATTTTCACTGCCCACTTGTATCAAAATTGGTGAAACCCCTGGGGGTTTGAAATGTACACTATACCCCTAGATGAATTCCCTGAGGGGTGTTCTTTGCAAAATGGGGTGACTTGTGGGGGGGTTCCACTGTATTGGTGCAACATAGCACCCACCATTCATTCCACCAGAATCTGTGCTGCAAAATCCAAAAATCACTCCTTCCCTTCTGAGTCCTGCCATGCACCCAACTGGTATTTTTTGGTCACATGTGAGGCATTGCCGTACTCGGGAGAAATTGGGGCACAGATTTTGGGGTGCTTTTTCCTCCTTCATACCTTCTGAAAATGAAAAATTTTGAGCCAGAACTGCATTTTTGTGTAAAAAAATGTAATTTTTCATTTTCACTGCCCACTTGTATCAAAATTGGTGAAACCCCTGGGGGTTTGAAATGTACACTATACCCCTAGATGAATTCCCTGAGGGGTGTAGTTTTCAAAATGGGGTGACTTGTGGGGGGGTTCCACTGTATTGGTGCTTTGGGGGTCTTGCTAATGCGACATAGCACCCACCAAAATTCCACCAGAATCTGAGCTGCAAAATCCAAAAATCACTCCTTCCGTTCTGAGTCCTGCCATGCACCCAACTGGTATTTTTTGGTCACATGTGAGGCATTGCCGTACTCGGGAGAAATTGGGGCACAGATTTTGGGGTGCTTTGTCTCCTTCATACCTTCTGAAAATGACAAATTTGGAGCCAGAACTGTATTTTTGTGTAAAAAAAATAATTTTTCATTTTCACAGCCCAGTTGTACCAAAATTGGTGAAACCCCTGGGGGTTTGAAATGTACACTATACCCCTAGATGAATTCCCTGAGGGGTGTAGTTTGCAAAATGGGGTCACTTGTGGGGGGGTTCCTAACTTTTAGCATCTTATGGTGCCTAGAAACCTACATGGTGCCTAAAAAATAATCTCATAAAAAGGAGGCTCCAAAATCAAGTAGGTGCTCCTTCTATTATGAAGCCTGTGGTTTGGTCACCGTGCACACTAGGGCCACATATAGGATATTTATGAAAACAAAAGAATTGGGGGAATCAATTTTCAGTCACATTTCTCTAGTAAAATGTACTGTGTTCCTTAGAAAAATGTATTAAAATTGCAAATCTGCAAAAAAAAAGAAATTTTGAAATTTCACCTACACTTTGTTTTAATTCCTGTGAAACACCTAAAGGGTTAACAAACTTCCAAAATGCTGTTTTGAATACTGTGAGGGGTGCAGTTTTTGAAATGGCATCATTTATGGGGGTGTCTCACATACAAGTCCCTCAAAGTCACATCAGAACTGAACTGGTCCCTAAAAAAATCAGTGTTTGAAATTTTCTTGAAAATTTGAGAATTTGCTATTCATATTGTAAGCCTCCTAGTGTCCCAAAAAATGAAAAGGAAGTTGAAATAATGATGTCAACATAAAGTAGACATATGGTCTATGTTAGTTATTCACTATTTTGAGTGGTAAGATTATTTGTCTCACAAGCAGAAAATTTAACATTTTGCAAATCGCTAAATTTTCCATTTTTTCACGATATTTTGGTATTTTTCACAAAAAAACACAGACTGTATCGACCCAAATTTACCACTAATTTGAAGTACAATGTGTCACGAAAAAACAATCTCAAAATCACTGGGATAAGTAAAAGCAAAAAAAAGTTATCCCCACTTAAGTGAGACATGTCAGATTTGAAAAAAATGGCTCTGTCAGGAACGCAAAAACTAGCTCTGTCAGGAAGGGGTTAAGTACTTACGGAGGACATTGAGCTATTAAAAGTATCTCACTTTTTCTTTTTTTTTTAACAATAGTTATTTCTAAATTGATATTTTATAGAGAATACTGCATTGATAATGTGTTTGAAGGTCCAATATAACCCTTTGCTTAGGGAAAATGCTACAGTTCCTCAAGATAGCATTAAAATCACAGCGATCTGATTAATAATACAATTTGATATTATGGGTCTGGAGGAGAATTGTATGGATTATGTTATAATTACCATTTAGTACATTTAGGTGATACTAAAATAAGGTTCAAAAGGTGTGAATACACCAATTTTGCATTATTTTAGTAAAAATAATTTTGATAAATATGCCGAAAAGACCTATGTTGGTAAAGATAGTTTTAACTCTTGTAAAAAGTAACACATATACAAAGCCGTTTTGAGCGATTTTTAGCTTGAAGTCTGCATGTGTGTATTACTCCGTTTCCTGGGTCTGGTGCATGCGCAGTATTGTCCACAGTACTGCGCATGCACAGAACCCGATTTGGGGGCTGCCGCGCATTTGCTCAGAGGCATCCGTGCCGCTACCACAGTGTCCGGTGTACTTCCGGTCCCACTGCTGGACTTTCGCCGGGGTGAGTGGGACACTGGAGTGACGCGGGCTCAACTCCCGGTGGGGAGGAGACTGCTGTAGTATGTGGACTGTGCTCCAATGCGTTTCAACCCCTATGGGGTCTTTTTCAAGGATATCAAAAGTTTTCAGTTGTTCAAATTACAAAACAAAAATGTAAAAGTAAAACATTTTCTGAAGCACATCAGCTTTGGCTTGGAGATATTGGTGATTTTAAAATTACTTTATGGGTCTAATTCAGCATGAATCACTTATCCGATCATTTGCAGTAGGCTTCAATAAAAAATCTAAACCATAAGCGAATTGTTAGTGGATTGTAAACCATCAGCAATTCCCAAACATTCACAAGATTTTTCCCATCTGTGCAATCGTGAGAAGGTCTGAGGCTCCTACTAATATGTTACTGAGAGAGGCTGAATGTGGTCATCACTGACATCAGACCCTCCTCAAACACTTTTGGGCATGCCAATGGTTTTTCAGACACACCCAGAACACCTCAGGATTCCAACCCCAAATGACGGCTTTCTGCCAATCAAACTGCGGATACATTGCGTTTATGATCCATGCACTTTTTAAATCGCTAATTCCTCTCACGCATGCAAAATGCATTGTTCCATAGTCTCTCGATTTGAGAGTCCTCTGATCAGCGTTCTGTGCTGAATTTGACCCTATATCACCTATAAAATAAGCTTTAATCAACCAAAATTGAAGAGTTTAGAATACTTCATTCGGAATTAATTTTCAAAGAATAATCCCTCCCCCTACATTATCAAAATGTAACACTGTAAAGACTCTTAATTGGTACTGACACCTATTTGGCAACTCTTTAAGAATGAGTACTTTCCAGCTACTGTTAGAGATACTTTCCATTTTCTCAATCCTCAAGAACCCCTACAACATGGATCTTCAAACTGTGGCCCTCCAGATGTTGTGAAACTACAAATCTCAGCATGCCTTGCAACAGTTTTAACACTCCCTTATAGCAAAACTGTGGCAAGGCATGCTGGAATTTGTAGTTTCACAACATCTGGAGGGCCGCAGTTTGAAGACCCATGCCCTAAAAGTTCAAATTTTCTAGGACTTTCAGCAGCTGCACTGTGTAATACAAACTGTAATATTTGAAATATCCACAGGTGACCTGGAGAACAGCAGTTAGGTGATTTTTTGTTTTTATTTTACTCACTCTATTTACAGTTTCTTATATAGCGCTTTACCATTGGAATCAACAGTGATAAGACAGACTAGGTGATTACAAAGAGACATAGATGGGCCCTGCTCGCAAGCTTACAGTATATAGGGAAATGGGAAGGATAGACACTATCTATAGTATGGCGGTCCCAGCAGATTATTGAGAACAGTCCAATGGGATGTAATTAGAATGAAAGCTTTTAAAGGTTATGTGAGCAGGTCAGGAATTTGATAGGCTTACCTAAAGAGGTGAGCTTTCAGGGAACGCTTGAACGTTTGGAGGGTGGAGGAGATCTAGTAATGAGTGTGGATGAGACACATATTGTGAAGACTAGAGAGGTCGAGTTAGGAGATATTTTGAGATAAGTGATGATATATGTTGGTGTAGCTTGGTTAATGGCTTTATATGTGAGTAGAAGTATTTTGAATTAAATATGTTAGAACAGGGGTAGCCATCTCCAGTCCTCGAGAGCTACCAACAGTGCACATTTTCCAGCTCACCTTGCAGGTACACAGGTGCACTCATTACTCACTGACACATTGTAAAATATCCACATGTGGAGCTAAATACTTCACTGGTGATTCTGTGAGTAGACATGGAAAACATGCACTGTTGGTAGCTCTCGAGGACTGGAGTAGGCTGCCTTTGCGTTATAATATGGGCACACAATGGAGGGACTGACAAAGTGGATCAGCAGATGAACACTTTGCTAGGAAGATTAGCCTTGCAGCTGCATTCTAAATTGATTGTATCGGTGATCATCTTATCTTGGGAACACTGGTAAGGAGACTATTGCAATAGTCAATGCTGGAGATAATGTGTGCATGGATAAGAATTTTGGAGGCGTCTTGTGTAAGATATGGTTGTATTTTGAATATATGTTTTTATATGCATGCAACAAGATTTAGAGAAAGATTGAATGTGTGGAACAAAGGACAGTTCAGAGTCAACAAAGACGCCTAGGCAGCAAGCTTGTGGGGTAGGACAGACAGTTGAGTTTTAAACAGTTATGGAAATCTCAGGTTGGTAGCTAGTCTTGGCTGGTGGAAAAAGAAGTAATTATATTGAGAAATATTGAGCTTGAGGTGTCGAGATGACATCCAAGATGAAATGGCAAAAAGACGTTCAGTGACAGGCACCAATAAAGATACAAAAGAGTTGATTAGTTTACCAAGAGATGAGGTATAGATTGAGAAAAGCAGAGGACCTACGATTGAGCCTTGTGGTACTGACACTGATAGATGTAGGAAAGAGGACAAAGTTTGGGAACCACAGGTATAGAGGTATATGTTATGTAAAAAAATAGCTTCTAGTTATAATGTTATAAAATGAATTGTTTAATAGTACGGTTTTAAAATGCTGAGATTTGTTTTGTCTAAATACTGTAGTTCTTCATGGTGTGTATCTTAACAAATGTGGGTACCAGGTATAGCTGACTTGATACTAGTAGTTGACTTGGAACAGTAACATCGTATATATTCAGAGTTGCTGTGTTTGCCCATAGAAACCTTACTGTGCTACCTCTAGGCTAGCTTTTAATGTGTCGCTTTAAGTTTTTCTTAATGACATGGGAAGTGTTTAATCTAGAGTTCTATTCTGACTGCCAATACATTTACACGGTGAAAGCACATGAGTCAGTGTTCCATGATTTATTTTGCTATTAGCTGGGACCAGTAAGGTTTTCAGCTCGCAAGTTATCATATTTAACAAACAAAGATTAATGTCTAGTGCTTCTCTTTAGTGAATAATTTCCTTGCCCTGTCTTTGCTACTGATAAATGCACCACAAAAATACTCAAGCAAACAAGATAATACATTGTATTGAAGGTAATATATATTGTGCTCTAAACAAGAAATAAGTGTATAAAATGCTCCCTACTAATAAAATGTCTCACCTTTCAGTGGCTGACCTATGTCCATAAATGCAAACTAGTCTCTGCTTTTTAAAATCTATTGTTTACTATAATTTACCTTTTTAACTATTTAACAATCAGAGTTTCGGGCATACCTGTAATGGGTGCAATGTGTATGGTGCATACAGATCGCTGGGTCCAGGAAGGCAAACACCATACATCCTGCAACCATTTCTTAAGTACTCACGTATCTAAAGATCCATTTGGCAGCAGCTATCTGTTAGCCACTAGGAAAATGATACTGTGGACATTTTCCCAGTTGTTTGTACATAAACAGTATGGAAATCGCTGGGAAAATGGCCATAATGCTGTTTTCCCAGAGATCTGCACATGTGCTGTAGAGTCTGAGCTCTAAGTTCTTTGTTGCTGGCTAGAGAGGAGGGAGTGGTTGGACGGAGGATGCACATGTGCCTCCTACTCATTTTTTGCCCCTGAACCGTCAACATCTATGTTTAGATAATATTCTATAGTGAAATTGGATTGTTTTCTCCAAACCAAAAACTAAGAACACTTAAATTAACTATGTAATAATAATTTCAGATCAATAAACATGAGAGAATCTATACTGTATATATTTATATATAGAAATCATAACCTCAAAACTTGTCAGGCATTGAAACTTACTGCATCTGATGCCAAACATAATATGAGGAGCAGGCACTGCACACTGACTAGTCCCCAGGAACAGCTTAGTATCTCCGGACTCCCTCAGTCAAGAAAATGGTGGTTTGAGATGAAATGCCTTTACCCCACCAAACAAAGCAACACCCCTAACATACGTGGCCACACCCACTTTTACAAGTGTGTGCAATCACTGCCCACACAATATATTGTGGTGTCATTAAAGAAAATGTAGGGGAAAGCCATTGACAAAGTATACAATTAATAGATCATACATTTTCTGTGTAGCATTGAAATCTTACAGTATTGTATTCCTTATAGAATGATGCATTAGTACAGTAATAACTTTAGAGTAAGCATGATAATACATTGATTTAATAGTTTCTAGAGAGTTGTAAGACCATTTTTGATGGTTCTGACTTTAATTTGTCACAAGGTTTTTGTTTTTTGGATTGGTTTTGTATTTGAGGCTGTAACTGGTTTCATTTTTTTTTAAATAGACCATCTAAAATTACATAAGTTGAGCCTATTTTGTTTCTAGAGTATTATGAACCTCGATAACATTAATTTCCACTCTTTTCCAGTCAAGACTGACTACCTCGCAACTCCCGATATAGTTTTCATCTGCCTTAGGCCAAAGGCTGCATCAATGTGGCTGGTTACTAAGCAACAGAACAATGGCATAAACACATGGCAGTTTATAACACTTGAAAAATGGCAACATTGGAAGGAGGATGTTTTGCCTTGATCTGAAACCTGAGTCTGGCAGGAATACCTGACCAATAGCTTGGGAAATACAATGCTTATTTCTAATAATGTTTATGCTTAAATTAATCAATATGGTCTGATGCACAGTGAGTATTATTTGAAATAATACTTTTCTGCCTTCCTTATGAAAAATGTATCATTTTAAAGATTTAGTACCAAATCTATGTGTAATATGTGTTTACTGCTGTATGGTTTAACAGTTACATGCTAACTGAAAACCATACTTAATTTTGGCAACTGTCTCTAGCCTATTATTGATGGCTGTGCTTGTTAAGAAGGCGGTGATCTTAAAAGGATTGCCCCTGCTGCAAGAAAACAGACAGACTTCTGCAGCCCAAGCTCAGAGGACCAGGGAAACTACAGTTTCCCTTCTTGCACTTGGTAACAGGTGATGCCTGGAGCAGCAGAAATAGGTGATCATTTTGTAGAGTAACCCATTTAGTAACCCATTTATATAAATAAGTATTATTCACAGAACCAGACCTACCCAATTGAATGTCCCTATTCATATTACACCGTATTGCTTAATTTTCACATTGCATTACACTGTATTGTCACTTATTAACATTACCAGTATTGCTCCTTATTTATGTTACACGGCACATTAATGGTCATTATACATATTAAACCACACATTAAGTCAATTTATACACATACAGTAATGCAACACATTAATGCTCCTTACACATACAGTATGCCGCACATTATTATACTCCAACCTTATAATGTTTCAAGAAGTTTTACATTATAGAAATAAACTTTGCTTTCCAAGTAAAATATTTAAGGGACATTACTGTCCCTGATGACAGGCACAAACCCTTAAATGTACTGTAAGTATAAAGTATGTGCTTTTAACATACAAACCAGTCTGCTAGGTGCATATTGTTACCTTTCCATATGTATACATACAGTATGCAGTGTTTACAGTATGCAGTGTTTATGCACTGTAAACAAACTTGCATCTGCAATTAGACCTATGCCACTGTAATCTCTTAACAAACCTAATTTCCCAATCAAATGATCTATTCAGTTTTATACAGTATGTCTTTAAACAGTTGCTCGTTCTTTGGGTCCAAGAACAGTTTCCAACAGATATTATTATATACTGATTGGTTTTTTTTTCTTTGCTCGTCCAATCTTTCAAAATAGTTCAGGTAAAAAACCATCTTGTAGAATGATTACATATTGGATAATATTGTGTCAAATGATTGTTTTACCAAAAGAATGAGCTACAGTAACAGACTTGAAGGTGCAATTTACTGGAATGTGCACTGATCTTCAAAGACACTGATATTATATTTTCTATTTTGTTTTAGAGATTATTGCCACACTTTTACGAGGCATTGTAAAAGTTCAAGCAGGCTTCATAAACATATTTTTTTATTTACTTAGTTTCTTATATAGCGCAGCATATTCCGTTGTGCTTTACAATTGGAAACAACAGTGATTAAACAAACTGGGTAGATACAAACCGACATAGAGGTAGGAGGGCCCTGCTCGCAAGCTTACAATCTAAAGGGATAATAGGAGGGAAACATAAGGCTAGAATTCCATAGCATGGCATGGCAGTCCCATCAGATTACTAGATGGTCCTGATGGGATGCAATTAGATATGAATGCTACTGGAGGCTGTGTGGGGGTCTTGAATATAAGATAGCCTAAAGAGGTGAGTTTTTAGGGAATGCTTGTAATTTTGGAGGCTAGAGGAGAGTCTTAGTGTGCGTGGAAGGGCATTCCATAAGGTGGGTGCTGCCCAACAAAACTCTTGCAAGTTTAAGTGGGAGCGAGCAATGAGTGTGGAGTAGAGACGCAGATCTTCTGCAGAGCGGAGAGGTCGGGTGGGGACATATTTTGAGATAAGCGAAGATATAGAAGTCGGTGTAGTTATAGAAATGGCTTTGTATGTATGTAGAAGTATTTTATATTGAATGCGGTAATATACAGGCAACCAATGGAGGGACTGGCAGAGCAGATCAGCAGATGATGAACATCTAGCCAGAAAGATCAGCTTTGCAGCTGCATTCAAAATGGATTTTAGTGGTGAGACCGGTAAAGAGGCCATTGCAATAATCAATATGTGATATAATGAGTGTGTGGATTAGAGATTTTGTAAGGTACGGACACATTTTGGATACATTTTTTAGATGCCTTTAACATGATTTAGAGACAGAATGAATATTAAGGACAGTTCAGGGTCGAGGATGACCCCTAGGCAGCGAGCTTGTGGAGCAGGATTAATTGTGTTCTCAACAGTGATAGAGATATCAGGTTGGTAACTACTCTTGGCTGGTGGGAATATACTTAATTCTCTTCTGGAAATGATGAGATATTTAGTTGCCTACACATAAACAAGATTTAGCACATCAAAATCAGAAGACCAGTTTCATTTGTCTCATCTTTTGTGACTAAGATGTATTTTCAGAGGCTCATTCATGTTACATGGTGAATTGAATCTAATGTATGAGGAGACATCTGATTTACTTTGGTCTAAAAACCATTCATATAACTAGAATAAAAACTAATAAATCAGGCAGAGTTTGCAGATAATTAATTGCTTTAAATATATATATATATATATATATATCTATCCCAATTCACTAGGGTGTTTCAAATTGGTATATATGTGTATACATTCATATAACTACCTAATGGTCTACATCTTCGTTGAAGGCCACATATTCTCGAAGTTAATAAAATTATTTGAGTCTTTTTCAGATTTCAATATCTTGTTTTTTTTAAAGTATTAAAGCCACTTTTAACCCCTTCATGACAGAGCCAGTTTGTGCCTTCATGACAGAGCCCTTTTTTTCAAATCTGACATGTCTCACTTAAGTGGGGATAACTTTTTTTTGCTTTTACTTATCCCAGTGATTTTGAGATTGTTTTCTCGTGACACATTGTACTTCAAGTTAGTGGTAAATTTTGGTCGATACAGTCTGTGTTTTTTTGTGAAAAATACCAAAATATCGTGAAAAAATGGAAAATTTAGCAATATGCAAAATGTCACATTTTCTGCTTGTGAGACAAATAATCATACCACTCAAAATAGTTAATAACTAACAAAGACCATATGTCTACTTTATGTTGCAATCATTATTTCAACTTCCTTTTAATTTTTTTGGACACTAGGAGGCTTCAAATATGACTAGCAAATTCTCAAATTTTCAAGAAAATTTCAAACACTGATTTTTTTAGGGACCAGTTCAGTTCTGATGTGACTTTGAGGGACTTGTATGTGAGACACCCCCATAAATGATGCCATTTAAAAAACTGCACCCCTCAAAGTATTCAAAACAGCATTTTGGAAGTTTGTTAACCCTTTAGGTGTTTCACAGGAATTAAAACAAAGTGTAGGTGAAATTTCAAAATTTCATTTTTTTTTCGGATTTTCAATTTTAATACATTTTTCTAAGGAACACAGTAGATTTTACTAGAGAAATGTGACTAAAAATTGATTCCCCCAATTCTTTGGTTTTCATAAATATCCTATATGTGGCCCTAGTGTGCACGGTGACCAAACCACAGGCTTCATAATAGAAGGAGCACCTACTTGATTTTGGAGACTCCTTTTTATGAGATTATTTTTTAGGCACCATGTAGGTTTCTAGGCACCATAAGATGCTAAAAGTTAGGAACCCCCCCACAAGTGACCCCATTTTGCAAACTACACCCCTCAGGGAATTCATCTAGGGGTATAGTGTACATTTCAAACCCCCAGGGGTTTCACCAATTGTGGTACAACTGGGCAGTGAAAATGAAAAAAAATAATTTTTTATTTTCACAGCTCAGTTGTATCAAAATTGGTGAAACCCCGGGGGGTTTGAAATATACTCTATACCCCTAGATGAATTCCCTGAGGGGTGTAGTTTGCAAAATGGGGTCACTTGTGGGGGGGGTTCCACTGTATGGGTGTTTCGGGGGTCATTCAACCAGAATCTGTGCTGCAAAATCCAAAAATCACTCCTTCCCTTCTGAGTCCTGCCATGCACCCAACTGGTATTTTTTGGTCACATGTGAGGCATTGCCGTACCCGGGAGAAATTGGGGCACAGATTTTGGGGTGCTTTGTCTCCTTCATTCCTTGTGAAAATGAAAAATTTTGAGCCAGATCTGCATTTTTGTGTAAAAAAATTTAATTTTTTACACAAAAATGCAGTTCTGGCTCAAAATTTTTAATTTTCACAAGGAATGAAGGAGACAAAGCACCCCAAAATCTGTGCCCCAATTTCTCCCGGGTACGGCAATGCCTCACATGTGACCAAAAAATACCAGTTGGGTGCATGGCAGGACTCAGAAGGGAAGGAGTGATTTTTGGTGGTGGAATGAATGGCGGGTGCTATGTCGCATTAGCAAGACCCCCGAAGCACCAATACAGTGGAACCCCCCCACAAGTGACCCCATTTTGGTCACCAGCTTTGGGAGGGGGGCTGGCGCTGCGGCTGGCGGGGGGGTGGGAGGGGTGCTGGCGCTGCGGCAGCCGGGTGGGTGGGAGGGAGGGGGGCTGCCGGGTGGGGGGGGGGGGGGGGGGGCTGGCGATCGTTGCGGTATACGCACACACACACACACACACACACACACACACATATATATATATATATATATATATATATATATATATATATATATATATATATATATATATATATATATATGTGTGTGTATATATATATATATATATATACATATATATACATATATATACACACACATATATATATATATATATATATATATATGTGTGTGTATATATATATATATATATATACACACATTTGCACATTTTTTTATTTTATTTTATACTTTTCCAGCAGCAGCATGATGCTGCTGCTGCTGCTGCGGGGGGGAGGGGGGAGGAGGGGAGCGCAGCGTGCGCTCCGGACGTAGCGGTGGAGCCGCTGGAGCTGCTGCTGCTGCCGGGTGAGTGCCCGGCGGGTGGGAGGGGGGTGCTGCCGCTCGGTGGTGATCGGTGCTGCACCGATCACCACCGTTTTCTGTGTTACCGAGCGGCTTAGCCGCCGGTAACACAGGAAACGCTGTGATTGGCTGTTCAGATTTGAACAGCCAATCACAGCGATCGCCGACCGGGGGGGGCACCCCTGCCCCCCCTGGGCGACGAGGGGGGATGTCTGCTGTCAGGGACAGCAGACATCTCCTAACTGTCACCGCGTCTATAGACGCAGTGACAGTTAGAATCCATGACGTACATGTACGTCAAATGTCGGGAAGTACTTCCCGACCATGACGTACATGTACGTCAAATGTCGGGAAGGGGTTAAGGTATGTATTCTTTCCACATTTATAAAATCCTGCCGGATACTCTAGAGGGAAGTCTACCTATAGTAGTAATTGAGGACACATTACTATTAGGGATAGGTTTTAGATATGTTCTACAAATAACAATTGGTATATTTGAAATTAGTGTTTCCAAACAGGATATTACTGTATCTGTTTTTGCTTTACAATTGTTCTAATCAAATGGGAAAGTTATTGTAATACATTATGAACCTTTACTACATCTTAGGTTTGAGGGTACTTATGTAGTATCTGGGCGTCCGATTTAGAAATCGCATCGCATGCGACCAAATCGTATGCGATGCGATGGTCCAGATTTTTCCATCAGATTCAATGTTAAAATGGTCTGAGTCCATTTTAACATAGAATTCAATGGGAAAAAGGGGTCCTTTTCCTTTCCCCACTATCCAAGTGGGCATGGAGTTGGATATAAACCTGTGGCGAGCGTAGCGAGCCCCGCGAGGGGACACAGAATACTTTTTAAGAAATATGCGTCCCCTCGCGCGGCTCGCCACGCTTCGGGCTCGGTGGCTCACTGCGCTCGCCACGCTATATAAAATCAACTCTATGCCCACTTGGATAGTGGGGAAATGAACAGGACCTTCTTAACATTGAATCCTATGCAGCATCGCATCGCATCTGATTGTATGCCTTAAGGTAAGGCATACAATCACAAATTCGGACGCCCAGATACTACATAAGTACCGGTTTGAGCAGCTTAACTTTTTGGTGTTGAGCACACATTGATACTGTTTTGTGTGGAGAGTGTTGTAGAGTGTTTTGTATGGATCAGCTCATTATAATTCATATCTTTAAAAAAATGTGAGAATTCCATCTTACTATAAACCCCTTAAATCTACGAGACCTTATTTACTTATGTAACCAAGTTACATTTTAAGGGCCGATTTTCACTGGTACAGTTTGTCAAAGTCTCTGATCATTGGTGTAGGATAGAGATCCAGATTATACAGCATTGAGAATTGATTATCGTTTTTGGTTAAAGCATTTAAGTACTTTTAGAATAATTTTACATAATGTTGTTATATCATATACCATACATGGATGCAAATAAATTAAATGTTTTTGTAATTATCCTTTGATTATACCCACCTTCATATAATCAATTCACACAATGTAGACTGTACACTTACATATTGTGATAGATGCTTCTGGCTTAATGGAGTGAGGGAGCGTGCTCCGCTGACCCATCGCCGCGCAGACAGCTTTTAAAGGCTCCCACAGCCTCTACACCACTTACCGCTAGCAGAATCCATCCTCGCACAACCCGGTGCCCACGATGGATAAGTTTATGATGCCTGCAGCATCTCCCGTGGCTCTCCCGCCCCGCCAGGAGAAAAGGGGAGAGGAAACCAACATGGCGGCGGACGACACATGCAGTGCTGCGTCCCCTGTTAGCAAAAAGATGGCAGCTGACTACCCTGATTCTACTAAAAAGGTATTCAGATCCCCAGACATGCCTGTCACGTACGGGGATATTGTAGATGCTATAATAAGCACCATGGCCCCCCAGCTGTCACAAGCAGTTTCAGATATTACAGCACAATTGAAAACCCGTACCCAGCGGGTCTCAGTAACAGAGAATCATTTGGGCTCAATATCACACGAAATGGAAGGAGTTAAACAGTCAGTAAAATCACTGACTCAAGATAATTACAATATCTGGAACAAGGTGGCCGATTTAGAAAACTGTTCAAAAAGGAACAACATTAGACTGGTTGGACTTCCTGAGTCAGTGAAAGGCACAGATCTCTCCCACTTTATAAAAAATACTCTGCCCTCCATTTTAGGCATTGAACAAGAATGTAGAGCACACAGTCGGTCCCACACCCTCCCGTAACAAGCCCAGGCCACACGTCACACTGTTCAGATATATGAACTATCTTCACAAACAATTTAATATGGTATGCATTCAGACGCATGAAAAACCTGCAATGGAAAGGGCATAACCTGCTAATCTTCCAGGATTACTCAGTGGAGATAACTAAGGCCCGCAAAGCCTTTTCACCTATTGGCTCCCAATTAGTCAGAGGGCCGTAAGTTTGGCTTATTATATCCCGCGAGATTGTGAGTGTTTGATGGAACCGCCCACAAAACGTCCTTTCTCCTACAGATGCAGAGGCATATTTACGAGATCATGCAACAGATCATGACCAAGATATGTGACCGTGTCCCCCCAACTTCAACTGTCTAACTGACATGAACTTTGCCCACCCAGGGCTTTGAAAAAGGTACTCTGACATTACCCTCTTCTTGATTTCAAAATGCATACTTCCTCAACCCTCCCCCACAGTATCTTGAACGACTTGTATAGTGATGTCACCAGGAATCTCGGAGATCTAGGTTTCCCCTAGGTCAGTGTTTCCCAACCCTCAAGTACCCCCAACCGTGCATGTTTTTCAGAAATCCACACACAATCGAAAGTGACATAAGAAGCTCCACCTGAGGATCTTTTAAAATGTGCCTGAATAATCTGTGCACCTGCTGGTGACCTGGAAAACATGCACTGTTGGGGGTACTTGTGGACCAGGGTTGGGAACCACTGCCCTAGGTCTTGTCCCACTGACAGGCTTTTGACGCTGGACAGTATGCTATATCACCAACACCCAGTGATCTGACAGGAAATACAGCTCTATACAGCCTTGGAATCATCCTATGTTGACTGTTGACGCAGACACTTCTATACTGCTGGATTTGTTATACAGTATATTCCGCTACTTCACCTCCAGGATCCATTCAATTGCAACAGACTGGTTTGATAGAATTGCTAGTTAAATATTGATGTTCTTCATTAATGATATAGGGACCATATAGCATAAATTATTGTTGGGTGTTACTCACAATGCTATCCCCCTCCCCACCCTGGGAGCCCCTCCAATACTAAAATCTGTGGTTGCTTTGAAGAAAAAAAACATTCTCTTTTAACCCTTCTTCCCTCCCCTCACACCTTCCTTGCCCCTTCTCCTCCCGACTCCCTATCCTCCCCCTATCCATCGCTTTCCCTAACCATCTGCATAACTACCTCTCACTAGTTAACAGCCTCCACACATAACGTTTTTTTATCTAAAATTGCTGTTTGGTAATATGGGAGGTCTCTGGGTTGGCCCAGCCCTCCTGCCCCTTTGTTTTTTCATATAAATATGGCGGATGGGATCAACGGATGCATTTTGGTTCCGCTAACTCCTCCATGTCCTATTTAGGTACATCCCAATTTTGAACTCAGTGCATAGCTTTATCGCTATTTCCTTAGGAAGTTGATCACTGATGTGAAGTTTGCAAATATCCTATGTTATAATCCATCGGATATCAGTTATAATTGATAGTTTATATTATTTCAATATATGTTGTGATGTTTTTGTACTGTGTATGTCTGGTCTCCCCCTGTATGTTCTCCCTCTCTCCCCCAGTGTTTTACTCTAGGTGGGGTACTCAAGTTTTTATTCCAGATATTGCCATATGCTTACAGTATGCATGAATTGAAGAGCGGCTTGTAGAATATAGGAGGCTTCAACTCGCCCACAAAAAGACGTAAGATTCTCATCAACCTCAACAAACATGGGGGTACACTTGACCTTTTTCGAAAAAACGCACTTTACCCCTCCCAAGACACTGAAATTGAATATGCTTGGCTGGAGGGTGGTTGGTTCTAGCCCTTACAATTCTAAAGC
Source organism: Crinia signifera (assembly GCF_055691185.1). NCBI lineage: Eukaryota > Metazoa > Chordata > Amphibia > Anura > Myobatrachidae > Crinia > Crinia signifera. Next base: position 81,750,712 of record NC_139222.1, read on the forward strand.
TAGAGGTTTGGTCATACTGATTAAATCTAATATCCCACATGAAATAACAAATACAATTACCGACCCAGACTGCAGATCACTTGTAGTCTCTCTCATGATCCATACCAAACCCTACATCTTTGTAATGTATATTCCCCTAACGTCTACTCCAGAGCTTTCATACAAAAACTAGCTGCCACCTTGGCCCCTTTCACCCAGACTCAGTTGATACTATCCAGAGACTTCAATCTTGTGTCCTCTAACACTCTTGATCGCTCCTCCCAGCCAAATAAACGACCAAAACCCCCCCATATTAGGCATTCTAGTCTTAGCCAAATCCCTTCAGGTGGTAGATGTATGGAGAGCGTTGCATCCTACAGATAAGGAATAAGGATAAGGAATATACCTGCCTATCAGCAGCGCATGGCTCCTTCTCACGAATTGACTACATCTTACTATCCCACTCATTATTCCCCTCATTATTCCCTCTAGTAAAAGATGCAGAAATAGACGCAATTTCCCTTTCAGATCATGCACTCCTCTAATTCCTCCCCCCATCTTTGGAAATTACCTGCTTTCTTATCTAAGTTCCTTAAGTTCCAGAAAATATTAAAATCAATATGGGAAAACATTTGCAGTGATAATGCCACACACCTTGAAAAAGACCCAACACTGTTCTGGATGACCACTAAAGCGGTCATCTGAGGCGAGATTCTCTCATACATTGCTAATACAGGTTGAGTATCCCATATCCAAAATGCTCGGGACCAGGAGAATTTTGGATAACGGATTATTCCGTATTTTGGAATATTTTAATATTTCAATGATGTATTTTGAAGTATCTTGCATTTATGCTGTATAAACACATAATATACACACAAATATATTTTATTACCACATAAAATACACACAAATATATTTTATTTGTTCAAAAAACAAGGTTTCAAAACGTGAAACAAAATTTGTTTACTATCTCAGCACTGAATTTGAATGCCAAGCAATCATTTTCTTGTACATATATAGTGCCAGTTACATATCATGTCCTCAGTAGTGCTGTTACAAATGTCCCCAGTGAGTTTTTAGCAAAAAAAATTTTTTTTCACTTTCTGGAATGTCCGTATTTCGGAATAATTCGGATAACGGATATTCGGATACGGGATACTCAACCTGTAATAAGAAATATAGCGCCACATACCTTGAATTCCAAACAACTGACAAGCAAATAATTTCCAACAATATAAATCCCGGCCAAATGCATCCTCTAAATTAAACTATTTGACATCCAAAACCAATTTTGAGGAATTCCTACAAATATTAGGCGATAGACATCTCTCTCTCACAAATTTATAGGTTTCATAAATTCGGGAAGAAGACTGGTAAACTCCTCTCCAACCTTTTAAACAGTACTAGAACACTGATGGCGTTCCAACCTCTTAGGAATGACCAAGGCGCAATTACTAAATTTAACCCTGAGATTGCAGAAACTCTCAGATTGTTCTATACAAAGCTATATTCAAGAACCCCCTCTCATACAAACCCTCCGCCCATGCCACACTTAGATGGTTCGTTTAAATTGGAATTCTATCCCATGCCCCTAAATCTCTCCAGAGGCCGCACAGAACATGCTGACACCCATCACCGGAGATGAAGTCCATAGAGCAGTGGTTCCCCAACTGTGTGCCTAGGCTCCCTGGGGTGCCTCAGGACACTTGCAGGGGTGCCTTGGGTTGGTGGACCAAGATCAATTCATATTATTTATGGCCAATGTACCAGGCAAAACCAGTGCTGGTGGCTGCCAATCATAATATATGTGGACAAACAGAAGCAAATCCTGTTCCTCACCAGATAACTGTGACATATAAACACAATGCACTTAATTTGAAGGCCTTGAAAATATTTTGATGCTCTAGGGTGTCGTGATTCAAAAAAGTTTGGGAACCACTGCCTTAGAGCAATTTCAAACTTAGAGTGATAGGGCTCCAAGCCCTGATGGATACAGTGGGCATTTTTATAAAATTTTACGCTCAAAGCCCTTTTCACCAGTCATTGGCAGCCTTCTTTTAATTGTGTTATGAAATCAAATAACCCCCCTCTACACTTCAATACTGCTATGTTACGAGTTTTACTGAAACATGGCCAAGATCTCACAAATCCGGGCTCATATTGCCCGATATCATTACTCAACTTGGACTACAAGTTATTTACCAAGATTATCACGGACAGGATTAAACCTCTCCTCCCCTCCATCATACACCCTGATCAATCAAGATTCATATGGGGTCACCACTCTGAAACCAATGTCCACAAAGCTTTTATTATTATCTATGCCTCCACCTCCTCATCCCTTAACAATCCTTACAATCCAGTCTTGGTCTCATTGGATGCGGAGAAGACCTTTGACCTTGTTGAGTGGGATCACCTTTACTCCACCCTCTTTAAATTTGGATTTCCTGAGGGTCTTGTCCGCATTCTATGATGCATAAACCATCTACCACGCACCATCATAGCCTGCAGTGGCCTGTTATCGGATCCCTTTACCATTGAAAAGGGAACCAGGCAAGGATTCCCCTTATCCCCCTTACTTTTTGCTATATCTTTGGAACTCCTGGCCATCGCCCTTAGAGCCTCCTCTCTCTACAGAGGAGTGAAAATAGGTCCTTGTGAACTCAAACTATCGTTGTTCGCCGATGACATGCTACTTTTTGTCACAAAACCCTCTGACTCCTTACCAGAAATCCTTAAAATAATACATTCCTTCGGCATATCGTACTGTATTAATCTATCAAAGTCTGACATATTACGCTTCCCAAACATAGACCCAGGGATGTTGCAATACCTACAGACCCTCCCCTTCAACATCACCAACAACGCCATTAAATATCTAGGAGTAAAGATCCCAGCAGACCTAAACACACTATTCTACAAACTTCTCCCCACTGATCACTAAAGTAATTACACTCCTGGAGGGATGGGTACTTCTCCCCATCTCACTGGTAGGGAGAATAGCGGTGATACAGAGCATAAATTTTCTAAGATCAGATCTTCTACATGATGCAAATGTCACCCACAAGACTTCGCAAAGAAGATCTTGCAAAATTAAACAAGATCATGACTAAATTCTTATGGAGCGGCAAGATACCTAGGATAGCACTTACCAAATTAGTTGCCCCAAAAAGCTTGGGAGGTACTGGACTTCCGGATTTCAATGTTTATAACTCCATTACCCTATTTCGTTATATTTCAAATTGGTTAAACGGCACTAATTCATTCACCACGGTGGCAATCAACAAAGCTATTCTACACCCTTTACTACACACCAAACCCACCGATCTGCCACCAACAGTCAAAGGTAACATTTTGTTCTATGATATTTACCTTGCCTAGCAACAAGTCAATAAGAGACTACATAGGAATCCACTTTGATCCCAAACAATCCCCCTATGGGGCAAACCAGCGTTCCCACCCTCCTGCTCGAAAAGTCACTTTCAGTCATGAAGAGACAAGGGTCTATCGGACTCCTACAATGTATTTGACCCAGGAGGCCAACTGAAATCTTTTGAACATCTCCAAACTAATTTTCGATTGCCCCAATCAAATTTATTCATGTACCTCCAGACCAGACACTATCTGATAACCCTCCAGCCAAAAACTATCTCTAGGACCTCCTTTTTTTCTGACAGACCCTTTTCAGAATATTCTAAAGCGGTGTAATACATCCACATTCCGACTCAAACCATTATATTTACTTATATTTACTTATACATTCCGCATCCTCAGAGACAATGTGGAATAAACTTAAAATGCAGTGGACAAATGACATTGTAGGCCCTTACATCCCATGAACCATTAAGTAAATATTATAACCAAACCATGGAACTCCTACAATCCATGAACCTACAGGAGGTTAACCTCAAAACATTGCAACAAGCCTATATATCTCCAGCCAGACTCTCACACTTTGTCCCCTTAGTCATGGGGGAATGCCCCAAATGCCATAGCAATGGCCTCTCTCTACCATTGTCTCTGGGAGTACAGAAAAATTAAAAGGTCCTGGAACAAACTAACCTCTGTAATTTCTAAGGTATATAAAATCACAATCTACCCGGAACCCCTAGCATGCCTATGTGCCAATTTTGACTCATGGAAATTAGGGAATGAGAAAAACAGTCTCCTCTCACTCCTACAATTATAGTCACCTTAGCCAAAAAGGTCATTCTTACACACTGGACTTCTTCCTCCTCTCCTACATTAACTGAAGTTAACTGTAAATTACCCCAACAAATGTATTTCGACAAGAAATCAGCTATGACCAACATTGCATCTGGTATACTGTCATTCTATAAAAAATGGGGCCTTTTACATAGATACTTTACCCCAACATACACAAAACCAAATCTTCTGTGTATTTAAATCCATGGAATGGTATCTTCACAGACAACTAAAGAATATTACATTAATGCTCCTCCTCTCTACTGCTCTTCAATGATTTCACTCCGGAATTGTGTACATGGGACCCTTAATGTCTCAGTTAACATCCCCTTCCGCCCCCCCTCCCCCACATCACTCTCTCCCTCATGTGTCTTATGTCTGTTGTCGTGTTGTTCCTCCCCCTATGTTCATGAAGCTAAATATATGTTCAAGTGCGATGCATGCACACTTAATAGTACCACTCTTCTAATCCTTATAATGCAATGTGATGTATAGATTTGACTAATGTCCATGACTGTAGGCATACCTCCTATGCTTCTAACAGACACATGTTGATGGAATCACTGATTATATTGATTCACCAGAACTGATTAATTTCCCATGCTAGACATATTTCTAGATGAGCTATTATGTCTTGTCCATGGAAAACAAAAAAATGGTCATTTCTGCCTACTTATTTGTAACCTATGTCTTTGGTCACGTAATTTCATCTGTTATACTGTTGTTTGTCATATGCTAATCTCACAATAAAAAGATTTAACAAAAAATACATATTATGATAGAATAAGGGATATCCTGAAAAGTGTTTTTTATTTTTTTCATTGCAGGAAAATGTAACATTGCTAAAACTGTTGCAATATGTCATACTGTACAACTTGCCAAATTGCAATTTTTTTTATATTTTTAACACTTTTCTATTTGGTCTCTATTTTTATTTAACCCCTTCCCGACATTTGACGTACATTTACGTCATGGTCGGGAAGCACTTCCCGACACATGGCGTAAATGTACGTCATGGATTTAAACTGTCACCGCGTCTATAGACGCGGTGACAGTTTCAACATGTCTGCTGTCCCTGACAGCAGACATGTCCGTGCATGCCCAGGGGGGGCTGCGATGCCGCCCCCCCGTCGGCGATCGCTGTGATTGGCTGTTCAGTGTGAACAGCCAATTACAGCATTTTCCTGTGTCACCGGCGAATAACGTTCGCCGGTGACACGGGATCAGAGGTGATTGGTGCTGTAAAGTACAGCACCAATCACCGCGGGGTGTAAGGGTGACACTGGTGTCACCCCACCTCACCCCGCCCGCCCCCAAAGGCCGTGATTGGTTCGTCGGACCGACGGACCAATCACAGCCAAGGAGGGGGATTTAAACTAACGGTGACTGCACTGCAGACGCCATTCCGGTCTGGAATAGCGTGCAGTGCGGTCACCGTACCACCCTGCCGCCATACTGACCAGAACCTTGCTCCATACTTGCTCCATACTTACCTGATCGCTGCTTCATCACTGCTTCCTGGATCCTGTTGCTACTTGTGCCTTCCTGTGAAATTGTGCTGCTGCAGTGTACTAGCTAGATAGAGAGAGAGATAGATAGAGAGAGATAGAGAGAGATAGAGAGAGATAGAGAGAGATAGAGAGAGATAGTGTCAGAGAGTGCTATATTTTGTGCTGCTGCAGTGTGATATAGTTATAGATAGAGAGAGAGAGATAGAGAGAGAGAGATAGATAGAGAGGCCTAGTGACAGAGTGCTATATTTTGTGCTGCTGCAGTGTGATAGTTATAGAGAGATAGAGAGAGATAGAGAGAGAGAGATAGAGAGAGAGATAGTGTCAGAGAGTGCTATATTTTGTGCTGCTGCAGTGTGATATAGTTATAGATAGAGAGAGATAGAGAGAGAGAGATAGATAGAGAGGCCTAGTGACAGAGTGCTATATTTTGTGCTGCTGCAGTGTGATAGTTATAGAGAGATAGAGAGAGATAGAGAGAGAGAGATAGAGAGAGATAGTGACAGATTGTGCTATATATTTTTTATATAACTGACTGCTGCCCCCTCCTTTTGTGCTGATCAGTATAAATTAACTGATCAGCAACTTTTTGGGGGCGCAGGTTTTTTTTTATATATAGATATACCTGTCAGTGCTGCTGCTGCAGTTTCATAGAGTGATAGATAGTGAGAGATAGAGAGATAGAGAGAGATAGTGACAGAGAGTGATAGAGAGTGCTAAATTTTGTGTCTGCTGCCCCCGCCTTTTGTGCTGATCACTATATCTGAGGTGATCAGCAACTTTTTTGGGGGTACAGAGGTTTTTTTTTTTTATATATACCTGTCAGTTGCACCAAAGGTTGTGCACCTGCTGCACCTCACTGGTAATCAGTGTCGCATCACTGATCACCTTTTTTTTTTTGTGTGTGTGCTGTGGGGTCTTTTTTTAATTTTTTTTTTACACACACTGTGATTTTGTGGGTGTCCTGTGGCCGCTGTGCGCTGATCAGTGACGTACATCACTGATCATCTTTTTCGGCACAGGGTTGATCTATATTTTTTTTTTTTTGATCAAATTCCTGTTGCCTTTGAGCGCTGTTCAGTGACAGACGTTACTGACCAACATCTGTGCTCAATTTTTGGCGCAGGACCTTTTTTTTTTTTTAACCCCTTAAATTTTTTTATTTTTAACCCCTTCATTTTTTTTTTTTTTATTGGTATAAAGTATTTTTTTTTTTCTGCACCACATACACACTACACACTACATACCCCCCGGATTGAAATAAAGTTTGTACCCCCCCCTACACTATACACGTGTTGAAACATTTCACTACCAGTAACACAAAAATAAAAATGGCATCCCAAATGTCCTCCCAAATGTCCTCCCAAATGTCCTCCCAGTCATCCAGGAGAATGTATTCAGTGGAGGAGGCATATGCCATGCTTGCCTCTGACTCTGACACAGGCAGTGATGCAAGCGGGGAATTTGAAGGATTCGCCTTAAGCTCCTCTTCCTCCTCTGGTGATGAGGGACCCCCTCAAAGACGCCCCCGTAGAGCAGCTGAGACCCCCCCCCCAATAATTGATCTCGTATGGACCCCACCACCAGACAATTTTGAGCCCCAGGTTCCTGAGTTTTTGGCCATGCCAGGAATCCAATTTGATTCCACAGGTCTCAGAGAAATTGACTTTTTCAAATTATTTTTCTCTGATGATTTTATAAATTTAATGGTGGACCAAACTAATTTATATGCCCAGCAGTTGATTGCTCAAAACCCCACGTCATCATTTGCTAGGTGGACCCCTGTAGATGCAGTAGAGATGATGACGTTTTGGGGTCTGGTGTTTCATATGGGCATAGTAAAAAAGCCAGAAATTAGGCAATATTGGAGTACAGATGTTCTGTACAGTACTCCATTTTACCGTATGGCCATGACCCGGACTCGATTTGAGACAATTCTTAAATTTATACATTACACCGATAATGCACAGTGCCCACCCAGAGATGATCCCACCTTTGACCGGCTATTCAAAGTCAGGCCGGTCATTGATCATTTCAGTGCCAAATTTGAAGAGGTGTACATCCCTGAAAAATTTATTTGTATCGACGAGTCCCTTATACATTTTAAAGGAAGGGTTAAATTCCGCCAGTACCTTCCCAGTAAGAGGGCAAGGTATGGCATAAAAATGTATAAACTGTGTGAAAGCACCTCAGGGTACACCCACAGGTTTAGGGTTTATGAAGGGAAGGATTCAAGAATTGAACCGCCAGAATGCCCCCCCTCCCTCGTAGGTGTTAGTGGGAAAATTGTCTGGGATTTAGTGCACCCCTTCCTGGATAAAGGTTATCACCTCTATGTGGATAACTTTTACACCAGCATCCCCTTGTTTAAGGCCCTTGGTTCAAGAGGTACAGCAGCTTGCGGTACTGTGCGCAAGAACCAAAGAGGCCTCCCAAAAACGCACATTGCCCAAGTAATGAGAAGGGGTGAAAGCAGGGGAATATGCAACGAAAATATGTTGTTGGTCAAATATAAGGACAAGAGGGATGTCCTTATACTGACAACAATTCACGGAGACAGTACCACCTCCGTCCCTGTACGAGGTACCAGTACCCACACCTCAAAACCTAATTGTATCCTGGATTACAATAGGTACATGGGCGGAGTGGATCTTTCAGATCAGGTACTGAAGCCGTACAGTGCCCTGCGGAAAACAAAAATCTGGTACAAGAAGGTGGCCGTGTATATCATCCAGATGGCACTGTATAACGCTTACGTGCTATTCCGTTCTACCGGCCAGAGGGGGACATTTATGCACTTTCAAGAGGAAGTCATAAAGGGCCTAATATTTGGGAACCAGCAGGCAGAGGGCCCCAGTACTTCTAGTACTGGCCCCCGTATTGTACCAGGGCAGCATTTTCCTGATGAAATCCCCTCCACTGGAAAAAAGGGCAGGACACAAAAAAGGTGCAAAGTTTGCTATAAAAAGGGAATAAGAAAGCAAACTATTTTCCAGTGTGACACTTGCCCCGACAAACCCGGCCTATGTATAAAGGAGTGTTTTAAAATATACCACACATCTATGGAATATTAGGTTCATAATTTCACCGTGCTTCGGGGGTCTTGCTAATGCCACATAGCACCCACCATTCATTCCACCAGAATCTGAGCCGCAAAATCCAAAAATCACTCCTTCCCTTCTGAGTCCTGCCATGCACCCAACTGGTATTTTTTGGTCACATGTGAGGCATTGCCGTACTCAGGAGAAATTGGGGCACAGATTTTGGGGTGCTTTGTCTCCTTCATTCCTTGTGAAAATGAAAAATTGCAACTGCATTTTTGTGTAAAAAAATGTAATTTTTCATGTTCACTGCCCACTTGTATCAAAATTGGTGAAACCCCTGGGGGTTTGAAATGTACACTATACCCCTAGATGAATTCCCTCAGGGGTGTAGTTTGCAAAATGGGGTCACTTGTGGGGGGGTTCCACTGTATTGGTGCTTTGGGGGTCTTGCTAATGCGACATAGCACCCACCATCATTCCACCAGAATTTGTGCTGCAAAATCCAAATATCACTCCTTCCCTTCTGAGTCCTGCCACTTTTTGGTCACACATGAGGCATTGCCGTACTCGGGAGAAATTGGGGCACAGATTTTGGGGTGCTTTGTCTCCTTCATTCCTTCTGAAAATGAAAAATTTTGAGCCAGAACTGCATTTTTGTGTAAAAAAATGTAATTTTTCATTTTCACTGCCCACTTGTATCAAAATTGGTGAAACCCCTGGGGGTTTGAAATGTACACTATACCCCTAGATGAATTCCCTGAGGGGTGTAGTTTGCAAAATGGGGTGACTTGTGGGGGGGTTCCACTGTATTGGTGCAACATAGCACCCACCATTCATTCCACCAGAATCTGTGCTGCAAAATCCAAAAATCACTCCTTCCCTTCTGAGTCCTGCCATGCACCCAACTGGTATTTTTTGGTCACATGTGAGGCATTGCCGTACTCGGGAGAAATTGGGGCACAGATTTTGGGGTGCTTTTTCTCCTTCATACCTTCTGAAAATGAAAAATTTTGAGCCAGAACTGCATTTTTGTGTAAAAAATGTAATTTTTCTTTTTCACTGCCCACTTGTATCAAAATTGGTGAAACCCCTGGGGGTTTTAAATGTACACTATACCCCTAGATGAATTCCCTGAGGGGTGTAGTTTGCAAAATGGGGTCACTTGTGGGGGGGTTCCACTGTATTGGTGCTTGGGGGGTCTTGCTAATGCGACATAGCACCCACCAAAATTCCACCAGAATCTGAGCTGCAAAATCCAAAAATCACTCCTTCCCTTTTGAGTCCTGCCATGCACCCAACTGGTATTTTTTGGTCACATGTGAGGCATTGCCGTACTCGGGAGAAATTGGGGCACAGATTTTGGGGTGCTTTTTCTCCTTCATACCTTCTGAAAATGAAAAATTTTGAGCCAGAACTGCATTTTTGTGTAAAAAATGTAATTTTTCATGTTCACTGCCATCTTGTATCAAAATTGGTGAAACCCCTGGGGGTTTGAAATGTACACTATACCCCTAGATGAATTCCCTGAGGGGTGTAGTTTGCAAAATGGGGTCACTTGTGGGGGGGTTCCACTGTATTGGTGCTTGGGGGGTCTTGCTAATGCAACATAGCACCCACCAAAATTCCACCAGAATCTGAGCTGCAAAATCCAAAAATCACTCCTTCCCTTCTGAGTCCTGCCATGCACCCAACTGGTATTTTTTGGTCACATGTGAGGCATTGCCGTACTCGGGAGAAATTGGGGCACAGATTTTGGGGTGCTTTGTCTCCTTCATACCTTCTGAAAATGAAAAATTTTGAGCCAGAACTGCATTTTTGTGTAAAAAAATGTAATTTTTCATTTTCACTGCCCACTTGTATCAAAATTGGTGAAACCCCTGGGGGTTTGAAATGTACACTATACCCCTAGATGAATTCCCTGAGGGGTGTACTTTGCAAAATGGGGTGACTTGTGGGGGGGGGTTCCACTGTATTGGTGCAACATAGCACCCACCATTCATTCCACCAAAATCTGTGCTGCAAAATCCAAAAATCACTCCTTCCGTTCTGAGTCCTGCCATGCACCCAACTGGTATTTTTTGGTCACATGTGAGGCATTTCCGTACTCGGGAGAAATTGGGGCACAGATTTTGGGGTGCTTTTTCTCCTTCATACCTTCTGAAAATGAAAAATTTTGAGCCAGAACTGCATTTTTGTGTAAAAAAATGTAATTTTTCATTTTCACTGCCCACTTGTATCAAAATTGGTGAAACCCCTGGGGGTTTGAAATGTACACTATACCCCTAGATGAATTCCCTGAGGGGTGTAGTTTTCAAAATGGGGTGACTTGTGGGGGGGTTCCACTGTATTGGTGCTTGGGGGGTCTTGCTAATGCGACATAGCACCCACCAAAATTCCACCAGAATCTGAGCTGCAAAATCCAAAAATCACTCCTTCCGTTCTGAGTCCTGCCATGCACCCAACTGGTATTTTTTGGTCACATGTGAGGCATTGCCGTACTCGGGAGAAATTGGGGCACAGATTTTGGGGTGCTTTTTCTCCTTCATACCTTCTGAAAATGAAAAATTTCGAGCCAGAACTGCATTTTTGTGTAAAAAATGTAATTTTTCATTTTCACTGCCCACTTGTATCAAAATTGGTGAAACCCCTGGGGGTTTGAAATGTACACTATACCCCTAGATGAATTCCCTGAGGGGTGTAGTTTTCAAAATGGGGTGACTTGTGGGGGGGTTCCACTGTATTGGTGCTTGGGGGGTCTTGCTAATGCGACATAGCACCCACCAAAATTCCACCAGAATCTGAGCCGCAAAATCCAAAAATCACTCCTTCCGTTCTGAGTCCTGCCATGCACCCAACTGGTATTTTTTGGTCACATGTGAGGCATTTCCGTACTCGGGAGAAATTGGGGCACATATTTTGGGGTGCTTTTTCTCCTTCATACCTTCTGAAAATGAAAAATTATGAGCCAGAACTGCATTTTTGTGTAAAAAAATGTAATTTTTCATTTTCACTGCCCACTTGTATCAAAATTGGTGAAACCCCTGGGGGTTTGAAATGTACACTATACCCCTAGATGAATTCCCTGAGGGGTGTACTTTGCAAAATGGGGTGACTTGTGGGGGGGTTCCACTGTATTGGTGCAACATAGCACCCACCATTCATTCCACCAGAATCTGTGCTGCAAAATCCAAAAATCACTCCTTCCCTTCTGAGTCCTGCCATGCACCCAACTGGTATTTTTTGGTCACATGTGAGGCATTGCCGTACTCGGGAGAAATTGGGGCACAGATTTTGGGGTGCTTTTTCTCCTTCATACCTTCTGAAAATGAAAAATTTTGAGCCAGAACTGCATTTTTGTGTAAAAAAATGTAATTTTTCATTTTCACTGCCCACTTGTATCAAAATTGGTGAAACCCCTGGGGGTTTGAAATGTACACTATACCCCTAGATGAATTCCCTGAGGGGTGTAGTTTGCAAAATGGGGTGACTTGTGGGGGGGTTCCACTGTATTGGTGCTTGGGGGGTCTTGCTAATGCGACATAGCACCCACCAAAATTCCACCAGAATCTGAGCCGCAAAATCCAAAAATCACTCCTTCCGTTCTGAGTCCTGCCATGCACCCAACTGGTATTTTTTGGTCACATGTGAGGCATTTCCGTACTCGGGAGAAATTGGGGCACATATTTTGGGGTGCTTTTTCTCCTTCATACCTTCTGAAAATGAAAAATTATGAGCCAGAACTGCATTTTTGTGTAAAAAAATGTAATTTTTCATTTTCACTGCCCACTTGTATCAAAATTGGTGAAACCCCTGGGGGTTTGAAATGTACACTATACCCCTAGATGAATTCCCTGAGGGGTGTACTTTGCAAAATGGGGTGACTTGTGGGGGGGTTCCACTGTATTGGTGCAACATAGCACCCACCATTCATTCCACCAGAATCTGTGCTGCAAAATCCAAAAATCACTCCTTCCCTTCTGAGTCCTGCCATGCACCCAACTGGTATTTTTTGGTCACATGTGAGGCATTGCCGTACTCGGGAGAAATTGGGGCACAGATTTTGGGGTGCTTTTTCTCCTTCATACCTTCTGAAAATGAAAAATTTTGAGCCAGAACTGCATTTTTGTGTAAAAAAATGTAATTTTTCATTTTCACTGCCCACTTGTATCAAAATTGGTGAAACCCCTGGGGGTTTGAAATGTACACTATACCCCTAGATGAATTCCCTGAGGGGTGTAGTTTGCAAAATGGGGTGACTTGTGGGGGGGTTCCACTGTATTGGTGCTTGGGGGGTCTTGCTAATGCGACATAGCACCCACCAAAATTCCACCAGAATCTGAGCTGCAAAATCCAAAAATCACTCCTTCCCTTCTGAGTCCTGCCATGCACCCAACTGGTATTTTTTGGTCACATGTGAGGCATTGCCGTACTCGGGAGAAATTGGGGCACAGATTTTGGGGTGCTTTGTCTCCTTCATACCTTCTGAAAATGACAAATTTGGAGCCAGAACTGCATTTTTGTGTAAAAAAAATAATTTTTCATTTTCACTGCCCAGTTGTACCACAATTGGTGAAACCCCTGGGGGTTTGAAATGTACACTATACCCCTAGATGAATTCCCTGAGGGGTGTACTTTGCAAAATGGGGTGACTTGTGGGGGGGGGTTCCACTGTATTGGTGCAACATAGCACCCACCATTCATTCCACCAAAATCTGTGCTGCAAAATCCAAAAATCACTCCTTCCGTTCTGAGTCCTGCCATGCACCCAACTGGTATTTTTTGGTCACATGTGAGGCATTTCCGTACTCGGGAGAAATTGGGGCACAGATTTTGGGGTGCTTTTTCTCCTTCATACCTTCTGAAAATGAAAAATTTTGAGCCAGAACTGCATTTTTGTGTAAAAAAATGTAATTTTTCATTTTCACTGCCCACTTGTATCAAAATTGGTGAAACCCCTGGGGGTTTGAAATGTACACTATACCCCTAGATGAATTCCCTGAGGGGTGTAGTTTTCAAAATGGGGTGACTTGTGGGGGGGTTCCACTGTATTGGTGCTTGGGGGGTCTTGCTAATGCGACATAGCACCCACCAAAATTCCACCAGAATCTGAGCTGCAAAATCCAAAAATCACTCCTTCCGTTCTGAGTCCTGCCATGCACCCAACTGGTATTTTTTGGTCACATGTGAGGCATTGCCGTACTCGGGAGAAATTGGGGCACAGATTTTGGGGTGCTTTTTCTCCTTCATACCTTCTGAAAATGAAAAATTTCGAGCCAGAACTGCATTTTTGTGTAAAAAATGTAATTTTTCATTTTCACTGCCCACTTGTATCAAAATTGGTGAAACCCCTGGGGGTTTGAAATGTACACTATACCCCTAGATGAATTCCCTGAGGGGTGTAGTTTTCAAAATGGGGTGACTTGTGGGGGGGTTCCACTGTATTGGTGCTTGGGGGGTCTTGCTAATGCGACATAGCACCCACCAAAATTCCACCAGAATCTGAGCCGCAAAATCCAAAAATCACTCCTTCCGTTCTGAGTCCTGCCATGCACCCAACTGGTATTTTTTGGTCACATGTGAGGCATTTCCGTACTCGGGAGAAATTGGGGCACATATTTTGGGGTGCTTTTTCTCCTTCATACCTTCTGAAAATGAAAAATTATGAGCCAGAACTGCATTTTTGTGTAAAAAAATGTAATTTTTCATTTTCACTGCCCACTTGTATCAAAATTGGTGAAACCCCTGGGGGTTTGAAATGTACACTATACCCCTAGATGAATTCCCTGAGGGGTGTACTTTGCAAAATGGGGTGACTTGTGGGGGGGTTCCACTGTATTGGTGCAACATAGCACCCACCATTCATTCCACCAGAATCTGTGCTGCAAAATCCAAAAATCACTCCTTCCCTTCTGAGTCCTGCCATGCACCCAACTGGTATTTTTTGGTCACATGTGAGGCATTGCCGTACTCGGGAGAAATTGGGGCACAGATTTTGGGGTGCTTTTTCTCCTTCATACCTTCTGAAAATGAAAAATTTTGAGCCAGAACTGCATTTTTGTGTAAAAAAATGTAATTTTTCATTTTCACTGCCCACTTGTATCAAAATTGGTGAAACCCCTGGGGGTTTGAAATGTACACTATACCCCTAGATGAATTCCCTGAGGGGTGTAGTTTGCAAAATGGGGTGACTTGTGGGGGGGTTCCACTGTATTGGTGCTTGGGGGGTCTTGCTAATGCGACATAGCACCCACCAAAATTCCACCAGAATCTGAGCTGCAAAATCCAAAAATCACTCCTTCCCTTCTGAGTCCTGCCATGCACCCAACTGGTATTTTTTGGTCACATGTGAGGCATTGCCGTACTCGGGAGAAATTGGGGCACAGATTTTGGGGTGCTTTGTCTCCTTCATACCTTCTGAAAATGACAAATTTGGAGCCAGAACTGCATTTTTGTGTAAAAAAAATAATTTTTCATTTTCACTGCCCAGTTGTACCACAATTGGTGAAACCCCTGGGGGTTTGAAATGTACACTATACCCCTAGATGATTTCCCTGAGGGGTGTAGTTTGCAAAATGGGGTCACTTGTGGGGGGGTTCCTAACTTTTAGCATCTTATGGTGCCTTGAAACCTACATGGTGCCTAAAAAATAATCTCATAAAAAGGAGGCTCCAAAATCAAGTAGGTGCTCCTTCTATTATGAAGCCTGTGGTTTGGTCACCGTGCACACTAGGGCCACATATAGGATATTTATGAAAACAAAAGAATTGGGGGAATCAATTTTTAGTCACATTTCTCTAGTAAAATGTACTGTGTTCCTTATAAAAATGTATTAAAATTGCAAATCTGCAAAAAAAAAGAAATTTTGAAATTTCACCTACACTTTGTTTTAATTCCTGTGAAACACCTAAAGGGTTAACAAACTTCCAAAATGCTGTTTTGAATACTGTGAGGGGTGCAGTTTTTGAAATGGCATCATTTATGGGGGTGTCTCACATACAAGTCCCTCAAAGTCACATCAGAACTGAACTGGTCCCTAAAAAAATCAGTGTTTGAAATTTTCTTGAAAATTTGAGAATTTGCTATTCATATTGTAAGCCTCCTAGTGTCCCAAAAAAATTAAAAGGAAGTTGAAATAATGATGTCAACATAAAGTAGACATATGGTCTATGTTAGTTATTCACTATTTTGAGTGGTAAGATTATTTGTCTCACAAGCAGAAAATTTAACATTTTGCAAATCGCTAAATTTTCCATTTTTTCACGATATTTTGGTATTTTTCACAAAAAAACACAGACTGTATCGACCCAAATTTACCACTAATTTGAAGTACAATGTGTCACGAAAAAACAATCTCAAAACCACTGGGATAAGTAAAAGCAAAAAAAAGTTATCCCCACTTAAGTGAGACATGTCAGATTTGAAAAAAAGGGCTCTGTCAGGAACGCAAAAACTGGCTCTGTCAGGAAGGGGTTAAGCATACACAATGCCAGACTTTTTTATATTCAACTTTTGACTTGATTAATCTCCTTTTTGAAAAATGCAAACAAAGCCATTATTCATATGAAAAAAATGAGGTTGCTCATGCCTTTTTTAAATTTATAATGATTTAACTTAAGTGCGAGTCTTACAAATGAAATTCCAGTCCTAGTTTTTCTTCCCACTTTTTCTTCATTCATCTCTACCCACAAGTTCATGATACAATCTGTAAATATATCTTTATTTCTAAGAAGGCCTTATTCAGATTGTTAAATATACTGTACACATTTGGTGGAACCCCTATTATGTACCATTAATACAGTTAAAGTGGCTTAAAGTTCAACAAAGCTTCACAAAGCTGCCTTTTTATTTCGTTTTTATTGCTCCAAATGATACAAGCTTCAGCCACAGCTTGTTTCTGCTTATTTGGTCCAAGTTAGTACTTACATGACAGGTTTTCGGATGTGTCCCTGTTGTGAAAAACCTGGTATCAGTGTCCCTTGACCCCTCGTCAAGAGGGGGGTACTGTTATGAGCCACCTCTGGTGGGTCAGTGTCATTTACATTCTGTGTGGAGTTTTGTGTGTTCGCCGGATTAACACTGCATTTTGCTGATCCACCTTGCCTGGTTTTCATGCATACCTTAGACTTTGGGTGTGGCTGCCTCCCAAGCCACTGGGTATTTGGGTATACTCCCAGCGTTGAGAACCTACTGGTTATAGTCCTTTAGTATTCATTTGATACTCATAGAATTCTTCTGGTTTCTGGTTATTTCCATGTTCTTAGACATTCTCAGAGTCTAGCTAACAACTGTCTGTGTATACTCCAGTGTTCAGGTTATTCCAGACTGTGTCTGAGGAGTCCTGCAAGCATAAATGCCGTGTGTCTGAAATCTAGTCTCTATCATAGAATCATTAATCCAAGTCTGTTTTCAGTACCAGCGGCCTCTACACACATAGTGGAGGAGGTCACACCTTTCATTACCCTTTGTGGTTGGTATTCTCACAGCGCCAGCTGGAGCCCTAGGTCTTATCCTGAGACGGTATTTGTGAGGTTGCCAGAGTGCATGCCTCATCCCATACTTGTAGCAGACGCGAGTCCTGTGTATATTGTTGTTTGTCTGTCTCTGGGCAGTTGCTAGAGACATTGCTTTAGTCTGGCTGACAGGTTGCCAACCAATCTGCAATACTTTGGTAATAGTTTGTTTGGTTTGTTGTGACAGATTCACATTTAGCAGTAGGGGCCGCATATCCTTTGTTCTGTCTTAGTCTGCAAGGTTGCACATCTTTGTACATGTTTATGTTCAGAACCTAGTCTGTATTTTGCTTATCTAGTTAGTTTTTCCTATTACTAGTACCCTGATTCAGTTGGGACTTGGTGTCATTGCGAAAGACCAGGAGGAATCCGAGTACAGGGTGGAGTTAGTCTTCCCCGGAAATGCGGCTATTAGTAGTGAAACCTAAGACTTGCGCAGATGCCAGCTTAATCCGGGTATAGTAATAAAGTCAGGGTCAGGCTCTGATGCTGCTGTGGCTACACCATCTCAGCCACAGAGGCACATCTCTGGCTTTATCCCCGAGTACATCCCAGAGTGTCCTAACAGATAATGTATATTGTACATGAAAACTCATGAAAGGCTGCCTCAGTAATATAGTATTTAGAAAAAAATGTATAAAATTATAGGTATATAACTATAGTGTTATTTCTAGCACCCAACATCTTTAAAAACCCATGCAGTTTCTGTTCCCTGCCTGGGATGTCGCTGTCTGCTGTGGTGTTTCTAGCACAGGTCTAGTTTGAATATCAGACCACACTGTGCTAGAAGCACTACAACAGACAGTGACACCCCAGGCTGGGAAGAGGAACTGCATGAGTTTTCAAAGATGGAGGGTGCTAGAATGAACACTATAACTAAATCTAAAACATTCAAAATCTACCATAATGTTAAAGAGCTAAAATGGAGGTCAACAATCTTTGGAACTCTCTTCCTGAAGTAGTGTCGGCAGACACTATAAATACGTTTAAAATAAGGTTAGATAAACATTTATTGGTTAAAAACATCCACGGGTACGAATAACTAACGTAATCTGTCTTTAAAAAATTTCGGAACATACTATACAACAAGGGATAAACGATTATAAACCTAGGTTGAACTAGATGGACGCAAGTCTTTATTCAGCCTCAGCTACTATGTAACTATGTAACAATCCCAAGTGTAATAAACTTTAAGGAATTTTGAGACCATTAAAGGAAACTTGACTCTGTCTTGCATATTTTTTGGGTGCTAACTTGGTAGGATAATCTAGCAAATAACCAGCCTTAATAAAGAATTTAAGAATTTTTTTTATTCCATTTTGGGGACCTCCTGCTTTACTAGTGATCCTGAAAGTAGTTCTACTTTCCTCTATATCATTGAGCTAGTTTCCAATGAGACTGTTTATGTATTCATTATTTGATAATCATTTATCTTGATATATTGTCAGGTTATTCATACAGTACTGTATGTCAAGAAAATAGGCCACCTGCTTTCTATCACACTGATGCACTCCCTCAACCCGTGGCCTGTGTTCTTTCACATTGAAGCACTTCTCAACCCGTGGCCTGTGTTCTATTACACTGACGTGCTCCCTCACCCCTCAGCTTGGGCTCTATAACACCATCGCTATCCCTTACACTGCAGCCTGTGCTATATCACACTGACGCACTCCCTCACCCTGCACTATATCACACTGACGCACTCGCTCACCCTGCAGTCTTTTTTCTATCACACTGACACACTCGCTTACCCTCCAGCCTGTGCTATATCACACTAAAGCACTCCCTCACCCTGCAGCCTATACTCTCACATTGATGCACTCCCTCACCCGGTGGCCTGCGTTTTATCACACTGACGTGCTCCCTCACTCTGGAGCCTGTGCTATATCACACAGATGCACTCCCTCACCCTGCACGATATCCCACGACACACTCAACAAACTGTGCCTGCACTCTATAATGCTGATGAACCCTGTGGCATGTGTTCTATTATGCATATGAGTATCCTAGATTTTGTAGCTGAGGACTGGGGCTTTCCAAAGAGCCCAGTGGCGTGTTTCTAGCCCTCCGAGAACCAGAGATATTGTCTGGCAAAGCTTTAACATTTTCCCCATAGGATAACATGGGACCTGCTTATTCCAGCCCCCACCCGGTTCTGACGGCTGACAGTTCCCACCCTGGCATCACAGAAGCTCAGGGGTTAATCTCATTCTAACCTAAATTGTTAAACCTTCAATCTAATTCCAGGCTGGTCCATATGGATCAATTGGTTCTGGAGATATTGCAATTTTTTTTTCTGAAATGTAATTTCATGGCTGTTCATGTTCTTTGGGGGCAGATTACTCTGGAACCAAACAGACCAGTTTTATGGGACCAAAATCATTTGAAGCCCACTCAAAAGTTCTTCAAAATGATACTGGTCAATGATACTGGTCCACACCAGAAAATATAGGGACTAGGCTGGTGTAAAAGGGGCCAACCTAGGAATGTCCATATATGATCCTGAGACCATATTCCCGGGTGAGTCCCTGCATTTTCTGGTGTGATAGGGGTATTCTTACAAATAGCCGGGACCTGCAGTGCTCTGAATACAGCCAGGCAGTCTCCCGCTCTCTGCCCGGCTGTCAATGGCTGTCACTTCTGCCAGGCGGCGACTATCCGACAGTTACCGCAAACATGTAATCCCCCTTGGCAATGAGCATGTAATACCACATGGCAACAAGCATGGAACCCCTGGTAATGAGCATGTAGGTAAGCAGTAGTTATGTAGCAAAATTTTTAATAGGCATTATTGTGTTCGGCATAATACGTAATATAAAGTATGATGTGTGGCTTAACATGTAATGGCCATTATGGTGTCAATTTTTAATGCACACCTTTGGTGCGCAATGTCCCGGTTTATGATGCATATTGTGAATTTTGCCATTAATCTGTGTGGCATTACTGTATGTGAATTTTGCCTCAATCCGTGTGGCATTATGTGAATTTTGCCTCAATCCGTGTGGCATTATGTGAATTTTGGCTCAATCCGTGTGGCATTATGTGAATTTTGCCTCAATCCATTTGGCACTATGTATAAGGGGCAAGTATAATGGGGTCTAGTATTTTGTTGCATAATGTGTTGAAGTTGTATATGGTGTGGTACACTACACTTAAGGACATGAAACCTTTTGATTGGCCACCCCGCTTTTCCAGAGCGCGCCTTTGGCGTGTGCACAACTACATCCTTCCCTTTTGTTACCAAGGTGGGCCTGTGTACTTTAAACGCCAGGGCCGATTTTTAATCCCATTTCCACCCTCTCTCCCGCTGCTCTCTTAACATGTGCACTGGCACCACTAACACCCCCTCTCCCCCTCCCAAACCCTCTTCTATCATGGTGCCCCCCTGTCACTTTTTGCTGGATCCGCCCCTGCCAGCTAGTGCTTAAACCTTGTACCTTGAGGCCTATCCCTTCCCCCCTCACCCTAACCCACCCTCCAAATATACACACATACCATTCTTACCTTTGGAACATCCACAGAGTGTCGTCTGGCTAGTTCTGGGCAGGCCTGGATTAGTGGTTGTGTAGAAGCATCTCCTTTCCTCTCATTTCCTTCTTGCCCAGGCAGCAGCACACACCAAAACAAGTAGCTCTGCCCACAGCCAGATCCCGTTTAGCTCCACCCCATTGGGTCCTGTGAAGCCCCGCCTACCCACCATTAAGCCGAGCACCAAGAAAGTACAGTGCGACTCAGTTTGGTGGGGAGCTGTTTAGGGGCCCCTCAAATTGATGGGGCTTGGGATGGCTGTCCTCCTTGACCCCCCCCCCCCCCCGTCGCCGGGCATGCTAAAAGCCCAAAACAGCTGGGTGAGTTAACAAATATCCCTTTTAACTGTACCAACCTAAATGAGTGTCAACTGATTATTTTCTTGAACTCTTTAGAGACACATTACACACAAATAATTGAATTTTAATTTAAATCTTCCTATAATCACCTTTTTTTTCAAATATAAAGTTTCAAACTTAAAGAACAAACAAAAAACACATGTGGCAATATCCCCGAAGAGGGTAGGTTTGTGCAGGGCCGCTGACAGGGGGGTGCCAGGGGCACAGCTGTCCTGGACCCCGGGCTCTGGAGGGGCCCGGGCAGCTGCCCACAGTGGCACGGCACCCCCCGCACAATGCCACCCGGGGCCAGCGGCAGGCACGCACAATACACAGTGCAGCCTGCAGAGTGCCAAGCCTAGGATACAGAGTGGCTTGGTGCTTTGCAGTCTGCACTGTGCAGTGAGTGCTCCGTCCGAGTCCCGACGCCGGGAGGGAGAGGATGCTGCGCTGCCGCCACCACCGCAGGTAAGTAAACGTAATTGTCTGGGTGTCGGCATGCGAGGGTGGGGTGCCGGCGTGCGCGATGGGGAGGGGTGACGCTGGGGGCCCGTGCTGAAGGTCAGTCCCGGGTCCCAACATTACTAGCGGCAGACCTGGGTTTGTGACAAGGACCCAATAGTGAAGAGCATTGAAGGTGGTGTCTTCTTCCATCCATCAGAGAACCTGAGAGAGATACAGGGTACAAGCAAAAAGCATATGAAAGGGAATCATGGCCCCTCCTCTCCCTCTGGCTGGGCCTCAGGTATTTCATCTCAGACAGCACATTAGGGAAAAGCTCAGACTCTGCTGCCCATTTGGTGAACAGGCAGCAGCAGTGTGCAGAGCAGGTATTAATAATTGCCAGCTACTGTATAAATGAGTCCTGCTGAGAGCCCCGTCACTGTGTTATCAGCTGCACTGCTAATAGTTCTGCCCAGGAACCAGAAAGGATCTCTCCTTGGCTGGGTGTGAGGGACAAGGACATGTCTGAAATTAATAAATAAAAAATATATTTTGTTTCGCAATAAAACACAACTAGGAATTGTATGTTAAATCATATAATATGATCAAATAATTTTCTACTTCCTGTACAATTAAAAATGAAACAAAAATCATAATGGATAAATCATGTATGATTGGTCAAAATAGTTCCCAATTTAAATTTTTTGTTTAGTTTAATGCATACAAACACTAAATACTAATGAAATGGTTTCAAATTAAAAATGTTCAACGCATACAGATGTAGCGGGATTCATCTTTGCAGGGGATGGCGATGGCGTCGCCATCCCCTGCCCGGCCGCCATCTGTATGCCGGAAGGGGACGCGCGCACGAGGTGCGCGCGCGTCCCCTTCCGACGGTGCTGCCCTCGGTCACCCGGTGCCCACACCGGGCGACCGCACCCCCCGTAGCCTCCTCGGGTCCCCCCCCTGCCCCTCGAGCGGGAGGCGGACAGTAATGCGTCCGCCTCGCCGCTCCGTCGCCCGGATACTGTGACGCGCGTGCGTGGGGAACACATGCGCGTCAGTCAGATAGCGGCGCCGGGTTGCTGGCGATCCGCCAGCAGCATGCTGCTGGTGGATCGCCAGCAAAGATAAGTCCAGATTCATCTGTACTGCATACCTCCCACCTGTCCTGCTAATCACGGTAACGTCCCGGTTTTTGGGGACATTCCTGGGTCCCTCCCGCGCCCGGCAGTGTCCCGCTCGGGGGGGGGGGGGGGTGCAGTTGGGAGTCCCCCCCCCAATCTGACAGAATAGACGCTGTGCGCAGCATCTGTTCGCGGCTGAAAACAGAGGCGCGGCTATTTTCGCCGCGCGAGTGTCCCTATTTTGAAAATGACAAGTTGGGAGGTATGATACTGTACTGTACTTCACGAATAGCCTGGTGCATATGAAGCGATTAGTAAGTTCCTTCCAAACCCTTTATAGCATGTAGGGATCATAGGGAATTCCTAAGCTACTGTAGCTCCTGAAAGTTTAATTTATCTTCAATTTTAAATTATTGACTATATCAATTTATTTTACTATAACATGTAATAAAATTGCATTCAGTATATTTTATTTTGTTTTAAAACCTCCTTGAAAGAAGTTTCTCTCATCTTTTCTGTACTCTCCTAACAAGTTCCAGACTTTTGGTTTGGAGATTTTGATTTTTGTTTTAGTTTTTTTTTTTAAGAGGAAAAATATATTAAGCTATCAATAAGTTGACCTTTTCCTATGGCAAAAAATGCAACTTTCAACATGTTTATGAGTGAAAAGTTGACCACCAGATGGCAGTGCAACACAAGGCATATACACAAGTGTAACACTTTTGTAGCAGTGCTTCAGTTTTAGAAAGCTCTAAAAAATGTCTTTGATGTCAGAGGAGATGTTCTGCATTCACAAATTTGTTGTTTTTAAATACTTACTTGATATTTACTTACTTGATATTTATAGACCTATCTAAAAAGCGATGATGTTATATAATGCCAAGTAAATGTATTGGTTTGTTTTGTCTCTTAAGGAACCAATTTAAAATAAAATGTCTACTTCTCAAATATAATATTCAAGTGTTTTCATACATAGCTAAAATAATGTATGTTTTTTTTTGTACATCATGTGTAAATATTTCACTCCATCAAACTGATTAAGTGTCTTATATGTATTGTTAAGCAATTAACAGATACATATAAGACACTTAATCAGTTTGATGGAGTGAAATATTAACACATGATGTGCAAAAAAACAAACATACACTATTTGTAGCAGACATAGCTATGCTTATACCCCTTTCACATCGCACTTTTAAAACGGTAAATTGCCGTTTTTTTCCCTTTTTAAAACGTTTAAGCCTGCTCTGTGAATGCACCACAGCCGATTTACCGTTTAAAGTTAACTGGCATTTCGAACCGTGTAAAAAGTCCTACATGGTTCCTTGCCGTTTTTTGTGCAATGTGAATGTGTACAATGTGTCTGAAACGGTTTTTCAGGCAAACAACACAAGCTACAGAGCAAAATGACAGGCAATGTTGACACTCTGGCTTGAAACGTGTTCGTGATGAACCGGTTTCACTGCTATGTTGAATGAGACTTAACTGGTATTTAAAACGGTAATCTGCGGCAATGTTAAGGCTCTGACCCGTTTTAATTACCGTTTTAAAATACCGGTTTTTAAAACGTGTCGGCGATGTGAAAGTGGTATTATTGGTGCTGCAATATGGCCGCTAGAGCCAGTTTATAGCAGGTATCGCAATGCTGTGATATGCGCCGCTCAATGCTTTTCTATGAGCCGCATGTGTGAAATAGGTGCATTAGCATGGCAACGTGTGCATGCCTTTTGCCATGCATGTTGAGTGGCACTGTAGCAATGAGTATGGCTACCATTGTAAAAAAAAATATCTCTATATGCCAAAGAGGGGCATGATGGCCCTAACTGGGGGTCTGTGAGTGGTAACCATCACCCAGGGTGCAAGGCTAATAGGGTGGCACCATCCAGGGCGAATGGGCTGGAAAGCCAACCTGTCAGATTTCTGGAAGCAGCCCTCATGGTGGCGTGTCTGTTGAGGGGTTGGGGTCTCTTGAAGGACTGAGATCCCTCCTGATCCCTCCTAATAGGTCATGATTCAGAGTTGGAAATAGTTGCAGCCATCTTTTGTATCTTTTCCTGCAGTTCTGTCTGTCTTTTATGTTAATTCCACTACAATGGCATTCCCTGGAGTCATGGGCAGATTGTGAATTTCAAGTAGCTTTGGAAATAATTGCAAACCGTATCCACCTTACATGATTACATTGCCAGACTACCCAATTCTATTATTTATTAATGTATTTACAGTTTCTTATATAGTGCAGCAGATTCGGTTGCGCTTTACAATAGTAGACAGTGAAAAAACAAACTGGGTAACAATAGACAGGAGGTAGGAGAGCCCTGCTGCAAGCTTACAATCTATAGGGATATAGGAGGGAAACACAAGGACAGGCACCAGTAATAGCATAGCAGTCCCACCAAGTCCAGAAGGGAAGCTAAATAATACATAAGTGTCTCAGAGGGTTATGCGTGGAGAACTTAAATATGATAGGCTTGCCTGAAGAGGTGAGTTTTCAGGGAACACTTGAATGTCCTAACACACCCACACCACCAGTCTGTCAACCTTCACCCTCTCCCAGCCGCAGGTAGCCCCACAGGTACACCAGCCCACTAGGAATCTTTTCAGTGGGGTTCATTACCAATCTGTCCTGGTACTATCTCATCTCCTTTAAAACCTGAATTTCATGATAGCATTATGGGTGCTGATTGGCTTGCTCAGGGTGCAGTGTTGAGTTCCTATATCACTGTTGAAGTAGAAGGACCGGCTTATTTTAATCCTCATATTTAACAAAATTAAGCTTAAAATTAAACATTTGTACATGGAGACCATATTGTGATACCAAATTTTTCAAATTACTTTTTCATTTGCATGCCTTAAAATACTTTTTTAACAAGTTGCACACAAATACTAAACTATAGTTTAACACTGCAATTTATAGGCATACTGGGATGCTCCTCGTTGCCAAATGCAACCCCCTCCACCAACCCGAAGGACTGAATTGCTTTACATAGTCTAAGGGGGGTTTTTCAATCCCGGGTCCTGACAGTCGGGACCCTGGCCTGTTTTTTGTTTTGCAAAGACAGCATTACCCCGTTAGAAATAGCAGCAACCCCCCCCCCACCAATGTAATGCTCTACTGTGTGAGATTGCGGTAAAGGCATCAATATAAGTTATGGGGTTGTCAGCAATATACCTTTGCTACTACCTTTTACTACTATATTGTAAGCATCTCAGATCAGGGCCCTTTTCCCTCCGGTTGTCAAAGCCCTCTTTTGATTTCACTCACAGCTCTCCCATACTCAAACACTAAGTGACCATCTTAGTCCGCGTACTCCTCTCCATCATTGGCCACAAGACTCTAGTAGTACGTTAATCAAGTCCTCATTACTTATATTTAAGCTGTAATGTGTATTGAACTGTGGCGCTCTTTACCTATACTCTATTTTTGTTATTTATTCAATGTGATGCTAAAGTCTTTCTCCCTGTACTGTTCCTTTGTACGGTCCTGGGAAACACTTGTGGTGCCCTATAAATAAAACGGTACTTGTTTCCTAGCACGGCGCCTGCGATTTTAATTGTATCCATCGGGTCCTAAAAAATCACATTCATCGCATGCAACCAAATCGCATGCGATGCGATCAACGCGATTTTTAAATTGGAACCAATGTAAAATAGTCCCTGAGACCCGATTTTACATTGGGCCCAATGTTAAATGCCCCCCAGACCCCAATTTTCATTGTATACCCACCCTGATGGGTAAAATCAGCCCATTGTTCACGCCACCCGAAGCGTGGCGAGCGCAGCGGCGGTACGCGTCCTCTGACCTTTTCATACCCCCACATTCCACGTCGGCGTGGAGTTGATTTTATATAGTGTGGCGAGCGGACGCGCATTACTTCACAGGTATTATGCGTCCATAAACCCTGACGGTTATTCTCCTGTTTATTCCTATGATATTCCTGTGATACGCTTCATACATTCCTTGTTCCTGGTGATTTCTGTGTTCCAAGAGAGTCGTAGCAAACTCCTGTTTGAGGCCATTCGAGAGTTCAGTGTATTCCAGCCTGTGTAATTAGGCCCTTAGTGCAGCAGCTGTGTCCCAGATTGCCTCCCGTCTGTGAGATCCTGCCTGTGTCAGATAACCATCATATATTGTCTGTTTCCAGCTCCTATGAGTACCAGTCGCTTCCCACATATTGTGGTGGAAGTTTTACCTTTCACCACAATCTGCCATTGGTATTCTCACAGCGCCAGCTGCAGCCATAGCTATTGTCCTGAGACAGAGTCACAGAAGCGGTTAGGGAGCAGGCCAAACTGCATGCTACTTGTCTTGTTTGCACTTCTTGTTTGTTTGTCTCGCGGCAGATACCAAATACATTGGTCTAGTCTTGGTTATAGTTATTGTTTGGTTTATTGTGATGGATTATCATTATAGCATTAAATGCCACAAATACTGTGTTCAGGCCTTGTCTGCAAGGTTTCTTATTTTAGTCCATGTTCATCTGCAGAGCCTAGGTTATCTTTGTGTTATCTAGTCAGTTTATCCTCTTACGAGTACCCTGACTCTGTTGGGATTTTGTGTCACTGCAAAAGACCAGGTGGTAAGTACAGGGTGGAGATTGTCTGCCCTGGAGCCGACTCAGGGTATAGTAATAGAGTCAGGGTAAGGCTCTGGTGCTGCTGTGGCTTCACCACCATGGCCACAGAAGCACAATTCAGGCTATAATCAACATCTGGCACACCTGCCAGTCAGATCAAGGGTTAACCATGAGTTACCCCCAGATTATCATAACACTTATTTGTATAAATGTACTTTATGAACTGGGCATGTATAACAAAAATTTATGCAAGAGTGAGAGGAGAGATAAGTTATTGTGAGGTCGCCAGGGGTAAGAGCTGTTTCATCACACTGCAGTAAAATATCATGGGGAGTCAATCCCACATTAGAACAAACAAAGATTATTATTTTTTTTGCTTCGCTAAATGAACCGTGTGCAGTGAATTCCAAGAAATATGATTTCATAAACAGAACATAAAATATTTTGGTAACAATACAATAATTATAAACAAATATATCTTGGTGTGTGTATAGGCCCTGAGTGTGATCGCCCTTAGTCCACTACGGCAAGGACAATTGTCCATTCCAAAGCATTTGTGGATGAAAATGGAATAACTGCCATTGAGAAATTGGTACCTTGGTAATGTCCGACTTTAGAGAGAGGTGGTGTTCCTGACAGGTTGAAGTCTTGGCCAGTCAAGTTAGAAGGTCTCTTGAGGTCAGTTGGGGCAAAAGAGAAGTACCGCATGGATCCAATTTGAAAAAGGAGACTGTTTCAGTCCTGTGTCTTGGGGCACTGTTGCAACACCATAAAACAGTCAAACGCCAACACATTCCACTGATCCTTCAGCTTTGTGGTTATGCAATATTATGAAATATATATTTTTTTCCATTTGAAGGTATGTCATGGTTATTATACCAATGTGCACGAATGCATCCTTGACCAAGAATGCTATGTGGAGTTTCAAATGTCATGTGGCATTTCAAACGCCACACAGCTTTTGAAATGCATTGGTTGGAACAGAAAGAACCAAATGCTGCATCATTTATAAGGACTTAAGGACTTATTCAAGATTGTGAGTGTCCAGCATGGAGTTTCAGGAAACTCCTTATGCAACATTATCTTTGTGATCTATGTTTTAACATTTTTTTATCGCACAAATTGTTTTTGATCATCCAACTTAAAAATTGTATGCAAATTTTTAAATTGTAAATTTAATTTTAAAGCACAGCACTTTAATACCCCTTTTACACCGCCCCAAATCCCCGGGTCTTCGGCAGGTCAGACCCGGTGTAATTGGGACACGCTGTGTCCCTTTACACATGACTTCTACCCAGGTCCTGACCTTGGTAGAACACGGTTAGGACCTGGGTAGAGGCAGTCTACACTGTGGGTGGGCACCACAGTGTAAATGGTGTAAATCCCGGATTGGACCCGGCTTGGATCCTTCATCATCGGATCCGGGATTTTTGATGTAAAATGGGTATACGTTTTACTTGCACCTACTGTATGTTATACAGTATGCTATCCATTTCCTTTTAGGGGGAGGAAATAACCCCTGCAGGTTTAACCCTTTGAGTGCCAATTACATTTGTCAAAATAGGTGTTAAAATTGCCAAGCAAACATTTTTATTCATCATAATGACCTGTAATATTCACCTTCCATGGGAATTAAAATATTTTTTTTACAAAACATTTTTTAGTAGAATTCATATACCAAATGTGAGTGACTGGCATTTTTAGCAGATATTTTGAGCATCTCACAGAGGTGTTGGCACTCAAAGGGTTAACCACAGCAGCAGTGGTGTAGCGGTGCACTATAGGGTCACACATTACCTATCTTCAGACTGGAATTTGCAAAGCTGGCATATTTGCATGTTTTGGCACAGTCGCTGCATATAGATTCAAAGCCGCTAGATCAGTTGCGTATGAATTTAGTTCCTGGGGAGATCTGCTACAGAAATTGGGTAAAAAAATTATCTTAATTATGAATTACTTTTCAATTACAAGTATTGCAGAATTCTTATAAATTTCCTAACCCGGGAACACTGTTTTGTTAAGGTTCTAGTGTAAATAGAAGTGCAATTATGACTATACTGTGTAAGATTAAGATTGAGGAAGCAACTAAACTACATTGCATCCATCCATTACAGCTAAGAGAGACAAATCCTGTCGCATATAAACCACATTTTTATTCTGTATATAAAATCTAACTTGATTGCATAAGCAATTTATAAGATGACAAGTCAATAAATCATTACAGAATGTAGGTAAAATGACAAGTTGAGCAGAATAAACTGAGATAAGCCTAAAGTTATCCAGCTATTGGTTAATTATAAGAATACTGTTTTTCATGCAGTTTTGTTTTTACATGGTTGATAAAAAATCACCCAGTATTTTTACTGCTACATCCTGGAGGAGAATCTCCAAACCCTTTTAACTACTAAAGCACAATAACCACATAGACATGTATTCAGTGGTGTAGCTAGGTGCTACGGTGCCCGGAGCAAGGGCATGTTTCGTGCCCCCCCCCTCCCCGATTTGTAGTAGGCGGGGCTCTTGCGCGGCAAAAAAGGGTCAGGGCCTAACATTATAAAACACATTGTAACGCTCATTGCATATTGGGGGGACGCGGACCTGCAGACAGCAGAGCAGCAGACATCAGCACACAGCAAAAAACAACAGATAATAAGCGCCAAAAAAACACACACACACACACATCTATCACATTAAACGCTAACACACACATCATCACATTATACGCACACACACAACTATCACATTATAGGCACATACATACACCTCTATCACATTATACGCACACATACACACACATCTATTACATTATACGCACACATACAGTACACACACACACCTCTATCACATTATACGCACACACACATCTATTACATTATACGCACACACATCTATCACATTATACGCATAGGCGTGCGCACAGGGGGTGCCAGGGGTGCACAGGCACCTCCTAATGATGGGCACCCCCAGCACGATTGCAGCCAGGGCCGACATCGCAGTTGAACAGTGTTTTTTTTTTTCCGGGGGCAGAGCAGGGTTGGCTGCAGTGAAAGACGTGGCAGCATGATACACACTACATTTTTAGTGACGACCATGGCTGCCTGTAGGGGGAGCTGAAGTGCACAGCTCCTTTAAGCCTGTCTCAGGCAATTCTGAACACTGCTTGCTGCGTGAGGGCTGGAGGACTTCCTGCCTGGTGAATAGAATGTGCCGCAGGGCTGCTGATTGGAGAGATGCTGGAACAGGTGGGTTTGTACAGGTATGTGACAGAATATGGGCAGTCTATGACTTTGTTTTGGGAGGGGGGTGTGTGTAAAAAGTTGTTTTCATATTGGTCTTTAATGATGTTGGAACTTTTTATATTAGTCATTAATGATGCTGGCTACTTTTTTATGTTTATGTCAAAAAGGTGTGTGTGTGAGTAAGTGTGTATCAGCTGTCTGTATGTATACTGTATAGAAGGGCTTTATATATGTATACTGTGTGTGTGTGGGGGGGGGGGGGCTCTGTGTATACTATAGTATATTTGTGTGTGCATGCTGTGCCTGTATGTATACTATGTGTGTGTATATGTGCATGCTGTGTGTGAGTGTGTATCAGCTGTCTGTATATATACTGTGTTATACTGTACTTGCCTATACTTTAATTGCACTGGTATACAGTACTATGTAATGGCTGTGTGATATGTAATATGCATTATGGTGTAAAGTTTTTGCACTGTCCCTGTTCTACTAAAATTTGTTGAACCCTGACATTGATGTGGAATGGGCATTACATTGTGCAGCATTATGTGTGATGGGCATAATGTTGGGTGGCATTATGTGGAATGGGCATTACTGTGTGTGGCCATACAGTATGTGATGGCCATTATTGTGCATGGCATTATTTATAATGGGCATTACAGTATGTGGCATTATGTGTAATAATAGGTGATGATGGACATGGCCAGTAGGCATGATGGACACGCCCTTTTCCATGGTGCACCCCCTAAGAAAATGGGCTGCGCACACCTATGATTATACGCACACACATCTATCACATTATACGCACACACATCTATCACATTATAGGCACATACACATCTATCACATTATAGGCACATACACATCTATCACATTTCAGGCAGGGGGGAATTTAAGGTTCAGACCGCCCCTAGGCACAACATTTTTGTGCCCCCCCTCCCCTATTTTAATGTAATCATATATGTATATACATTGTTATTTACATATTTCATAAAAATGTAACTGTAGCCCACCTTAATATTTTGTTAAGCACTCTGGACTGCTCACTGCACGGAGGACCCGGAGGGAGGGAGGCACTTATTAGTACAGTGATTAGCACAGTGTCTCGGTCAGTCTCTCTCCAGCTCACACACTGTGACTGCCTGAGCGCAGGGAGGATCTGTGCGCCGCTCAGCTGCTGGATACACAGCAGCCAATAGACTGTGTGTGTGTAGCGTAGCCAATGGGCGGGAGCTGGCAGTAGTGAGCCTGAGCCATTTCCGGACGCGCAGGGGGACCGTCGGACCCAGCCACTAAGCGGTGATGTAATGTGCATGACAGAGTGGGTGGGACGTGGCGGGTGACGAGCGGCGCTGCCGCCGACATATGATAATTCATGTCTGTGGCGCTCGTCATCGCCACTGCCCACCCGCTGTGCCATTTAACAGAATGTCAGCCTGCCTGCCGCCCTTAATTGGTGCCGCCCTGAGGCCGGTGCCTCACAGGCCTAGTCACAAATCCGGCCCTGATTATAGGCACACACACACACATCTATCACATTAAACGCACACATACACACGCACATCTATCACATTATACGCACACACACATCTATCACCTTATACGCACACATACACACGCACATCTATCACATTATATACACATCTATCACATTATACCCACACATACACACGCACATCTATCACATTATACACACATACACATCTATCACATTATACGCACACACACACATCTATCACATTATACGCACATACACATCTATCACATTATACGCACATACACATCTATCACATACACACACACACACGCACATCTATCACATTATACGCACACACACATCTATCACATTATACGCACACATACACACGCACATCTATCACATTATACGCACACATACACACGCACATCTATCACATTATCCGCACACACACACACACACACACACATACACATCTATCTCATTATACGCACACACACATCTATCTCATTATACGCACACACACATCTATCTCATTATACGCACACACACATCTATCTCATTATACGCACATACACATCTATCAAATTATACGCACATACACATCTATCACATTATACGCACATACACATCTATCACATTATACGCACACATCTATCACATTATACGCACACACACGCACATCTATCACATTATACGCACATACACATCTATCACATTATACGCACATACACATCTATCACATTATACGCACATACACATCTATCACATTATACGCACATACACATCTATCACATTATATACACATCTATCACATTATACCCACACATACACACATCTATCACATTATACACACATACACATCTATCACATTATACCCACACATACACACGCACATCTATCACATTATACACACATACACATCTATCACATTATACGCACACATACACACGCACATCTATCACATTATACGCACATACACATCGATCACATTATCCGCACATACACATCTATCACATTATCTGCACATACACATCTATCACATTATACGCACACACGCACACATCTATCACATTATACACACATACACATCTATCACATTATACGCACACATACACACGCACATCTATCACATTATACGCACGTACACATCTATCACATTATACGCACATACACATCTATCACATTATACGCACATACACATCTATCACATTATACGCACATACACATCTATCACATTATACGCACACACATCTATCACATTATACGCACATACACATCTATCACATTATACGCACATACACATCTATCACATTATACGCACACACATCTATCACATTATACGCACATACACATCTATCACATTATACGCACATACACATCTATCACATACATACACACACACACACGCACATCTATCACATTATACGCACACACACATCTATCACATTATACGCACACATACACACGCACATCTATCTCATTATACGCACATACACATCTATCACATTATACGCACATACACATCTATCACATTATACGCACATACACATCTATCACATACACACACACACGCACATCTATCACATTATACGCACACACACATCTATCACATTATACGCGCATACACATCTATCACATTGTACGCACACATACACACGCTCATCTATCACATTATCCGCACACACACACACACACGCACATCTATCACATTATACACACATACACATCTATCACATTATACGCACACACACATCTATCTCATTATACGCACACACACACAACTATCTCATTATACGCACACACACACACACACGCACATCTATCACATTATACACACATACACATCTATCACATTATACGCACACACACATCTATCTCATTATACGCACACACACACATCTATCTCATTATACGCACATACACATCTATCACATTATACGCACATACACATCTATCACATTATACGCACACACACATCTATCTCATTATACGCACATACACATCTATCACATTATACGCACACACATCTATCACATTATACGCACATACACATCTATCACATTATACACACATACACATCTATCACATACGCACACACATGCACATCTATCACATTATACGCACACATACACATGCTCATCTATCACATTATACGCACACATACATCTATCACATTATACGCACACACACACATCTATCACATTATACGCACATACGCATCTATCACATTATACGCACATACACATCTATCACATTATACGCACATACGCATCTATCACATTATACGCACATACACATCTATCACATTATACGCACATACACATCTATCACATTATACGCACATACGCATCTATCACATTATACGCACATACGCATCTATCACATTATACGCACATACACATCTATCACATTATACGCACATACGCATCTATCACATTATACGCACATACACATCTATCACATTTTACGCACATACACATCTATCACATTATACGCACACGCACATCTATCACATTATACGCACATACACATCTATCACATTATACGCACATACACATCTATCACATTATACGCACATACACATCTATCACATTATACGCACATACACATCTATCACATTATACGCACATACACATCTATCACATTATACGCACATACACATCTATCACATTATACGCACACATACACATCTATCACATTATACGCACACATACACACGCTCATCTATCACATTATACGCACACATACACACGCTCATCTATCACATTATACGCACACACACGCACATCTATCACATTATACACACACATACACACGCACATCTATCACATTATACACACACATACACACACACATCTATAACATACGCACATACACATATATCACTTAATATACACGCATAGCACTATATATGTGCACACACACACTTCTTTCCCCTCAATCACTTAAAAAATGTGCATGGTGCACATAAACAAAATTAACAAGCACAAAGAGACCTACTCACATTTATTACAGATCGCCCCCCACCCCCACTCTGTGATGATGTCAACTTTTATTTTAGTGGGGGCAGACTGAGGTTGGGGTGCCCAGTGCTCAGTCCTCAGCAGCATCAACCTCCCCCCTCTTCCTCCCCAGCAGTTAGCTGTAGCCTTCCTCCTCATTAACATTAGCCTAGTAAGCCCTTAGGAGTACCTCACCTCACCTGCAGACAGTCCGCAGCCACACCAGATGCTCCGTGAGTTACTTCCTCCTCCCCTCGCTCCCGCAGTGGAAAGACAAAAGTGTCAGCTCTTCCTCTCTCCCCCCTCCCCTTTAATCAATGCTTTGCAGCGGAGCGTACCTCCCGGCAAGCGGCAATGTGCCCAGGGGACTGCTGCTTGCCGAGATACATACAGCTGGCTGCCAGTGGTGGCTAGGTGTTTATGAGGAGCCAGGACAGAAGCGACTGAGTCCCCCCACACCGCACACATACCGCTTCTGCTCCCGCAGATGCCGGCTCCTGGGTGAGTTCAGTTGCCTGATCCGACCTCGGCAGCCAGCCCCAGCATTACTGAGCAGGCATCAGCGGGAGCAGAAGCGGTGTGGGGGGAGCGAGTCGGCTTCTGTGGGGGGAGGGAGGAGAAGGGACAGCCAGGGAGAAGCTGTCACTTCTCCCTGGCTGGCGGCGGCTGTCTTGTCACAGCCTGCAGCCATTGATAGGTGCCTTGGAAATCCGACCCTGGTGGGGAGCGGGCAGGGGAGAGAGCAGGGAGCGGGGTGCACGGCTCCGGCGCGAGTTGCTGTCTCTGCGCCTGGAGCATGTGCTCCACCGGCTCTGCCCTCCCTACGCCTCTGCATGTATTAGTGCTAAAAGCTCACTGCTTTTTTTAATATGAAAATGACAGTACTGTACAGTTTCAAACAGTGGGCCTAATTCAGCATGGATTGATAATTACAGAAAGTCACCACAGAGAAAGAATAAATGCCCATTGCAAAAGTGTAGATATATTGCAAATAGGGATGAATTCACAGATCCATTCACAAAAACTGTAAAAAAAAAACAAAAAAAAAACACTTTTTCTATTTGAGCAATTCTAAGGCTTCCACTAATCTGTTAGATTAGTGGAAGACCAGGCTGGAAGTGGTCAGAGACCACCCAAAAAAAACACAATGCCATGTCTGTATTTTCACAAACACATCCAGAAAACATTGTTACCACCAATAAGCACTGGCTTCATGTCAAACTATGACTGCTATGCATAGGGACATCTATTTGCAATACTGTATGTTTAGGTGCATGCGCAATGCAGACACTGTGCCAGGGTTGCCTAACCTCCTGGAATGCCAGGGAGGGTCCAGAAAATTGGGTCCCCGTCCTGGCTGACCCAGAAAGGTGGGCAACCCTCCCGGAATCTGGGGGACCCCCGCTCTGCCCCCTGATTGCAGGGTGGGTGCTGCCCGACAAAATTCCTGCAAGTGTAAGAGGGAGCAAGTAATGAGTGTGGATGAGACGCAGATCTTGTGCAGAGGTCGGATGGGGATATTTATTGAGATAAGCGAAGATATATAAGTCGGTGTAGTTAGAGAAATGGCTTTGTATGTAAGTAGAAGTATTTTATATTGAATGCGGTAATATACAGGTAACCAATGGAGGGACTGACAGGGCGGATCAGCAGACGATAAATGTCTAGCCAGGAAGATCAGCCTCACAGCTGCATTCAAAATGGATTAAAGTTTTGAGTCTTTTCATAGGAAGACCAGTAAGGAGGCAATTGTGATAATCAATGTGTGATATGAGTGAATGGATTAGAGTTTTTGCAGAGTCTTGTGTAAGGAAAAAGTCAAATATTGGATGTTTTTTGATTGAATGTGAGGAATAAAGGACAGTTCAGAGTCGAGGATGAACCCTAGGCAGTGAGCTTGTGGAGTAGGATTGATTGTTGTGTTCTCAACAGTGATAGAGATATCAGGTTGGTGACTACTCTTGGCTGGTGGGAATATAATTAATTCTGTTTTGGAAATGTTGAGTTTGAGGTGGCGAGATGCCACCCAAGATGAATTGGCAGAAAAGCGTTCAGAGACACTGAGCAATACTGATGGTGTCAATTTTGGGGAGGAGAGATAGATTTGAATATCAACGGCATACAGATGATGCTGAAATCCAAAAGAGTTGATTATTTTGCCAAGAGAGGAGGTATAGATGGAGAAAAGCAGAGGACCTAAGACTGAGCCTCGTGGTACTCCAACTGACAGAGGGATTTCTATGTTCCATGAGCAAGAGCTGTATTAGACCGTCCAGCTTTTTTCATGCACCTTCTAATCTGGCCTCCACACCCATGCCTGCCCAAGCTAGAACTAGCCCTCAGGTGTGGTACCCTTGAAGAACACTACCAGTATACAGTGGAAATAGCTGTCGGGCAATTGCATCATTATGTGATACCTGCTGTTCATTCAGAATGTTTTTCAACATGTTTATGCTTACAAATGAATGCTGGTTTTTTGCTTTGTCCAGGTGTATGGAGTAAGTTTTAATTTTTTATTCATTCCAATTAAAACTTTTTTCTTACAGTAATTAATCAGCAGTGTTATTTGTAAAGATTACTTTTAAAAGCAAAATAAACCCAACATTTTATTGTAAAATGCAAGTTGATATTTTTTCTGAAACATTTCTTAAAGAATACAGTCCACTGGGCTCTATGAAATAAATTCAAGCTATTCAAAAAATACTAATTTAACTCTTTACTACTAAATAATAGATTAAGGATTGTCTTATTTCCATTACCACAAAGTACATAATCGTGTATCTAAAATTGTATTGTAAAACAGTTGCTCACTGTTTTCATATTTGTTTGATGGTTTTGCATGTACAACAAAAGTAAGAAAACATAATAAATTTAAAACAGAAAATATTGAAGATTGAGTGTGGTGATGTGATGAATGATAAAGAGAGAAGAGCATTAATGACATTAGAAAGAGGTGGTCTTAGTTAATCTCTTCAGGGACGAATTTAGGGGTGAGAGTGCCCCTAGGTACAACAATACCACCCCCTCCTAATTGTATTCTTTTTATTGATTACTTATAAGCCCTAATTTAAAAATAGCCAATTTAATTGATTAATAAAAAAGCCACTAACTGACTTTTTATTTTTATTATGTATACATACTTACTAAGTACTTTACAGGGGCAATATCTGCATGAACTATCCATTTACACACTATTCAAGATGGATTACGGTACACTACAGTGGATATTTAGCAGTTACTGGTAAATTTCAGGCTGACCGTACTATCACAAGCATCCAGGTGCCTCCCCCAAATGTGTCCCATCCCTAGACATGTGCCTCACATATCTAAGGGGAAGTTTGGCACTGGATCTCTAGTCTAATGCTGCCCATACTGAATGGGAGCAAATGTTGTTACACTCACCAGGGAGTGTTGATGAACCCTAGCAGGGTTTTCCTGGGGAATGCCTGGAGTGTGTAGGAACAGGTGAAAGGGAAGGACCACCATAGACTCCGGACAGCAGGTCTTCAGCCGAGCGGCCTCTGGACGTCTTCTGGTTAGACACCCAGGCTTAAGTCCACAGAGCACACAAGCGAGCCTTCTTGCCAATAACAGCCCTTTTCCCATAAGACTAAACATCTACCTGTACTTGAATGCTGTCTGGTCTTATGTCGGCAAGTGGCAGTGTAGACTTAAACCCAAGGGCCCCGGGCAGCTACCGGTAGGAAGCAGCAAGCATAAAACTACACTGCTTACAGAAAACTAACTTAAAACTAAACAACAGGACTGAGAGACAAGAAGGGGTACGAGAAACAAGGACTGAGAGACCTAAACTCTGACAAGGAAGGTGCAATGAGTAATAACAAGGATGAATACAAATACAGAGTATCAAGACACGGACAAACCTTGATAACTAAAGTATATACATACACTATATATATATATATATATATATATATATATATATATATATATATACAAAGAATCAGGGTGCGCTAAGGTAAATCATACAACTGGTAACGATTCAAAAGTACAAATATTTAATACAGACAATGCCAAACAATGGCTAAAAGTAAATATCATGCAAAGTTACACTATGGTATCACAATTAGTTTTACAATCTGAGAAAATGCCCAACGCGTTTCGTCACCAGCGTGACTTCATCAGGGGCGTTTTGATGTCTTGATTGAAAACTTGTGCGGAAAGCACTAAAAAATGATAATAAACATACAATAAAAATACTGATTTGTACTAAATCTGAGAAAAAGAGAGAGTTGGAGGAGGAGAGAAGGACAATGGAGAGAATGAACAATTGATAAGACATAGTTTGCATCAATGTGCAGCCCATACTAATATTTAAATCATTAAAAATATTATTAAAAAACATAAAAAGCACAATGATTAATAAAAAGAAAAAGCAACAATAGCGTATCTGTTGACATAAAGAATTATCCACCGATATTGAGACTATAAAGGACTTTTAAAATTGGTACCTTCTTGGAGCGATAAGTGTTAGAGTATCCCCAACAAGCGGTATTTGTCAGAACATCACAAATAAGAATTGTACAGATGCATATCTGAATAGTAAAAAATATACATACAATGGAAATGTTAGGGTTTACACAAAACCCGCTAATTTGAACCGTCACCATCACCCTTGAAAATGTATGAATTCGAGGACTTACATATCGCAAAAACATTCAAAAAATGTTGATGGAAATAGATACACAATGGCAAATCTCCAGAAATTCTGTATCTCCACACCTTATGTGAAGTGGTGTTAACATCAAGGGTCAACCAAACAACTTTGAAAATAAATCAAAGTGATTCCATTCAGTATATATACAGACATAATCAATTATGAGACAGCAATTAACCAAAAAGGAGCAATAGTAGCCTCCCTAAAAAATTCAAAGCAAAATACTTACATAGTCCAAGATGGCCAAGGTGCTCACTCTAATGTGTCCAAATGCTGAATGACAGCCAGAGAGAACCCAAGGCCATATATAGCACTACTCAGAAAAACGTCACTTCCTGTTTAAATTTTATTGGATGAAATCCCTATTGTCAATATATTATGAATGTAGTGAAAATTAAATAACTAAGTTTACCTCAGTTACTTAACTAAATAAGGGTTAGAGGGATATATTCTCCTAACAGAGTAAAAAACGAAAGGATCCTAGTGAACTGCACAGCGAATAACGCTATGCGTTCCAAATCGCCGCCATTTTGTTCATCTGGAACGCAAATGGGCGTCTGATGGACGCCTGTATTTCTCTCTTATTTGAAACATAAAATCATATCCTCAAGCATTTGGCATAATCGCGGTCCGATGTTGCTGATCTAAAGATCGGACTGCAGTTTAGAGTGAAAAATAATGAAGAGCCGTCCGGAACGCCATGCGTTCCAAACGGATGCCATTTTAATGCAGTGGAACGCATACCGATGCTTCTGTATAATTACCGATACAGTCCCAATCATGGGATTATCTTAGTGCCGTCGGCAGCCCTACCTAGCTATCTAACTAAGCTCAGTTTACAATGGGTCGGTATGACCACAAAACCACGGGGATAAGATCAATAAATAATAAAGAACTACACGGACCGTTATGCGTTCCAAATGGACGCCATTTTATTTTCCTGGAACGCAAACAATGCGCTTCCATATAACAGCTGTCCAACTTAGCCCTACTAGTTCAAAGTTCATATAACTAACCAACTACCACTAAATTTGGGTTAGTATGGGCGGAAGTAAGGTGAACAGGGAACTGTTCTGCCCACTTAACCTTTCTATGTGTGATTATTTATTTTTATATCATTTACTTATTTAGCTATCCCAAAAAGGTTATTGATTGATATGTCTGTATATATACTGAATGGAATCACTTTGATTTATTTTCAAAGTTGTTTGGTTGACCCTTGATGTTAACACCACTTCACATAAGGTGTGGAGATACAGAATTTCTGGAGATTTGCCATTGTGTATCTATTTCCATCAACATTTTTTGAATGTTTTTGCGATATGTAAGTCCTCGAATTCATACATTTTCAAGGGTGATGGTGACGGTTCAAATTAGCGGGTTTTGTGTAAACCCTAACATTTCCATTGTATGTATATTTTTTACTATTCAGATATGCATCTGTACAATTCTTATTTGTGATGTTCTGACAAATACCGCTTGTTGGGGATACTCTAACACTTATCGCTCCAAGAAGGTACCAATTTTAAAAGTCCTTTATAGTCTCAATATCGGTGGATAATTCTTTATGTCAACATATACGCTATTGTTGCTTTTTCTTTTTATTAATCATTGTGCTTTTTATGTTTTTTAATAATATTTTTAATGATTTAAATATTAGTTTGGGCTGCACATTGATGCAAACTATGTCTTATCAATTGTTCATTCTCTCCATTGTCCTTCTCTCCTCCTCCAACTCTCTCTTTTTCTCAGATTTAGTACAAATCAGTATTTTTATTGTATGTTTATTATAATTTTTTAGTGCTTTCCGCACAAGTTTTCAATCAAGACATCAAAACGCCCCTGATGAAGTCACGCTGGTGACGAAACGCGTTGGGCCTTTTCTCAGATTGTAAAACTAATTGTGATACCATAGTGTAACTTTGCATGATATTTACTTTTAGCCATTGTTTGGCATTGTCTGTATTAAATATTTGTACTTTTGAATCGTTACCAGTTGTATGATTTACCTTAGCGCACCCTGATTCTTTGTATTTCTATCTGTTTTGGGTTCCAGCTAACAGGGGACCTTCAGGGGTGCTGCTTTGGGCTATTAGGGCGCGGCATTAGGTACTTTTTCGGTCATATATATATATATATATATATATATATATATATATATATATATATATATATATATATATATATATATATATATATATATATATATATATATATATATATATATACAAAAAGCCTGGCGGTAGCCAGAGGTGACTTCCTGGGATTCAGGTTACAGAAGATAATCAGCAGGATAAGATTCAGGAATCAAGAGATGAGCCAGCAAAGTGAGAGCAGTCTCCAAGCACTTCTATAACCGGCGTTGGAGCAGTCCGAATGAATCCCTTATAAAGGCTGCTTTCTGTGTGTCCACCCCTGATTAGTAACAGAGAGCAGCTGCATCCTACCACTGGTGTACTGGCTAATGACCTGCTTCTTACAGAAAAGAACAATGAGTGAGACACTTTCTCTGGCGCAGCAGCCAAAAACAATCTCAATGTCTGATGAGGAGACATCCCTTCCCCAAAGCATACACAGAAAACAGAACTTTCAAACAGAGATATTTTAGCGCTTATACAACCCGGTACTTCCCTTTAAGTGGGTATTCTTTCAGAGATGGGTCCTCTGATGCTCAAGATCCAAATTTTTGATAAATGTTCATGTAGAATATAAAAAGAGAACACATAAAGATAGAACAATGGTGAGGATTGTCCCAAATCAGAAAATGACACGAGAATAATCTGTGGTCTGTTCTTCACCCGTGTCATTGGGCCTACAGGGCTTGTGTTAATTAACCCTTCACCCGTA
This sequence comes from Crinia signifera, assembly GCF_055691185.1. Taxonomy (NCBI): domain Eukaryota; kingdom Metazoa; phylum Chordata; class Amphibia; order Anura; family Myobatrachidae; genus Crinia; species Crinia signifera. The sequence continues at coordinate 81,793,222 of NC_139222.1, forward strand.
TATAAGGGTTTCGTACCCGACTCACATCAATGGTGGGTAAAAAACACCTATCAAGGTATCTTTTATATGGCTCCCGGATAAAATATGTACAGGTCAGATGATAGGAATGAGGTGCATACCCCAACTCACTCAGCAAGAAGTAGGTACATTCCCATCAAGGTATCTTTATGGAGACAACACCGATAGATTTTCCCACAAAACACTCTATTTGCACTGATCCTCCAACAGCAGGATGCACCATAAAACAAAACAATAAAAAAGGTAGTGAGGACTACAAGAGCTTCCAGACTGGTTGGAGATGGGCAGATGTTTAGAAAACAAAGTCTACAACCTGGAGTGGTGTCCGGACTCGCATTCCAGGTGTGTTTGACTTTGGGCCGTATTCTCCAATCTGGATCCAAATGTTGTCCTCCTTCTCTGCTCCTCTACGCGTTTCGACCCTACCTGGGTCTTTATCAAGGTGTGCAGAGTGTTCATAGTGGTGGGTTTATATACCCACCATACAGGAAGTACCTATCCTTCCTGTTTCCTGTCATACAGTATTGTTGTCAGCTAAACATATGATTTGTACATCATACCTTTAGTTATATATGTTCCTATATTTGGGAACCGTTTGTGTAAGTTCAGAAGAAGAAAACGAAATAGTCATGCTGGATAAAACAAGGGTTTTATGCACGCCGATTCCGGCGTGCGTTCCATTGGAATCGCGCTTCCGCGTTCCAAAGGCCGGATATCCGGCATAGTGTACTGTTTCTATAGTTAGTGTGGAGCGCAGAACAGGAAGTTCCCGCGCTCCACACACAGCGTCTTCCCCAGAAACCGGGGGCATGTATCCGGCGCTGGGACCTGGAACGCATACCCCGGAAGTCCCTGCGTACCATCACCTTAGTGGCGGCTGTCCTATCGGCAGACCTCACTATGTTAGTGGAACGCAAGCTTGCGTTTCACAACTGAACGTTAAAGTGCATGGTGCTTATTTGTTCCCAAATATAGAGACCTATATGTACAAAGCTTAAAACAATTCATCTTTAAAATGACATTAAAATCATCATAAAAATCATCATAAAAACATATTAAAAATCCATATCGATATATTTCAAATCCATACAAAAATGTATACAAATCTAAAGGGAATATATAAAAAAATACAAATCTATAAAAATAACAGAGAATATACTATAGATACACAGGCTAGTAAGGTGGTTAAGTGGTCCAAAGCAGCTGAAATGAGAAGAGAATAGATTTGGCCACAGCAAAAAAAAAAAAAAAAATTAAATATATACAATTCTCATAAAAACCATTTCAACTCGAAATCGCTGTTATGCCCATTGGGGGACAAAGTTTTAAAGTTAAAGATACACTGCATTTCTAATTTTGCCAATCTGCTTGCAGTGTCTTTATCTCTGAGGCCCGCAGTAACCATTTTTAGCCCAAAGAAACCTTTTAGATGTGATGCTGAACAGTTGTGTTTCTCTTTGAAGTGGGCCGATAGGGCATGAGTTTCTACACCTTTTTTAATGTTCCTTATGTGCTCTGCGATGCGAATTTTTAATGGCCTTGAGGTGCGCCCTATATAAAACTTCTCACCTGAGCATTTAACGGTGTAGATCACATTCTGACTATAACAAGTAATACAATTATTGATTTTCGCAATTTTCCCATTGATATTTACTTCAGTGGTCTTGCTTTTTTCACCCTGGATCTGTCTACAGGGAAGGCAAAGCCCACATCTGTAAAACCCAATGGATCTTATGCTTCCTGGGCGTCTTTCTGGTTTTAACCTACTTAAAGTCAGCTTCGATTTCAAATTTGGTGGTTTTTTGTATATACACACCGGTTTGTCCGGTATTATGTTTTTAAGTACCGGATCTTTTTTTAGTATCGACCAGTGTTTATTGATGGACTTCTCTATTTCCTTATATTTACAATTGTAGCCCGTCACGAAGGTGAATTCAAACTTCTTTCCTTCTTTATTGCTGTCCCCAGAGGGACAGCAATACTACAATGTGGTCACCTGAGACACCTATTGTCACAGTTAATCCCTCTATTGTAAAATTCCCTCAGAAAAATATCAGTAAATGGGGTAACAAAAATAAAAACAGACCAAGTTTCATAATATCTGGGAATGACAAAAGGGGAGAGGAAAGGAACCCTAGGGGTTATACAGAGTCCCCATATAGAGATAAAAGACACTACTATAGGGATAATAAGACTCCATACACCCCTGAAAAAATATAGGGACAATTATGGACCAACTTATGTCCAAAGAACACCCCATACCCAGAGATACCAACCAGATATCCCAGAGAGATTTACACCAAGAGATCGACCTGAAAATTCAGGAAGATTTATATCTCTAGAGAAATGAATAAACCTCCCGGAAATAACTATAGGAGGGATAATTCAAACTCTCAATGGCGTAATCGGTACACCACTCTGGAAAATGAACCCAGTACATCCTTTCCATCATATTCCTCCTCTTTTTTAGACAAAGGCCACTGGAGGAGCCAACACAAATAGTTAGAAATAAGAGGCAAAAGGGGCGGTCAAAAAAGGAATCAAAGGGTAAAACGAAAGAGTAAAAAGACAAGAACCAAAAAGAGTAAAAATAGTACCGACCTTCAGACCCAACCCCTAAAAACCACCAAGATTTGTAATCTTAGCAGGCACATCCTTACCAATGAAAAAACTTCACTTTTGGGAAAGGGCCTGAAATTTGCCCCGACTCAGGATATATCTCCCTTTGAGACGTTTGTAGATATACAAAGGTTTATAAGGAAATTGACATTAAAGAAATTTTTTGCCAACCAAGAACAGATTGAGAACGATGAGGTCAGTGAATAGTCCAAATTTAGACCTAAATCAATTTTCTTCCCCAAACATCTCAAAGGTCCATACATTGAAACCTTTAGCACATTACTCCAAGATGATATCAATAATCTAACGCAGGCATCTAAATTTAAACATAAGAGTAATTTAACCTTCAAGGAAAGGAAAGCAATAAAAGAGCTGAAGGGAGACAAAAGTCTCATAATTAAACCTGCGGATAAAGGGGGTGGTGTGGTCATAATGGATCTGGATGCTTATGAAAAAGAGGTATATAGACAGTTAAAAGATGCCACTGTCTATAGCAAGCTTAAGAAGGATCCAACAGAATCTACAGTGGAAAAATTGAAAACACTGATAAACAATTTTTGTCAAAATCAAGTTATCACCGAGACTGAGGCAAAATTTCTAGTTCCTGAAAATCCGATTACCCCGGTTATATATGTACTGCCAAAAGTGCATAACAGCCTAGAGAATCCGCTGGGGAGACCCATTATATCTGGAGTGGGCTCCCTGACAGCTAATCTATCCCAATTTATAGATTACCACTTATAACCCCTGGTCATTCACAACCGGTCCCATCTAAAAGACACTGGTGAATTTTTAAAATCTTTGGAAAATATTGTGTGGCAGGAGGGAGATATTTTAGTGATCGCTGATGTCTTCTCCTTATGCACAATCATTGATCACAATCATGGCCTCCAAGCAGTTAAAAAAGCACTGTCAAATTCATCATTAGATCCTCCGATACAGGAATTTATCTCAGAAGGGATCATGTTTATTTTGAAAAATAACTTCTTCTTATTTAAGGAAGGATTTTATATACAGAACACAGGGACGGCAATGGGCACAAGGTTCGCCCCTAGCTACGCGAATCTCTTCATGGGAGAGCGCGAATCCAATGTCATCTGGACCAACGCGGAGCATGGGGCGAACCTTGTGACCTGCGTCAGATATATTGACAACATTTTTTTCATTTGGCGTGGTGAGGAGATCGAACGTGACAGATTCTGTGCCTTTTTGAATAATAATGATAAAAGCATTGTTCTAAATTATGAGAGAAGTAGAGTAACCATCAACTTCCTAGACATTACTGTATATATCAAACAGAGCATGTTACATACGAAAAACTTCACCAAACCCACGGACTCTGGCTCTTATATACAAGCCAGTAGCTGCCACCATAGGAATTGGCTGAAGTCAATTCCTAGTGGGCAATTAAAGAGGTTAAAAAGAAATTGCACAGAGCCTGAGATTTTTGATACCCAAGCGAACGAGATGCAGGAAAGATTCCAAGCATGCGGGTATGAAAAAGACCAATTGGATATGGCCAGACAGAGCATTATGGAAATGGATCGTAGGACTCTGTTCCAGCCAAAACCAAAAATCAAAAATAAAGAAGGAAAGAAGTTTGAATTCACCTTCGTGACGGGCTACAATTGTAAATATAAGGAAATAGAGAAGTCCATCAATAAACACTGGTCGATACTAAAAAAAAGATCCGGTACTTAAAAACATAATCCCGGACAAAATGGTGTGTATATACAAAAAAAAGCACCAAATTTGAAATCGAAGCTGACTTCAAGTAGAAACACACAAAAGATATTCTGAGCGCAGATTGTAGGATTATGCACTGCAGCTGTCTCTAATTAAGGGGAATACCAAACCCCTTAGGAATTATGGAAACAAGCAAAAAAAGAATGGAGGCAGCGCTGTGCAGAATCACTTTCCTTATTTATTAAAAAGTAACATTAATATTTTAAAATTAAGAAATAAAATAATATGACTATAAGTCAACAATAGCAGCCAACAACAGTAACACAAATTTCACAAGGCAAGTAATCCCCTTCAGCTGATTAATAGCATGTGGTTAGTTGCATGCATGCAAAGCGTTTTAGAGTGATCACTATATTGCGTTTTTTTTTAGATGGTTAGTAAATAGCTCAGTCCTTATTGGGTCTCAGCGGCTTCCTCCTGAGGAAGCCGCTGAAACCCAATAAGGCGGAGAAACGCGTTGAGGAAAAACGGGGACCTTTTTTTTGGCAGCCATTTCACACAGAGCCGGTGGACTACCTTGGATATGACCGCATTCACTTGGAAAGCACCAGCGATCGGAGTGTGACACCGGGGTCTGACAGCCCTTTCCTTCTCCCCACCCAGCGCCTGGATTATCATAAGTATATTTAAAAATCTATTATACCATGTGCACATTGGTGGGACTGGACTGAGCTATTTACTAACCATCTAAAAAAACCCGCAATAGTGATCACTCTAAAACGCTTTGCATGCATGCAACTAACCACATGCTATTAATCAGCTGAAGGGGATTACTTGCCTTGTGAAATTTGTGTTACTGTTGTTGGCTGCTATTGTTGACTTAGTCATATTATTTTATTTCTTAATTTTAAAATATTAATGTTACTTTTTAATAAATAAGGAAAGTGATTCTGCACAGCGCTTCCTCCATTCTTTTTTTGCTTGACTTCAAGTAGGTTAAAACCAGAAGGACGCCCAGGAAGCATAAGATCCATTGGGTTTTACAGATGTGGGCTTTGCCTTCCCTGTAGACAGATCCAGGGTGAAAAAAGCAAGACCACTGAAGTAAATATCAATGGGAAAATTGCGAAAATCAATGATTTTATTACTTGTAATAGTCAGAATGTGATCTACACCGTTAAATGCTCATGTGAGAAATTTTATATAGGGCGCACCTCAAGGCCATTAAAAATTCGCATCGCAGAGCACATAAGGAACATTAAAAAAGGTGTAGAAACTCATGCCCTATCGGCCCACTTCAAAGAGAAACACAACTGTTCACCATCACATCTAAAAGGTTTCTTTGGGCTAAAAATGGTTACTGCGGACCTCAGAGATAAAGACACTGCAAGCAGATTGGCAAAATTAGAAATGCAGTGTATCTTTGACTTTAAAACTTTGTCCCCCAATGGGCATAACAGCGATTTCGAGTTGAAATGGTTTTTATGAGAATTGTATAGAATTGTATATATTTTAAAAAAAATATTTTTTTTTGCTGTGGCCAAATCTATTCTCTTCTCGTTTCAGCTGCTTTGGATCACTTAACCACCTTACTAGCCTGTGTATCTATAGTATATTCTGTTATTTTTATAGATTTGTATTTTTTTATATATTCCCTTTAGATTTGTATACATTTTTGTATGGATTTGAAATATATCGATATGGATTTTTAATATGTTTTTATGATGATTTTTATGATGATTTTAATGTCATTTTAAAGATGAATGGTCTCTATACTTGGGAAAAAATAAGCACCATGCACTTTAACGTTCAGTTGTGAAACGCAAGCTTGCGTTCCACTAACATAGTGAGGTCTGCCGATAGGACAGCCGCCATTAAGGTGATGGTACGCAGGGACTTCCGGGGTATGCGTTCCAGGTCCCAGCACCGGATACATGCCCCCCGGTTTCTGGGGAAGATGCTGTGTGTGGAGTGCGGGAACTTCCTGTTCTGCGCTCCACACTAACTATAGAAACAGTACACTATGCCGGATATCCGGCCTTTGGAACGCGGAAGCGCGATTCCAATGGAACGCACGCCGGAATGCATAAAACCCTTGTTTTATCCAGCATGACTATTTAGTTTTCTTCTTCTGAACTTACACAAACGGTTCCCAAATATAGGAACATATATAACTAAAGGTATGATGTACAAATCGTATGTTTAGCTGACAGCAATACTGTATGACAGGAAACAGGAAGGATAGGTACTTCCTGTATGGTGGGTATATAAACCCACCACTATGAACACTCTGCACACCTTAATAAAGACCCAGGTAGGGTCGAAACGCGTAGGGGAGCAGAGAAGGAGGACAACATTTGGATCCAGATTGGAGAATACGGCCCAAAGTCAAACACACCTGGAATGCGAGTCCGGACACCACTCCAGGTTGTAGACTTTGTTTTCTAAACATCTGCCCATCTCCAACCAGTCTGGAAGCTCTTGTTGTCCTCACTACCTTTTTTCTTATTTTGTTTTATGGTGCATCCTGCTGTTGGAGGATCAGTGCAAATAGAGTGTTTTGTGGGAAAATCTATCGGTATTGTCTCCATAAAGATACCTTGATGGGAATGTACCTACTTCTTGCTGAGTGAGTTGGGGTATGCACCTCATTCCTATCATCTGACCTGTACATATTTTATCCAGGAGCCATATAAAAGATACCTTGATAGGTGTTTTTTACCCACCATTGATGTGAGTCGGGTACGAAACCCTTATATACAGGTGAAGGGTTAATTAACACAAGCCCTGTAGGCCCAATCACACGGGTGAAGAACAGACCACAGATTATTCTCGTGTCATTTTCTGATTTGGGACAATCCTCACCATTGTTCTATCTTTCTGTGTTCTCTTTTCATATTCTACATGAACATTTATAAAAAATTTGGATCTTGAGCATCAGAGGACCCATCTCTGAAAGAATACCCACTTAAAGGGAAGTACTGGGTTTTATAAGCGCTAAAATATCTCTGTTTGAAATTTCTGTTTTCTGTAATTACCTGCTTCTACCTGGCTTCCCCATTGCCTAGACAACCGCTGGGGAAGAGGTGCTTCTGGCAGGGAGAGACGCGCTGAGCATCTAGCAACTGTTGCCATGACGCTGGACCGGACAATGTGTCGTCCTGGCTGCTTAGCAATGGCTGAGACCAGCATTGCAGGACCAGGCTGCACTGGGCAAGCGCAGCTAATGCAGCCTCTAACAGTTGTTTGCAAATCAGTCTTTTGCTGGACAAAAATGGTTGTTCAAACAAGCTACTGTAGTGGAATCTGTTTGATTGAAACATTTGTTAAAATCTTTTTATTGTGGTATTTTTCATACATAACAAGTGGCAAAGAAAGCCAGTATACATGAATGTTTAATCTATCTTAACATATGTATATAAAGAAAGAAGCCACAATATACAGTATTTGACAAATCTCAAATGTAATCAATGGACAGTAAACTAATATCAGATATTGTTTGAACATACAATACCTGTTATCTCAAGAGGTTATACCTAATCTAGATTAATACTAAAGTTAGAAGGGGTAGGAGAGTGTAAGAAAGGAAAGGGAGAGAATTAAAGGGGCGGGGGGGATGTATAGTACAAATCCACAAGTATTCTAATTTGTTACTTCTATACCAGGGAAAATTCTAAGGTAGAGGCAATTTGCATTTTAGTGGTATTATAAAGAGTATTGATAAATAAAGACCATTTCAAATAAAAATTTATATGCACCCTTTTCCAAATCCAGTCTCGCATATTTTCTTTCGAAATACAAGATTTGTAGAAGTTTTTGTTTTACAGACGACAATTGGGGAGCAGATTTATTTGTCCAGAAAATCAATATGCATTTCCTTCCCTTTGTTATTATAGTTATCAAAAGAGGAAGTGCGTTTTTATTGATGTTGTCCATCGGCCAATTGTGAAGGTTAAGTCCCATACATGCTGAAGGGTCCGCTCTCCAATTTACAGAAAACACCTTGTTAATAAAGTTGACAGTTTTACACCAGAATCTTTGTATTTTAAAACAGTCCCACATAGTGAGCATAGCTAGCCTCTGTGATACCACATTTATTGCAGTGACTCTTCTCCTCTAGCACCATATGTCTACGATGATATGGTGTTATATATGCTCGGTGTATGATTTGCATATATACCTCTTGAAGATAAACAGATTTGAGAAGTTTCATAGATATCATATGCAAGTGTGTGATGTCATCCAAGGTTTGTATGTCTGATTTTCATTTTCCTTACAATAGTGACCATTGGGAGCAGTTATTAAAACATTTCTCCATTATCATCTGATATAAATATTTAAATTTATATATTTTAATAGCAATATAGTTTAAAAGTAAGTCTATGGAGTTCACCTGTGCCAATTTAGTTGTAGCGGGAAATGTGGGTGCTGGGGCCTTAATAGTAGTTAGAAAGTGTTTCACTTGGAAATACATAAATAGATGAGAATGTGTTAAATTGTATTTCTGAGAGCGGTTTACAAAAGTGAGTAATCTGCCTCCTGGGTCAAATACTTTGTTTGAAGAATCTAGTCGCCTATTTCTCCAGGTCTTAAAATGTGAGTTGAGTAATGACGGTGGAAAGGAGGGGTTACCCCATAATGGAATATATTGAGTGATGGGAGGATCTCTGTTGCATATTTTATTTATGTGTATCCAAGCAGCATAGGTATCTTTAAACAAAATATGATTTCTGACCTCTGGCGGTATGTCTCCAGACCTGGTCTGTAGCAAGGCGCCCGGAGCATATGGAGAGAAGACAGCCCTATCTAAATCCAAATCTGTGTAAGACGTCTTGTTCAGTTGCCAGTTGCCTATATATCTAAAAAATAGTGCTAAAGTGTGTGTGCTTGTAGATCTGGGTATTTAACCCCTTCCCGACATATGACGTACATGTACGTCATATGTCGGTTGCGGGGGAATCAAGCCAGCTCACGGAGTGAGCTGGCTTGAAAGAGAGCAGGTAATGGCTGTATATTACAGCCAGGTACCTGCTCTCACGGCCACGAGCGGCGAGTTCGCCGATCGTGGCCGTTTAACCCTTTAAGCACCGCGGGCAAAGCGCCCGCAGTGCTTAAATAGCTGATCGGAGGGGGGGCGCCCCCCTCCGGCGCCGATCGGGGCCCCCCGCGGCGAGATCGGAGGGTGCCGATCAGTTGCCATGGCAGCCAGGGGTCTAATGTAGACCCCTGTGCTGGCCATGTCAGCATTCCTATTACATCCTGCCTGAGGCAGGATGTAATAGGAAGTGCTGAAAATCACTATGTTCAGCCATAGAGCTCTATGGCTGAACCTAGTACAGGCGATCGCGCCCCCTAGTGGTCAAGTACACTAGGGGGCCTTGTAGTAAAAGTAAAAAAAAAAAAAAAAATTTTAAATATAAAAAAATATTAAAAGTTCAAATCACCCCCCTTTCCCCATTTCACAAATAAAAAAAAATTAAAAAAAAAAATAAACATATTTGGTATCGCCGCGTTCCTAAAAGTCCGATCTATTAAAATATAACATTAGTTATCCCGCACGGTTAAAGGCGTAAACGGAAAAAAATTCCCAAAGCCAAAACTACGTTTTTTGGTCGCATCGCCTACCCAAAAAAATGTAACTAAAAGAGATCAGAAAGTCGCACATATCCCATAATGGTATTAATTAAAAAGTACACTTCAGCCCGCAAAAAATGAGCCCTCAACTAGGTCCGTAGGTGGAAAATTAAAAAAGTTATAAGCCGCAGAACATGGCGACGCGACGCAAATTAGAAAAAACGTAAAATTTTCTATTTTTTTTTTAGTGGTAAAACGTAACGAAAACTATATAAGTTTGGTATCACCGGAATCGTAACGACCCATAGAATAAAGATAACCCATCATTTTAAACGAACTATGAACTCCAAAAAAACCGTAACCAGCGCAAAATTGTGGAATTGCATTTTTTTTTCTTTTTACCCCACATTGAATTATTTCCTGATTCCCCAGAATATTATACGGTATAGTAAATGGTACCATTAAAAAGTACAACTTGTCCCGCAAAAAAAAAGCCCTCATGTGTCTATAGTCTATATAGCCGGAAAATTAAAAAAGTTACGCTTATTTGAACGCAAGGAGGGAAAAAAAAAAAAAAAGTTAACAAAAAACGCCCCGTCGGGAAAGGGTTAAATCCACCCTTCGATTTAGGTGTCTTAAATTTAGTTTTTGCTATTCTAGGGCGTTTTCCCTGCCACAAAAATGTAGAAAACATGGACTCCAATTTCGTTATATCAGATTTTTTTTTAAAGTTATTGGTAACATTTGCATGCAGTATAGCATTTTTGGCAGTATAATCAATCTAATTACAGCTAATTTCCCTAATAGTGAGATAGGAAGGTCCTTCCAGGCCTCTAATTTATTTGCTATTGGAGAGATAATTCCTACCTACTATTTGGATCCCGAGATATTTGAAGTGTGATAGGAAAAGGAATGTTTAATGATTGTAAAAATGGCAAGTTAGTATAGCCCAAAAGCAGATGCTCAGACTTTGAGAAGTTGACTTTGTATCCCAACACTTTCCCAAACGAGTCAATAAGGTGCAATATAGCAGGTAATGAAAGGGAAGGGTTTGATATAAAAATGAAGGTGTCCTCTGCGAATAAAGCGATCTTTAATTCCTCATTTTTAATCTTTATACCTTATATTAAAGGTGATGTTCTAACAGCTTCAGCAAGGGGTTCGATCACTATTGCAAACAATAGTGGGGATAAGGGGAATCCCTGACTGGTACCTCTCGAGTTGGAAAGGAGGCCATTACAAGCAATGGTTGATTTGGGTGATGAATATAAGGTACGAATCATGTTTATAAATTTAATAGGAAAACCAAATTTTTCCAGAGTCCAAAACAGGTGAGGCCATAGTACTAAGTCGAGCACTTTCTCGGTGTCAAGTGTAAGTACTAAGTAGTTTTCATTTTGATCTGCAGAGAAAGCATGGGATTTTTGTATTGCAGCTAGAATTTTTCTAACATTAGTTACAGTAATAAATCCAGACTGATCTTTGTTGATAGTATTTGGAAGAACAGGTCTCAGTCTTTCAGCAAGAATTTGTGTAAGCAGTTTGTATTCTATATTTAAAATTGAGGTACTTATGTATTATCTGGGCTCCCGTTTTTCTTATGAGACCGTGTCCCCTCGCGGGGCTCGCTGCGCTCGCCACGCTTCGGGCACGGTGGCTTGCTGCGCTCGCCACACTATATAAAATCAACTTCATGCGTAGTTGGATAGTAGGGGTATGAAAAAAGGGGTGCATTTAACATGGGAGCCCAGATAATACATAAGTACCAAAATTGATATTGGTCTGTAAGCCCCTGGTAGATTTTAAATGTCTGACCTTTTGCGGCAAAACTTTGATAATGGCATCTGAGAAATGGTCTGTAAGTATTCCCTGTTCCACTTTGGAGTTGAAGCTAGCGGTTTTACTATATGAGGTGCCATGAGCTTAAAAAACTCATTTGAGTAACCATCAGGGCCTGGAGCTTTGGCCAGCTTCAACTTTCCAATAGCCCAGAGCACCTCTCTTTCACTAATTGGCAATACTAATTGACTTAAATAGGATTCTGGCACTTGTGGCAGAGGTAAGGTATCCCAATAAGAAGGGGGATAAATAGGTGTTTTAGGTAAATCGGGTGAGGAGTTGGATATTGACTCGTCCAGGAAAGGCCGGCGAGAAGAATATACATTTTCGTAATAATTCTAAATAACAGCTGCTATTTCGGTGTCAGATTCAGTAAAAAAAAATCCATCCTCTTTTATTAGAGGCTGAATGGATGCATATTGTCTAGAGCACTGTAATAAATGTGTAACTAGCTTGCCAACTCTATTACCGAACAAATAGAGTTTACATTGAATAGGTTTTAGTCTCCAGTTTTTTTTAAGGTATTCATTATAGTGTAATTGGGCGGTTTGATATAGTTACTTAGTAGGTAAGGCTGAAAAAAGACTTGCGTCCATCTAGTTCAACCTGGTATAGATATCCATTGCTGATTTATATCCATTGCTGATTTAGCCCTTCTATTATTTGGAGTAGGGTATTGTTTAAAAGTTTTTTCAGCAGTTAATTTAGTTTGTAATTCTATAAATTGGCCATTTTGTTTCGTTTTCAGTCTAGAAACCTATGCAATGATCTCTCCTCGGAAAACAGCTTTCGCTGTTTGCCTATATATTACAGGATTATCCTTTTCATAATCGGCATTCTGCAATTGTCGTTTTTAAATGCTAATGAGAGTCTGTCACATAGGTCACGAGACTGTGCTAAATGTGATGGGAATAGGGGTTTTGTGTTCTCAGATTTTCTAAAATTTTATATAATAGAAATAAGACCATGGTCGCATAATGTAGGGGGAGTGATTGATGGCAAAGTTGTTTTTGAAAACCTAGGTTCAGCTATTAATATATAGTAAATCCTGGACCAGGCTTTATGAGTATGTGAAAGACAAGTAAAATCCTTTTCTATGGGATTATGTGCCCTCCATGTATCTATTAAATTAAGTGATTTGGCCACATACAGTATGGGACACCTATTTTTGGGAGTGTTCTTGTTCCTTTAGAAAGTTGGGATCTGACCAGTATTGGGGAAGATATTTAATTTAGATCAGCACACAATATTAATGTTGTGGGATCATATGTATAGAGTTTCGCTAAAAGACCAGTAAAAAAGGATTTACTATATTGTGTTGGTGCATAAACATTACATATAATCAGTCATGCCCTCTAACACCACACCTAGAATAATAAACCTACCACCAGGGTCAGAATATGTTGATGTTACCTGAATATCAATCATTTTTCTAGCCAAGATGGCCACACCACAGGATTTAGAATTCAGAGAAGCTGATCCCAGTACAACCCAATTCATCATCTGGAGTTTTTTGACCACAGGTGAGTCTCCTGTAAGCATATAAGGTCTATATTATGTTTGTTTAAGTAAGTAAAGAGCTTCCTTCTCTTGGCAGGAGTATGAATTCCCCTTATATTCAATGAGCCTATATTAAGTGACATTGAGAGTAATTATCATTATAAATGACTCTACAATACATCAAGCAAGGGAATTTAGGGAAAGAGGGAGAAGGGTAGAAACATGAAAGAAACATCAGACAAAATAAGCGTACTAGATGAGTTTGTGAAAACCTCCCACTTATCCGCGCAGGATGTCTATGCAGCCAATGATTGGATCTACTTCTAGGTGTCCCCACACCTCACAACAAATCTCGAGAATTTAGTGTATCAAATACACAGATGAAGAGATCCCTCCACCGGCGCACACCAAATAGAAAAACTCTACGTCCCTGTTAGGTGGGTAAAGTTCCTCTTCTCCGCCTCCGAATCGGGGATAGAGCCACTTCTCCTAGTTCTCCCCTTAGCTTATTTGGGTACCTGTTTCTTCTCCCTATACTGGAATCTGTTCCCTCGGTGTTAGCCGTAGGTTGCAGACCGGGATAGAAGGCACAGAGATTCCGGATATAGTGAAGTACGTTTTTAATAAAGTTTTTTTAAACATATAAAACATGAGGTAAAAAATACATATATCACACAAAAGAATGGGCCAGGTACTGGTGGGAAGCGAGTGGATAATTACCCTTTAAGTCGAGAACTGGGTTTAGGCAGCTCTCACAGATCGCATTCGGGTATTCAGGGTCTCTAGGTAGGCACCGGTAAAACCTTCTTTGAGATCCAAATATCCAGGTAAGAACCTCCACACTGCTCTCCACACAGAAACTTTTTTGGAGGGGCCCAAAAAAGTTTCTGTGTGGAGAGCAGTGTGGAGGTTCTTACCTGGATATTTGGATCTCAAAGAAGGTTTTACCGGTGCCTACCTAGAGACCCTGAATACCCGAATGCGATCTGTGAGAGCTGCCTAAACCCAGTTCTCGACTTAAAGGGTAATTATCCACTCGCTTCCCACCAGTACCTGGCCCATTCTTTTGTGTGATATATGTATTTTTTACCTCATGTTTTATATGTTTAAAAAAACTTTATTAAAAACGTACTTCACTATATCCGGAATCTCTGTGCCTTCTATCCCGGTCTGCAACCTACGGCTAACACCGAGGGAACAGATTCCAGTATAGGGAGAAGAAACAGGTACCCAAATAAGCTAAGGGGAGAACTAGGAGAAGTGGCTCTATCCCCGATTCGGAGGCGGAGAAGAGGAACTTTACCCACCTAACAGGGACGTAGAGTTTTTCTATTTGGTGTGCGCCGGTGGAGGGATCTCTTCATCTGTGTATTTGATACACTAAATTCTCGAGATCAGACAAAATAAGACCTATATATATTAACTAAACCACTGTGCAAATATGAGGTAGCGTGGTTGGCGCTCAAGTGACTCCTGTACGAAGGGTCTGCCGGATCAGAGTTGTCCAAGCTCTTAAATGCACTATGAAAAACAAAAATAGGTACTGTGCTCGCCTTCTTGGGTGCTAAGATGGTGGTTTGTCAATAACTAGTACCCAGTTTTAAACAATATTGATATAATGACCCAATATTTAAACACTGATGTGCTGCTGTGGCTAATGACGGATGAAATAACTTTGCTAAAAATATGGGTGTTCAAAAAGAAATTTATTAATGAGTAATATACAGTGATGCATAAGGGATGTGCCCTGCTGAAAAGTCAAAGGTAAAAATCACATGCAGCTTCTACTCATTTGGAGTGGTGTCCTCTGCCGGCAGAAGGATGGGGGAAAAAAGAATGGGGGGGAATGGGGGATGCGGGGTGATGAAAGGCACTGTGTCCTGAGTTTGATCAGGGCACCAAGGCAGTCTGTGTGAGGGATTCAATGTCCAATTGGTGACTACCAGTAAGCGGATGACACTGGAGGCCGGCGTCCCACTCAACTTCAATGGTCTATTCACTTACCTGATGGTCCCAGCATTGAATGAGGTCCCTCGCCGTGTGGATCCTGATTCACAGAGCCGGCGTCTTGCACTGCAGACAGAAATGCTGGCAACTGCTCCATGCTGCTTCAACACAGTATTGCACTTCCTGGTTTGCGTGAGCTAGCGAGCCCCGGAGTGCGGCACTGTGGAGTGGTGTGCGCTCAACTCCACTCCAAGGAGGAGACCTGCTGTGATGAATGTGGGAGTGCAGGGTAGGTGGCCCAACGCGTTTCGGCTGGGGTCCGGTCTTTTTCAAGGATAAAATGTCTGTGTATCAGTACATATTTAGAGGGTGGACAGTCCCGCCCCTCTTAGTGTGATTGGATGTGGAGCCACTCAATCAATGATAAGTTCTGTTTCTGATTGGCGCTATATCAAGAGTAGGTGGCACGATAGGAGGGGTGGTGAAAAAATAAATTTTGGGGGCCCATGTACCTTTTTAAGGAATTCTTTTTTTCGCTATATGGTAGCACTCTATTGTAAGTTTATAGATTTTCTTGTGTAAATTGGTCACTCTATATAAATATGTTCATCGATGTGTGTGTGTATATATATATATATATATATATATATATATATATATGGACAATGTGCTCTGCACTCCGTGCCTATAAGCAGCAGCTTGTCCGGTGCTAGCAATCCAAAATACAGGAGAAATATACGGCAGTGTGAGCCAGCACTCAGACGAATATCAGCAAGTCAATTTCAAAGAAAGACAAAACCCACGGGTAATGCTGTCAACGTTTCGGATAGTGAAATCCTTTATCAAGACATAGGTGCAAACATGTACAAGGTTACTTACATTTATAGGTGTGCTACTAAACCACAGTGCCAAACCGTCACCTGCACGCTGCCGGGAGCCTGATGATGTCATTGAAGCGCCGATGCTCCTACGAAACCGGGGCGCCTGGAGACATGCCACTCAAAGTGTCCGTTACCAAGGTGATCTAACAAACAAAACACGTAAAGGTACTGATTAAAAAACAGGGTAAGGGATGGAGAAAATACAAGGGAAATAACAGAATCTACACGGTACTGTATGTGTCTGATCAAATACAATATGCTAATACATGCAACATTTACAATGATGAAAAGCAGCACTGTGGCTGTTAGCGACTTAGCGCGCTAGGAACTAAAGGAAGGTGCTGAATTCTAGCGCACCGGGAACCTTGGAGTAGACTTGCATGGTGTAAAATTTAAACCAAACACTTCTGTTAAACGACAGTGGACTAGTTTATAAAAAGCAAGAGAAGGACAGTTGTTCGTTAAGACCTAGTGGACTAACAGTCTGCAGGCGGTGGATCCATTTCGCTTCTAGCTGCAGGAGCGCACGACCTCTGTCGCCGCCTCGCCTGCTGGGGGGGACACAGTCAATGATTTTGTACCGTAATGTCGGTAATGAATGGTTTAGGGCTTTAAAGTGCCGGGCAACGGGCTGGTCAGAGCCCTTACCCTCCAACGCTGCACGAATGCTGCTACGGTGCATCGCTATCCTTTCTTTAAACTGGCGGATCGTTTTACCTATATACAAGAGGCCGCACGGGCATTTAATATAATAAATTATGTACCTACTGGTACAAGTAAAGGGATAGTTGATCTTAATTTTGTCTCCTGTGCGGGGGTGGGAGAATGTGTCACCTAACTCAAGGCTGGCACAAGTGATACAACCTAGGCATCTGAAATTACCATTCTTTCGAGTCAGGAAGTGGGCTGGTGCGGCAGAGGTGAAGTCGGAGATGTCATTATGGACTACCAAGTCTTTAATGTTTTTACCACGTCTATAAGACGGGAGAATAGCGCAGTTTTTCAAGGAGGGTAAATTATTGTCATTGTTAATAATTGGCCACATCTGTTTCGCTGTCTGCATATTTTGCTCACTCGCCGTGGTGAATTTTTGGGTCTAGATCACTTTATTGTCGATCTGTTTGGTATTGGTGGAACGCAACACAGTCATTCTATCCAAGGAAAGAACTTTGGTCATGGTATTCTTGAGAAGTTTATATGGATACCCCCTAGTCAGGAAGTCCCCCAGCATACGTTGCATCTCTATCTTGGCCTCATCCAAACTACTGCAGATTCTGAGGGCTCTCAAAAATTGCGAGTAGGGCAATCCCCATTTAAGGGAGGGTGGATGGTGACTGGATCCAAGTAGTGTGGTGTTTCTGTCAGTCGGTTTTTTAAAAAGGGTAGTTGTTATCTCATGGTTATCAGAGAGATGTATCAGTACATCGAGAAAGTTCACCTGTGTGGTGCTACAAGTGTAGGTGAATTTAATGTTGGGGTCTGCAGTATTGGCAAACTCCATTAATTGGTGAAAGCTATTTTCATTGCCTGACCACACAATAAGCATATCGTCGATATAACGGAAAAATGCCACAATATTACATTTGATTTCTGGTCTAGACAAAAACATATCTTTCTCAATTTCAAAAATAAAAATGTTAGCCAGGCTCGGGGCGACGCAAGAACCCATTGCGACCCCCGAGCACTGGACATAGAATTGCTTATCAAAAATGAAGTAATTACGCGAGAGTGCTAAGTCCAATAATTCAATGAAGAAAGCCGCATCTGGACCTTTATAAAGTTCACTGCTCTGTACCGCTCTTTTGACGGCTTGAATGCCTCTCTGGTGCGGAATGTTAGTATAGAGTGACACCACGTCAACTGTGCAAAGGATGCATTTAGATGGTAATGGGGTCAGTTTGTTAAGTTCCAGTAATAGGGTATTGGTATCCTTGAGATATGTAAATTGCTTCTGTACAATGGGCTGGAGAAACATGTCTAGAAATTGGGACACAACATAGAAAAGAGAGTCTCTGGCTGATATGATCGGCCTGCCCGGGGGATTAATCAGATCCTTATGTAATTTGGGGATAGTGTACAGTACAGGTATTCTAGGAAATTCAACAGTGAGTGCCGCACAGATGTAGTCAGGAATGATGCCCGCTTTCACTCCTGCAGCCAGTAGCGAGTCAAGTTCTTTTTTATAAATCAAAGTGGGGTCTTGGGGCAATTTCTGGTAGACAACAGTATCCGATAATTGACGATAAATCTCATTCTTATAAGCATCAATGCCTTGCACCACAATGCCACCCCCCTTATCAGCAGTGCGAATAACAATATCCTTATAGTTACCAAGTGCCGTCAGAGCCGATTTTTCTTCCAACGATAAATTGTAAATGCCTTGTCTGGAGTCGGTTTCACCAATTCTGGTCTCCATGAAGTTCAAGTAAGCTTTGATGTTGGGGTTGTGCGTCTGCGGGTCAAAGTAGGATTTTTTTAGCCAAAGCTGGGGTGGTTGGTGGTGTGTACGTGGAGGTGCCAAAGTGTTCTTTCAGCCGAAGTCGTCGACCAAATTTGTACAGATCCACTCGATCTTCAAATTGGTTGGCAGAGGTAGTAGGAACAAATGAGAGTCCTTTTTGTAAAACTGATGAATATCAGGCTTTCTTGGACGATTTCTTTTTTTCTGAGTTTGATCCACTCGCCACCTCTGCGGTTGCGGGATCTAGTAACGGGCCACCTCTTGCCAGTGTCTTCACTCCTAAAGGGGGTAGATGTTGGAATCTGCCACGTCCTCTGCCGCGTCTCTTTTGTGAATATACACATTCTGAATCGCTGGATGTGGGTTCACCACTGGAGCGATCCGTCTCAAATCTATTTCTCCTCCTGTAGCGCTGTTGTCTATCCTGGGGTTGCCCCCGACCATAAGCCCAACTGTAGACTTTATAGTCCGCGTAATCCTTATCCACTGTGTCACTTTTGGACTTTTTAAACGCGATCAGATCACTCTGATATTGGTCAATTTGGGCTTTTAATTTTAGCAGCCAATCTTGAGATTTGTCCGATTTGATAGTGTCAGTGTGTGTGGTTTCAAACACAACAATTTTCTTGCGGACCTCGGTCAGCTCCCTTTTGGATTCCTCTATGACGAGGAGTATCAGATCGTATGAACATTTGTTAAGGACCGCAGTCCACTTACGGCAGAAATCAGGACTTGATCTACCGATTGTGCGAAATCCTCTTGGGATTTTTTTGCTGCGATAATAGTCTGAAAGAGTTACTCCATGTAGATAAAAGTCTACTTCTCTCTTTTTAAGCCTGGTAAGTTGAGTAATCAGCTGTTCAATGGTTTCAGCGGACCCGACATCCTCCAATTTATCATCAAATAGAATGGCATCAGCGTCTGAGTCTGTGAGGGCAAGAAAGTCTCCAATAGCAAGGTTTACTTCCTTAAAGCCAGGTACCGTGTGAGATTCGGTCATACCTCTGCCGTCTGGGGCGGGTATGATAGATGTTGATAAAAACAGAAAGGCTGTGGTCTTGCATTGTGGTGCAAGGCATTGATGCTTATAAGAATGAGATTTATCGTCAATTATCGGATACTGTTGTCTACCAGAAATTGCCCCAAGACCCCACTTTGATTTATAAAAAAGAACTTGACTCGCTACTGGCTGCAGGAGTGAAAGCGGGCATCATTCCTGACTACATCTGTGCGGCACTCACTGTTGAATTTCCTAGAATACCTGTACTGTACACTATCCCCAAATTACATAAGGATCTGATTAATCCCCCGGGCAGGCCGATCATATCAGCCAGAGACTCTCTTTTCTATGTTGTGTCCCAATTTCTAGACATGTTTCTCCAGCCCATTGTACAGAAGCAATTTACATATCTCAAGGATACCAATACCCTATTACTGGAACTTAACAAACTGACCCCAGTACCATCTAAATGCATCCTTTGCACAGTTGACGTGGTGTCACTCTATACTAACATTCCGCACCAGAGAGGCATTCAAGCCGTCAAAAGAGCGGTACAGAGCAGTGAACTTTATAAAGGTCCAGATGCGGCTTTCTTCATTGAATTATTGGACTTAGCACTCACGTGTAATTACTTCATTTTTGATAAGCAATTCTATGTCCAGTGCTCGGGGGTCGCAATGGGTTCTTGCGTCGCTCCGAGCCTGGCTAACATTTTTATTTTTGAAATTGAGAAAGATATGTTTTTGTCTAGACCAGAAATCAAATGTAATATTGTGGCATTTTTCCGTTATATCGACGATATGCTTATTGTGTGGTCAGGCAATGAAAATAGCTTTCACCAATTAATGGAGTTTGCCAATACTGCAGACCCCAACATTAAATTCACCTACACTTGTAGCACCACACAGGTGAACTTTCTCGATGTACTGATACATCTCTCTGATAACCATGAGATAACAACTACCCTTTTTAAAAAACCGACTGACAGAAACACCACACTACTTGGATCCAGTCACCATCCACCCTCCCTTAAATGGGGATTGCCCTACTCGCAATTTTTGAGAGCCCTCAGAATCTGCAGTAGTTTGGATGAGGCCAAGATAGAGATGCAACGTACGCTGGGGGACTTTCTGACTAGGGGGTATCCATATAAACTTCTCAAGAATACCATGACCAAAGTTCTTTCCTTGGATAGAATGACTGTGTTGCGTTCCACCAATACCAAACAGATCGACAATAAAGTGATCTGGACCCAAAAATTCACCACGGCGAGTGAGCAAAATATGCAGACAGCGAAACAGATGTGGCCAATTATTAACAATGACAATAATTTACCCTCCTTGAAAAACTGCGCTATTCTCCCGTCTTATAGACGTGGTAAAAACATTAAAGACTTGGTAGTCCATAATGACATCTCCGACTTCACCTCTGCCGCACCAGCCCACTTCCTGACTCGAAAGAATGGTAATTTCAGATGCCTAGGTTGTATCACTTGTGCCAGCCTTGAGTTAGGTGACACATTCTCCCACCCCCGCACAGGAGACAAAATTAAGATCAACTATCCCTTTACTTGTACCAGTAGGTACATCATTTATTATATTAAATGCCCGTGCGGCCTCTTGTATATAGGTAAAACGATCCGCCAGTTTAAAGAAAGGATAGCGATGCACCGTAGCAGCATTCGTGCAGCGTTGGAGGGTAAGGGCTCTGACCAGCCCGTTGCCCGGCACTTTAAAGCCCTAAACCATTCATTACCGACATTACGGTACAAAATCATTGACTGTGTCCCCCCCAGCAGGCGAGGCGGCGACAGAGGTCGTGCGCTCCTGCAGCTAGAAGCGAAATGGATCCACCGCCTGCAGACTGTTAGTCCACTAGGTCTTAACGAACAACTGTCCTTCTCTTGCTTTTTATAAACTAGTCCACTGTCGTTTAACAGAAGTGTTTGGTTTAAATTTTACACCATGCAAGTCTACTCCAAGGTTCCCGGTGCGCTAGAATTCAGCACCTTCCTTTAGTTCCTAGCGCGCTAAGTCGCTAACAGCCACAGTGCTGCTTTTCATCATTGTAAATGTTGCATGTATTAGCATATTGTATTTGATCAGTTATTTCCCTTGTATTTTCTCCATCCCTTACCCTGTTTTTTAATCAGTACCTTTACGTGTTTTGTTTGTTAGATCACCTTGGTAACGGACACTTTAGTGGCATGTCTCCAGGCGCCCCGGTTTCGTAGGAGCATCGGCGCTTCAATGACATCATCAGGCTCCCGGCAGCGTGCAGGTGACGGTTTGGCACTGTGGTTTAGTAGCACACCTATAAATGTAAGTAACCTTGTACATGTTTGCACCTATGTCTTGATAAAGGATTTCACTATCCGAAACGTTGACAGCATTACCCGTGGGTTTTGTCTTTCTTTGAAATTGACTTGCTGATATTCGTCTGAGTGCTGGCTCACACTGCCGTATATATATATATATGCACCCAAGCTGTTATATATTTGACGAGGAGTGCCGGCAAACAAGGAACTGTATGGATTGTTGTCCTTTACAGGGCATCCGTTGCAAGGCACCCAATTCTGAAAAGAGTGGTTGAGGACACCACTCTGATTGCTTAACGTTGTCAGGAGCATTTCAGCGCATTACAAGGAAGCTCAGTTACTGAGCAAACAACAGTGAACATTTGTGCACCTGGGCAGGTGTTATTGGAGATTTGTTGCACGGTGTGTGTGACGTATTCACGATGGAAACATTGTCTGCAAGCCAAAGTGGGAGTTTGACTCAGTCTGGAGTCCCAGCAATTACCCCTCTTGGAGAAATTTTTAGCTATACACAGGAGCAGATTGAACAAATCCTAGCACAGGAGTCGGTGGAGGTGTCAGAGGACAGCGATAATATTGAGGATGTTTATTACCGCTTATTGAAGATGCGGCGTCGGGAAACTGACTTTTTATTACACAGCACCTCTCTGGCCGGCTATTTCAAGGAACATAAGATTCCTCGTGGGTTCCGAGTGCGCAACGTGCCCACAATTGGCAGGCATAATCCAGAGTTTGTTAGGAGATGGGTGGCCATCTTAAACAAATGTGCTTTCGACCTAATGATACTGGTTGTGGAGGAGGCCAATAGAGAACTTAACATCACTAGACATAAGATCTCATCATTCCAACAGGAACATCAGAGTGTTTTGGAGAATGAGAGCAACACGAGTTGGTTGACGAAATTGGAGAATCAATGCGAGACCTATAGACGGGAATTATTGAAATTTAAAAAAAGTAAGAAATTTACTGTTGACACAGACTACGAGGAGAATAAAGTCTATCCCTGGTTACTGGGGGGAGACCGTCAATCCTATGACAACTCGGCACCACAGAGACGCCGAAGGCCATGGCAAAGAAAAAATGCACAACAAAATCGCAATAAATCCAGCAGCGATAGTGACTTCCAGGTATCTGATGGGGATGAAGTTGCAAGGAACCCCGTGATCCCTTTAGGGACACGAGCAGAAAGTTCCAGAGGCCCTATAACCACTCTGCCACCCGTCGTGGGAAACAGAACCAGAGAAGTCAGAAAAGCAGCCACCATAGCAGCGACAAAGCTGAAGGTGTGATCTTTAATTTATCCAACCGCACTCTTACAGCGGTGGAACTGGATGTTCTGAACCGTGGCCTTAGTTTTGTCCCGACAAATTGTCATAATGAATACAATTGGAAATTAAACCTACATAAATTTTCAAGACAATTGAGGAGAAAAGAATTTTTTCAAAATAAACCTTCGGTGTCACATGTCACAGTATTTGATGATTTCCTACAAAAAACATCTCGCTCCAGTTTCGACCCACCGTCCCAGAATAGCTCCATTAAAACATACACCAGGTTGATGGATGATTCTATGAACCGTTTTTTGGCCACACCTTATACCATTAGGCCAAATATGTCTAAAACTGAGATTGAAGCGCTGAACCAACTGAGCCAAGATAGGTCGATAGTAATACGTCCGGCCGACAAAGGAGGTGCAACGGTGGTTATGAACATTGAGGATTATATTTCAGAGATCATGGGACAACTATCTGATCCTGAAGTATATAGATTACTTCCCAGAGACCCGACAGTTGGGTTCCAAAGAGAGTTGTTTGCTCTGCTTGATACAGCACTGAAGGAGAAATTTTTACCTGAGAAAGTGGTCAAGATCCTCAAGGTTGGACATCCAGTGGTCCCAGTCCTATACACGTTGCCAAAATTGCACAAAAACTCTACAAAACCTCCTGGGCGTCCAATAATATCTGCCCGCGGGTCGTTGCTTCAGCCAGCTTCACAACTATTGGACAGTATGTTACAGCCCCTCTTGCCGCTGGAGGACACCTTCTTGAAAGACACCAGTACATTCCTTCGAAGGCTAAAGGACATTGGCACCTTGCCACCTGGAACTTTGCTGTGCTGCCTGGATGTCTGCAGCCTTTATACTTCCATACCACACGAAGGAGGGCTGCGGTCCATGGAGGACTTTTTATCTAAACACTTGGATTGTGAAGTATTTAATCATAAGTTGTTCCTCTCCTTATTGGAGTTGACCCTCAGTCGCAATTATTTCCTTTTCAATGGGAAATTTTACATTCAATTAAGAGGGTGTGCCATGGGATCTTCTGTGGCCCCCTCTTTTGCGAATGTATACATGTTTGCACAAGAAAGGGACCTGTTTTTCAGTGACCCGGAGGTGAGGGGACACATCGCGATGTACTTACGGTACATCGACGATGTGTTCCTGATCTGGACCGGGGGCGCTGACAGGTTCCTTAAGTTGATGGAAGGGGTTAATGCTACCAGCCCTTTCATCAAATTTACTTATAGCCACAGTGAAGTTGAGGCAAATTTTTTGGATGTGACCGTGAAAGTGGAGGCGGGGATTATTCATACCAGCAGATACTCCAAGGCTACTGATAGGAACACCCTCCTGAGATCTACAAGCCATCACCCCCCATCCTTGAAGCGTGGACTGCCGTTATCCCAGATGCTTCGGGTAGCACGGCTGACCAGCAACAGGGATCAACTCCCGGGTGAATTGGACTTAATGATCTGTAAATTTGAGGAGAGAGGGTATGAACGTAAAACATTACTGTTACAAAAACAACAAATTTTGGACATGGACCCCGAATTGCTCTGGGCCCCCAAAAGCAAGAAAGTGCCAAGAGGATCCCATGGGTGCAGGAGTTTTCTTTATCTAGCCCCATGGCTCAGAGAGCCTCTAGGGCCCTTTGGCCAATAGTTAAGACGGATACCGATTTAACTGGGCTAAGGGAGTATAGACCACTTTTAGCATACACTAGGGGTAAGAACTTGAGGGACCGTTTGGTCCATGCTGATGTGACCAATTACAAACCTGTCATTCACCCTAATGTTTACGTGAAACCCCCGGGTTGCTACAGCTGTGGCACATGTATTACCTGTAAATTTCTTATCAGTTGCAAAGAGTTTCAACACCCCCACTGTAAAAAAATGTATGACATTAGATCGGTCCTCACCTGTTCATCCACCCACGTGGTTTATATTATAGTGTGCCCATGCGGCCTTAGATACGTGGGTCAAACCACACGAAAATTTAAGGAGAGGATGGGGGGCCATAGATCTTCCATTGACCTTACCTTAAGGGGCAGGGAAGTGGACCAGCCGGTCCCTCGCCATTTTAAGGAAGCAGGACACTCATTGGAGTCCCTGCGGTATTACATGATCGATCAAGTGCCAGCCTCTCTACGGGGAGGAGATAGGGCGAAGAAGTTGCTCATTAAAGAGACCCAATGGATTCTTAGATTAGGCACCATTAAACCAGGTGGCCTTAATGATAAAATAAATTGGAACAGCCTGGCATAAGTATGTCTAGCTGTCCGCTCTCGCATCCACTTTGAGCCTGTGTCAGGGTTATGTTCTAAAGCACTGTTCTGATTTAGAGTAAAATTATCAACTTGCACCATTGTAGTTTTCTATATGTGAATATGTCTGTTTATTTATGGTTTGTGTCTATATTTCCCCAGATTCAGCGTTAGCACACGGAGGGAGCCAGTTCCGGGTACACCATTGAAGCATACATCACCTAGCGACAGGTGGAACGCGGAAGTGCTGTGGTGGAGCGCATGGAAGGTGTTCTAGCCTGTACTTCCGACGCCACATTGGAGTTGGAGATGCGACTTCCGGGTATCGGAGCGGCGAGGTCCGGTGGCTGAGCGCGGGAATCGGGTAAGTATGAAGGTATTTAATGTTCTGCATTTGTGCACTGTTCGTGTTGTTCACTTGTCTGCACTGTTA
This sequence comes from Crinia signifera, assembly GCF_055691185.1. Lineage (NCBI taxonomy): Eukaryota > Metazoa > Chordata > Amphibia > Anura > Myobatrachidae > Crinia > Crinia signifera. Next base: position 81,819,039 of record NC_139222.1, read on the forward strand.
AGGGCTGTGATCCTGAGGAAGGGGGAGAGCCCCGAAAGCGCTTGATCATTTGCTGATTACACAAGTTTTTGCAATTTATCTCCTGTGTGCCTCCGTTATTGGACTTTATATATATTTATACAAAAAATATATTTTTAGGTGTCTTATTGTTATAATCTTGTTATATGTTCTGCATTACCATTTGTTATTATGTATATCTTATTGTGCAGTACGGTAACAAGCTTATCGCACTCTTGAAATTTGGTACTTGTTTCCTAGCACGGCGCCCACGATTTTGATTGTATTGATCGGGTCGGAAAAATCGCGTCGATCGCATCGCATGCCAACCAAATGGCATGCAATGCGATCGACACAATTTTTACATTGGAATCAATGTAAAATGGTCCCTGAGACCCAATTTTACATTGAATTCAATGTAAAAAGCCCCAAAACCCCCCATTTTAATAGCAAACCCCCCTGATGGGTGAAATGGCCCTCCATTGTTAACGCCACCACACTATTGACGCCAACCCGAAGCGTGGCAAGCGCAGCGAGCCCGCGAGGGGCAGCGGTATCCGTCCTCCGACCTTTTCATACCCCCAATATCCACGTTGGCGTGGAGTTGATTTTATATAGTGTGGCGAGCCCCGCAAGGGGATGTGCATAACTTCACAGGTATACGCGTCCCCTCGCAGGGCTCGGTGGCTCGCTGTGCTCGCCACACTATATAGAATCAACTCCACGCCGACGTGGATAGTGGGGGTATGAAAAGGTCGGAGGACGCGAACCGCCACCCCTCGCGGGCTCTCTGCGCTCGCCACGCTTTGGGTTTTCGTCAATAGTGGGGTGGCGTTAACAATGGGGGGCATTAACCATACTTTCTAACCATATACAATGAGAAATTGGCCATATTGGCCCATTTCCCATTGTTCCCTATGTAAAATCGGGTTGATCAACCCGATTTTAACTTTAAAAATCATTTAACATTATTCTCTATGGGAAAATCGCGTTCGCGTCGGTCGCATCGCGGCCCATTATAATGGGCCGCGATGGACCCGATCAATGTGATTTTCTCTTTCACCGGCAAATACACTGGTGATCGACATCACGTCGATTGCAAGCCTTAAGTACCTTAAACTTAAGGCATGCGATGAACCTGACGGGCGCTGTGCTAGGAAACAAGTACCTGAAATTTAATTGGTCATTCTACATTCTTAAGCTGCGAGCTGCCAGTCACAAACCACGCCCTCTGACTAAGTTTGATACAAAATGCATTTGTGCGGGGTTGGTGATGTCAGCTCTACCTGTGCCCGGTTCTCACCGCGTCTATTCCTGCCTGGAGCCTTTGGCACGCTGTTTTCACTTAGTGTGTAGCTGGCGTGGTTCCGTGGTCCTGCTGAGTCTGGCTGTTGGTTGGAGCTTTGCCTGGGGCTATCAATTTTGAAACTTGTGGTAACCAGCCCACAATGGATGCCCATCCGGTATGAGTCTTTATTGATTTTACGTGCTGTTACACCCATTGTGTTTCAATAAATACAGTTTACACTATGGAGCGCTCCTCCTGCTTTATTCTAAATATATATAATACACACGCATTGGCTATGGAGCCCTATCAGTAAAGTATATTGTTTTGCTGCCTGAGTGTGTGGACGTCAATAGTCCTTATAACTGCTTTGTTGCCACTGTTATTATGAAGATTTCAACATAAAGCTTTTCGTCTATATTTGGAGTTAAAAGACAGTCTGGTGCTGGTTCTTCCATTTTTTGATTTTGGAGTCAAATCTGGATATAGATGGATAACCACACTGCAGATTCGGATTCATCTTTCTTGCTTCCTTAAAAGTAACAGTTCAACAGCAGCAATAGAAAAAAAATATTTTCAGATACTGTTAAAACCCACTGGCAAATTAATTATTTTATGGACATGGGTGGAGGCTTAAATACACGCTCAAAGTTGTAGGAGTGGAAAATGTGTCGTCAAGTGAGAAATGAATTTATTAAAAACTATCTGTAGGTGTGAAAAGAGAATAGACATGATTACTGGAGGGTGTATCTGTGGAGAAAAGATAACATGTGTGAAGAACTCTAAGGTTCAATCCAGCATTTTTCTCATCTCCGTTTAAAGTTTATTTAGGAAAACAAATCTTTGACAGTAAAAAAAAAATAATCTTGTTCTAGTTCATGCTTGTAAGTAATAATTCTGCCAATAAGTCACAAGGTAAAAGACAAGTATATTATGTTCTCATGCAGGAAATGAGTTACTTAGTCATAACAAATATTCTTTTAATCAGCGATATAATACTTTTTTCCTGAAGAACAAGTCACATAGTAGAGTGTATGTTTTCTACAAAAACAATAGGTAATTCATTTAAAATAATTGTAACTAGATTTTTTTGGGGAAAAAATAAAGAAAGGTTATTAGATACAATTTCTGATTCTAGCTGTCATTTCTCTATTTTATTCTAGGAAATAAGCAGAATCTTATTAGTTGCTATGGGCAGCACCACCCCCTACCTTGTTAAGAAGCGTAAATAAATCTACCCACACATCTATTTTTCTTTCGCTCTAGTACAGTGGTAGCCAACTCCAGTCCTCGAGAGCTACCAACAGTTCACATTTTCCAGCTCACCTCGCAGGTACCCAGGTGCACTCATTACTGACTGACACATTTTAAATGATCCACAGGTGGAGCTAATTACTTTACTTGTGATTCTGTGAGGAGACATGGAAAACCTTAACTGTTGGTAGCTCTCGAGGACTGGAGTTGGCAACCCCTGCTCTATTAGTACTACTCGCAGGTACAGTACAAGAATACAGGATTCCTATAAAATGGTGACCATAAGAACAGGGCTATCTTACCAGCATTCTGGGCCCCTGAGCAAAGCAGTGCAGTAGGGCCCCAATCTACACAACCTCACCTCTCTGTACTCCTCACTGTTAGATGACATCACGCCCAACTTTCAGTGTGAACACTGGAGGAGGAGGATGAGGAGAAGGTATGCCAGCCAATGCTAGCCAGCATTAAATAGATTACCATAAGCAAAATTAAAATTTTGATTATTAATTTACCCTGTCTTGGGCTGCTCTAGAGCCCCTATGCTTGTGGGGCACCTAAGCAATAGCCCAGTGGAATAGATGGCCATGCATAAGAGACTCTACATTATTTAGTATATTGTAATAAAGAAAAGTACAGTAGGTTGATTAGCACAGATGTTTATTGAGTGATTTGAATGTAAGAATACTACTTGTCATGTATTTGAGTGCCCCAGAAAGCAATTTACTACTTCTGCTTCTATGCAATTTGTCCCCACCAACCATTTACTAAAATGGTTGGTGGGGACAAATTGCATAGAGGCAAGAGGACTAAATTGCTTTCTGGGGCACTCTTGTTAATGCATATTAGTTTGATCAGTCCACCGCTTGTTTGCACGGTGGACTGATGTTCAAATTCTGCGCATATTTGCTTATGCGCATGTGCAGGGCTAATGTGCTGGTGCCTTCAGAGACTTGCATAGTCTCCATGGTGCTCACAGGGGGTGGGGCGTGAAGGAGGCGGGCAGGGGACGTGCATTTCCTGGGCGTACCCACCAAAATGCCGGATGCACCCAGGAAAACGCTGGGTGTCCTCAAGCGAATGCAGGCAGCAATCTCCGGGCTTGGTGGCTCGCTGCGCTCGCCACACTTTCTATTCTCAACTCCACGCCGATGTGGATAGTGGGGGTATGAAAAGGTCGGAGGACGCGTACCGCCGGTCAATATACATTTCACATTATTCCCTATGTAAAATCGCGGTCATCGCGCATGCCATTATAAATGAGCCACGATGCCCGCGATTGTGGCCGTTCTAGGTAAAGAGTACCGTGACTTTTAATACTCTTTAAAAAAACTGATGTTATAATATGAAAAGAACTATTAAATGAGTGCTAGCTGCAAATAATGAGCATTTAAGTCTGATTGCATTATATGTGCAATCAAGGAAAAATTACTATATTCTGCAGAAGTAAATAATGCATGTCCTTTGTACAGGCTAAAGATTGGCAAAATCACTTATGTCCCTGTGCTGTTTAATAATTGGTTACTGTAATACCAGTGAATCAAGTGACCTATTTTTGACCGCTTTTGCCACACGTGGGCTGTGGGCTCTTTATCTTATCTGTTGTTTAAAGAGTTAATAAGGATGAATAGTACCCTCTTATGGCAACTTCAATAAACAGAGAAAATACTGTTAGAAACTGTGGAGTAAGCTGTCAAAATCTGTCCCTTGACTCAATGGTATCACATTAACCAGTTAATATACAGTACAGCGACAGAAATAATTTCACCAACCATTAATTAGTATACTTTTTTTCAAAATATTGAGTATATTGCGCTCTACCTGGTGTATGTGCGTGGTGCTGCTTATGCTAGGGGTTGTCCAAAACCCTTTTGGTAATAGTTTATACAAGAATATGGAATAATAAAAAGAGGGGGGGGGGAGGGGGTGGAATGGGAAAGGAAGGATTGGGGTAAGTGGGAGAGGGAGGAGTGAGTGGGGTGGTTGGTGGAGTCAACCAACCATCCCACTCACTCCCCCCTCTCCCACTTACCCCAATCCTCCCTTTCCCATTCCACCCCCTTCCCCCTCCCCCCTTCTTTTTTTCCCCTTATAAATGACTAACGCTGTGAGCAAACATAGAGTTCGCTATCCATATTCTTGTATAAATTAATTAGTATACTAACAGAGCCTCTATGACTCCTTTTTCTTCATTTCTTAATGAGTTAAAAGGCAGTAGGTTCAATTCCAAACTGACAACATTAAAATTCTTAAGAAATCCAGGATATTTTGCATTGTGGTGGGATGTTATTGTATCTTTTGAAAGAGGGTAAAAAGTTATCTTCTACAATACAAATGGGGAACATAAAGTCATATTATACAATTACTTAATGTTAATTTACTGATGTACTTAGTGATATATGATTTAGCTATTGCCTTGTCACAAAGCTGTTGCATACATTTGTTTTTGTTTTAGAAGATGGCAAACATAACATTAAAAAAGGTGTAGTATATTAAATTGGCATGCTCAATGTCAACATTCATTAGGTCCATATTAAATGGGTCATAATACAAATATGGAAATGGTTGTAATATTAGCATTAAACATTTTGATAATTTCAACATTAACTTGTAACATTTAGCATGTTGACAATGATATGAGGTCAGCATTGTTAAAATATTAATGGGGCAGAGTTGAATAATCCCACATTTGAGGAAAGGGTTAACCTTCTCTGCCTCAAAAGAACACCACACTTTCCTCAATTAAGAGGTAAGGTATAAAAACCTGATGCTATGAGTCGGGGTGAGGGTGGAGACCAAGTGACATGCTTTGAAGCACTGGCTAGTAACATAGCCAGTTTTCACACACATATATGAATTTTTGGGCATTATACAAATGTGCAGAAATATATGCTACTAGAAATATTCTTAGTTTTGATCAGATATTAGTAGAAAAGGGAAACAAGTGAGGCACTGCCTCACGTCATACACTTTTAGCTACAAAGTTTTGACTATTAAAAGTATCAGAATAATATAAATAAGATATCTTATTTATCTTGTAGTCAAAATTCAGTAGCAAACTGATGTGCTCCATAACTTGCGTAACTGCTCATCACTGGTGTAGACAGTTCACCTTTCATAACTCTGTGTTCCATGATACAGAGGGTTGTATTTAATAGAAAAGGAAGGGTAGGGTCACTAAAAAAGTGGCCCGAGGGGCGCCTGAGCAGAGCTGCTTTGCTGAAGCAGCAGTCTCTAGGTTTGGGAAGTCTAGCCCAAAAAAATAGACAGTGGAAAAAGGGGATTTGAGACTGCGCTTGCTAAATAATGTGCAACAGGTGTCTCTAAAATATTTAATCAATTAAGATGTTCACATATATTATCACATGAATATTTCATATATATATATGAATATTTCATATATATTTAATATATATTTCATGTGATAATATATGTGAACATCTTAATTGATTAAATATTTTAGAGACACCTGTTGCACATTATTTAGCAAGCGCAGTCTCAAATCCCCTTTTTCCACGGGTTGTATTTAATGCCTGGGACGAGCGGTGACAGCGAGCAGTGCTGTCACCACTCACCCTGTCAGTATTCAACTGACCCCTCCCATAAGCCGATTCCCCCTTGCTCCATTTTTGGTGCGAGGGGGAATCTGCGTATTTTGTGCAGAAGCAGCATGACTCGCAGACTAAATGCAGTGGGCTCCCTGCATTAGCAGTGAGTCTCGTTGTTTGGGGGCATCTTTGCCGTCCTGTGACAGCGAGGATTTCCCCAGAACATAGAATAGGGTGAGTGGCCGGCGAGGGGGTTATACAGCGAGGATCACTGGTTTTCTGCGATCCCCACCGTTTAACCCCCCCATCGATGGCCATGGGCCCCTGCGTTGAATACTGCTTACTATGCTCCTGTGAATTCTGTTCCTGAAGCACTACTGATATTCCTTTGTAAGAACTTAGAAGCCATTGCACTGTATCTGCTATTGTGTTCTAATAAATGCATACACTGGTCTAGTGCTGTACTATTCTGTTCTAGTCAACAATGTCTTTCTGGTGTAATTCTCCCCCCACCCCCACCAACGTTATTCTTGGCCTTAGCGCCAGGTAAAAGGAAAATGTCAATATTACAGTTTTTCGCTGTAACTTAAATTTAAACATGTACATTTGTCTAAAATTCCAACAGCCAAATTAACAATATCAACTATAATCTGAAATCTACAGTACAACAATATGTTGGCCAGGAGAAGTTCTGTCCAGACTTACACTTCTGTGTAAAGCAAAGCTAATCCATAATTAAACTAAAACTAATTTAAACACCAAAACAATGTAGTTGAAAAGAGAAAGTACTAGGAGTATAAACATCAGCATTTTAATTCTAACTAATTTGTTTCTAACGCGTAGCATAGAGTGTGAAGAATGTGTTAACTTTAGCTTCAAAGTTAGAACACAAAAAGGAACATTGTAGAATTACTGTTTGATCCCTTCTGTTCCCAAACCAAAGAAGTGGGATTAAAAATTCACTCTGTAGTTATCTTGCATGTGTCCCACAGATACTGCTTGGTTTGACAGTGGGATTCTCTCACTAAGTTTTCTCTGTAGTTGTAACAATAAATAAACAATAAGTTAGAATATGGGAAAAATAAAGTAAACTGGTTTGTTCTGTGGAAAGAAAAAACAAGTTATATAAATGTAAAATCTATGAAACACAACTCAAATGTTTTAGAGAGGATTTATAAATCCTTTATTACAAAATAGGCATATTGGTACACCAAGCCATCTAATTTCAATAGAGCAGACATTGCTTTGGTTATTATAAATTTTGAAATGTTATCTGATTTCAAAATCCTAAAAAAGGAAAAAGCCTAAAGGACATCATACAATAAAGGACCTATTTCTAAGTTCCACACCCTTTGTGCCTTGTGTATCTCCACAATGTCTTTACTATTTCCTGCATGATGATACCACAATTGTAGTGCCCCGCTATGTAATGTGTTACTGTCCATCAGATACTGTGCATCATGCTGCATGGGATGTTTGTTAACTACAGGCAGGCAATTTACAGCCACATCTGCAGTGGCCAATTAGGGCAAGAGCAGGTCACATGACATGTTAAGACCAGCAACAGTTGAGATTGAGCAGAAGTTGGGCAGAGACCAGCAGTTTATAGAGAGAAACAGAGCTGTGCTGCAGATGGATATGGTCGGTTGGTCGACGAAGATAGTTGACCTGATAGGTTGACATCCTGGAAGGTCGACAGAGTTCTAGATCAACATGGGTTAGGTCAACAGTCAAAAGGTTGACATGTTTTTCGAGCCAACATGTGCTGACAGGCGGTATTTCATGCCCTACCATCCACTAGGGCACGGTGGGAGAATAAAATAGTGTGGCGAGTGCAGCAATGCGAGGGGATGTGGCACACCTAAAACTGTGTCCATGTTAATTGTGTCGACATTCGGGTAAAACATAAAAAAAATGTAAACCTTTTGACTGTCGGCCAAACACATTTCGATCAAACCAGTGTGTCGACCTAGACACCTGTCAGCCATGTCCCTTGTCAACATATACCCCTGTCGACCTAAACCCATGTCAACCTAGAACCCTGTTGACGTTCCAATGTATCGACCTAACGGTGCTGACCTAATGACTGATGACCAACTTATGGTCGACCCAGTGAGCCCATTCCCTCAGTCAAAAGCTGCTCAAACATGGTGGGATACAGATATCATGGTGTATAGCCAGACTATCTGGTGTAGATATGAGAGAAAATACATTAACCCCCTTATCCGCACATTTGCTGTCTTTCCAGTGTCCTGTATCATGTCCAGGGCTTAAAGTGGTCCTGGAGAGGTGGTGGAACTCCATTCCCCTAACACTGACACCCCCCCCCCCTCCTCATTAGGCACCAGGGCTTAAAGTGGTCCTGGAGAGGTGGTGGAACTCCATTCCCCTAACACTGACACCCCCCCTCTCCTCATTAGGCAGAGCCCAGACCAGTGCCAGGGAATTTGTGCCCTACCTCCCGAAAAGGCATAATTGTCCCACAAGGAAGGGGTGTAATCTAATCACACAATAGTAACTAATTCTGCAACATAGTAGCACAATCATATACACATTACACCGCATGTAGTGCTCTTGATTCATATTAAATCACACAGTAGTGCCCCTTATACACATCTGTTTCTGTCACTCCAGCAGCTCACTCTCCATGTCCCTTAGCAGCTCTATGCCCTGTGTCCCTCCAGCAGCTTCCCCACCTCTGTGTCCCTCCAGCTCCCTCTCATCTTGTCTTCAGCATGCACAGAGCTTGCTCTTCTTAGTAGCTCTAATTCACTTCAGTGGTGGTGATTGCATGACTTCACATTTGCTGTGCCAGAAGAACAAGGCACTGGGACAGGCTTTTCTGTTGGAATTACTGTTCTGGGCTCTGGTAGAGGTGGAACTCTGTACCCCTACCATTAGAGGTGGTGGAACTCCGTTTCATCAAGTTCCCCCTCACTTTATCCCCTGATCATGTCTCTTCTGCCTGTCACTGTGTGGAATACCTCTTGCCACTGCTGATATGAGGAGATGTTTCTTTTGTACACTGAAGCTTTCAACGTCAACAACAGTAGGAAGGAAGCATGCACAAACTTAAATAAAATTTGTCAAACGGAAATGAAAGCTGCCAAAATGGAAAAAGAAAAGCTAATAGCCATAGAAAGAAAAACAAATTCCAAAAAGTTTTTTTAATATTTTTAACTGTTTGTTATTGATGTAAAGTAGAGAACATATGCCCTTTAAGTGGGGAGGAAGTAAGTAGTATTATTGAGGATAAAGTTAAAGCAGAACTATTAAATACATTTTTTTTACTAGGGAAGAGCAGTCAGTGGAACACACTGGTACCCCTAAAAAGATGACCCCACTAGAAGTAAATTAGAATTCACGCAGAGGAGATCCTCCAGAAACTGGGCAAAATAAAAACAAGTAAGTCTCCAGATTCAGAAGAGAATTACCCAAAGGTTCTGATAGAACTAAAGGTGACACCCCAGGCAGGGAAGAGGAACTACATGGGTTTTCAAATATGGCGGGTGCTAGAATGAACACTATAATCCGAAATAATCAACATGGATTTGTAAAAAAATGTTCATGCCAAACCAACTTTAAAAAAAATTATGAGGATGTTAGTAGACACCTAGATATGCAAAATCCAGGAAGACCACACCTACAGCATTGCCAAAGGTATTTGACACTGTGCCACATAAAAAGCTGGTTAAGGGGCTAGGGTTTAAAATTTGTAACTGGATAATAAGTTGGCTTCGCAATAGAGAATAGAGGGTGGTGGTAAATGGAGCATTTTCAAGTTGAATACCAGTACTAAGTGGAGTACCACAGTGTTCGGTATTAGGGCCTCTTCTATTTAAAATATTCATTAATAATATGGAGAACGGGACAGAAAGCAGAATCTCATTTTTTTGCAGATGACCCAAAAATGTGCAAAGTGGTTAGAATGGTTGAGGAGGTCAACATTATACAGAGGGACTTCGATAAACTTTATGAATGGACTGATAAATGAAAATGAGGTTCAATGTAGAAAAATGTAAGGTTATGCATCTCAGATGACATAACCAGTGTGCGACTTCTACATTATACGGAGTAGAATTGGTCAAATCAAAATTGGAAAAGGACCTAGGAGTCAAAATAGACAACAAACTAGGGTTCATTGCCCAGTGTCATGGTGCACTAAATTCTCTCAGAAAATAAGCTTCCCGCCCTGCCAACCGGCAAATAGCGCTACAAGCTCCCAGCCGCTGTTCTCACTTTATACATCTACCCTACAATTTCTTGTTGAAAATTTCTACAATAATTTATCATTGGATTCCAGTGCATACTTTAAAATATTATTAAAAGACCAATAAATTCAATAGTAAATATTGCTTAGATTTATAGTTTTCATATTCTACAGTTGAATTAATTGTTATTAATCTTTTTCAATTGCTGTTCCTAATTTATCAACTGTATATTCCTTCTTAATATATTTTGTATAAGGCTGTATCTTATTATTTCATTGTGCAGCCTTAAACATGTTGATATTATGGAAATAAATGTTGACACAAAAGCAACTCTCCATAGGAGCAAGGCACCTGGATTGTTTTTTTTTTTTTTACAAATTGATGGTACTCTTAGCAACAGGCACACAATGGATATGTCCGCATTATAAATTCAGATCCTTTAGCTAGAACAAAGATTTGATAAAGATTCAGCAACTACTGCTGGCATCATTGCCATACACCACCACCACCATCATCATCATCATCATCATCAAAAGTTATTACACTATCATTGTACCTAGATACAAATAGCAAAATAGGTGTGTCACTATTCAGCCCTATAATATGATCCAGCATTAAATTATAATCCCTTAGACTGGAAAACTGGAATACCCTGGATACTATTTACTCATATGTATAGCAGTCTCCCAATCTCATAAATGTAATAACAATATCAAACATATTCCATAAGTGTATAAAGAAATGGTTGTGTGCCAGCGCTTGCTGTCTTAATAATTAACAACACGGTTCTCTTAAAGAATTTTTATATTTAAAAAATATGAACAGTACACATATAATTATACAAATATGAAAAATAAAAAAGTAAAAAAATTATCTCGTAATTATGTGAATCAATTAGTAGATCTTTTTGCTTTTTAGAGGTACCAATACCAATAGTCCCCAATTCGGGACTATTGGTATTGGTACCTCTAAAAAGCAAAAAGATCTACTAATTGATTCACATAATTACGAAATAATTTTTTAACTTTTTTATTTTTCATATTTGTATAATTATATGTGTACTGTTCATATTTTTTATATATAAAAATTCTTTAAGAGAACCGTGTTGTTAATTATTAAGACAGCAAGCGCTGGCACATAACCATTTCTTTATACATTTTACTATTATTGGGTTCTTGACAAAACCCTGTGCCAGCTGCTAATAATTGCGCAACACACACCACTTGTTATATTCCATAAGTGCAATTTTGTTTTCTTCTGAAAGTTCGCAACCACAAACGATCATAAGCCTATTATTAATTAACAGCTGGTGTTTATTTCCAAATATATTTATACAAGCAAATAAAAAACCAGAACATTTGTACAAGATTAGAATCCAGTGTTAAAGCAACATTAGAAGGATAATATTCTTGCAGACTTGCATTAGATACATTGTTAGTATGTGTGTGTACAGTATATGTATGTGTATATGTATATATATGTATATATATGTGTGTGTATATATATATATATATATATATATATATATAGTGGTGTCTCTCTCCTCCTCAATGGGTTGAAAGAATCAGGCGGCACTCCATGGACTGACTTTTCAATATAAATTTTAGTGTTGTAATAGGCAAGAATGACATGTTCCAACAAATGTCAACAACGTGCCGTTTCAAGGCCATTGGTCCCTTCATCAGGACTCAATGCTGTGACATGTGACTCTTTAAAGTGCAGAGTGCAGTGCTAGGTGAAAATAAAAAAAACAAATATATATATATATATATATATATATATACAGTCCAAAGAAATAATAGCACTCAGGAGGCAAATAACAATGAAAAGAAAGCAGATGTAATGTCAAGCTTTCGGGGACTTAAACCCCTTCTTCAGGACAAACCTACAGCACAGATACATACATGAAAAAGACATTTATACTCACAACCTGAGAGCTCCCACTGCGTCCAGCGCGGCACACGCCGTCAGACTCCGCAAGCAGGACGTCCGCACACATGCTTCCGGCTGGGGCTAGAGGTCCGGTTGCTAAGCAACCAACACCGCTTGCGTCCCAGCGTGTCATCCAGCGGTAACTTCCTCTAGCCAGCCTGCATCACGCTAGCCCTCGCTGACACCTAGGAGATAAATACAGGAAAAACATGACATGAATACTTAAACAGATATATATACAAATATGTGACACAGAATACGTATATCAAGCGGATCATAAATGGCAACCAATAAAACAGTAACTTTAAACTACAGCATTCCAATTTATTTTATCGTTGAGACCATATGGGTGGATGGTATTTAACCTAAAAATCCACCTGGATTCAGCTATCAGTAACTTCTTGGCCCTGTCACCCCCACGAGGGGATTCAGGGATATGGTCAATCATAAAATATTTCAAAGAGGCCAGTGGATGACCTTTGGCCTTAAAATGACGAGCCACAGGCTGATCTATAGATTTACCCGAAAGGGACAAATCTATAGCAGATCTGTGTAGACCCATGCGCTCCCGGAACGTTCTGGTGGTCTGGCCCACGTAATAGTAGCCACAGGGGCAAACTATCACATAGACCACATGATCGGACCTACAGGTGAGTACCTGTCTGATCTGGTACTCTTTGGAGGTATGAGGGTGTTTGAAAGTTTTACATGGTTTCAGGAACTTACAAGTAGTACAAGACAGGCAGCTATAACAGCCTGGGGGCTTCACATATGTGTTGGGAGCTCTAGGGATGCCCATGCCAGTTATGTCTGTCTTCATAAGCCTGTCCTTCAGATTACGGCCTCTGCGAAAAGCAGCTAGAGGGCGTACTGAATGAAAACACCTCAAATCAGGGTCGCTCTTCACAATGGGCCAAAGTGCTTTGGATGCTAGATGGATAACAGGACTAGCAACCGAATATGTACTGGTCCAAGGTAATACTTTAGATTCCTTGGGTTTCTTGGATTCCAATAACATGGATCGGGACATAGACATCACCTCTGCCTTCTGTCTACTCAGTAGGCCAACATCATAGCCTCTGGCTGTAAATTTAGCAATAAGGTGATCCAATCTATCGGATAAATCCGAATGGTCACTTACAATGCGGGCAATCCTCATCATTTGGGACCGAGGAAGACCCCTCTTCAGGGCCGGAGGATGGTGGCTGGAGGCCATAAGAAAGGTATTTCTGTCGACGTTTTTGTAATATATATCAGTAGACAAAATCTGATCTTTGATACACACTGAAACATCAAGGAACTGCATCACCTCTGTATGACAGGAATATGTGAACTTAATAGGTGAGTCCCTTGAGTTAACGTCAACCATCAGTGTCTCGAATGCCTCCCGTCCACCCGTCCACAAGACAAACACGTCGTCTATGTAGCGGGTGTACAGGAGTAAATGCTGGTTGACCTCTGGGTTATTGAGGAACAACTCCTCCTCTTGTTGAAACATGTAGATGTTAGCATACGAGGGTGCTACCGCGGAACCCATGGCACACCCCCGTAGCTGTAGGTAATACCTACCATCGAAAAGAAAGAAATTTCTTTCCAGGGTCAACTCCAGCAACTTCAAGAACAACCGATGGTTAAACACCGTATCATCCAGATGTTCTGACAGAAATAACCATACAGCCTCTACACCTCCATCATGAGGTATGGAGGTGTACAAACTAGCCACATCTAAACAGCACATAATAGTGCCTGGAGGAACAACAGATACTGCGGACAACAATTGCAAAAAACTGGTGGTATCTTTCAGGAATGCTTTTTTGAAAAGCAAGAGCGGCTGTAACACATAATCAAGGAGCTGTGACACAGCTTGGTACATAGAATTACGAGCAGCTATAATGGGACGCCCAGGGGGATTCCTGGCGTCCTTATGCAGCTTGGGGAGAGTGTAAAGCACAGGGACCACAGGTGCCACCACACTAATTTTGTCCCGAACTTTAGCAGGCAGTACACCCTCTGATACTGCTGTGGACAAAATCGAAGTGAGTTCTTGTTTGAACCTTGAGGTAGGATTGCTGGGCAATTTCTTATAAACCGCTGTGTCGGCAAGTTGACTGTAAATTTCAGCTCGGTAGTCACCAATGTCCTGTATGACAATGGCCCCGCCCTTGTCGGCGGGCCTGATCACGATGTCATCATATTCACTAAGTTGTTTTAACGCCAGGGACTCAATCTTAGTCAGGTTCTTAGACACTTTACCCGGAGCTGCGTTGAATTTAGAAACCGAATCATCCAGCAATCTCCCAAACGTTCTAATAGAAGGGTTGGTAGAAACTGGGTCAAACTTTGAGCCAGAACTTGATGATAAAAAATTATCGAATAGTCCCCGTGTAGCTATAGCTGGCTTGTGTTGAAAAAACTCCTTCAACCTGAGTTTTCTCATAAATCTATGTTGGTCACATCTCCATTCGAATTGATCAAAAAAATTAGTGGGCACATACGTCAATCCTTTGTTCAGGACAGCAAGCTCAGTGGTGGAGAGGCAGCGTTTGGACAAATTAAAGATTAAGGTTTCATCTGCACTTTGCGAGACGGATTTCGCCTGGGCTCGCTTGTTTTGTTGCCCCCTACGGGTGGCCGGCCTCTTACACCCTGGGGTAAACCAGGGGCTGCTTGGCCTAAAGGGACCTGGGACTCAGTAGTGTCGTCAGACTCTGACACAGCGAAATCACTATCGCTGGTAGCATTAGCATTATGCTGACGGTCCCTGTTCTTCCCTCTTTTGTATTGCCAAGGTTTGCGACGACGGGCTCCCGTGTCGGCATTACGCTCAGAACGATCTCCGGTTAGCCAACCATAAACCTTATTGTCGTCGTAATCGGCTTCGACAATCTGCCTCTTATTCCGTTTGAACTTAAGCAAGTCCCTCTTGTATGCTTCACACTGTGTTTCCAATTTTTGGAGCCAGCTCGCATTTGCTGGATCATTCAGAGTGGAGTGATGGTCCATCTGAAACTGTGCAATTTTGGCCTTAGTCATCTGCAGTTCCCGTCCAGATTCTTCGACTACTAAAACCATCAGGTCCATGGAGGCACGATTGAGTATGCCCACCCATTTGCAGACGAAGTCAGGGCTATGTCGCCCGATCGTAGGTGTATTCTTAATGCGAAAACCTCGCGGAATTTTGTTGGCCCGATAATAATCGGACAGCGAGGATCCGTGCAACAAAAAGTCAATCTCACGGCGTCTTAATTTGAACAGGTGATTATGCACCTCATCGATGCTCTGTTCTGCGTCGGATAATAGCGGGTCAGCTGCAAATAGGATGCCATCAATCTCCGCAGGAGTATACGTAAACTTGGTACCAACTGGTACAGAAATATTCCGGCATCCAGGTGCATCCTGGGATGCCCTCACCTCTGCATGGTCCATAGTAACACTGGAACCCAGACAGTCAGGGAGCAAAAATAAATGTCCTTTAAATGAAGATCATTCAATAATGTAAACCAACGAGTTTTAGTGGGTGCCCTGCAACAATACTTCGTGGCGATGCCACTCAGATATGGATAAATTCCAAAACTGCCGGCACTCTGTATAGGTAGCAACGGTCCCCGGTGCCCAAATAGTGAGCAATACACAGTCCAAAGAAATAATAGCACTCAGGAGGCAAATAACAATGAAAAGAAAGCAGATGTTATGTCAAGCTTTCGGGGACTTAAACCCATTCTTCAGGACAAACCTACAGCACAGATACATACATGAAAAAGACATTTATACTCACAACCTGAGAGCTCCCACTGCGTCCAGCGCGGCACACGCCGTCAGACTCAGCAAGCAGGACGTCCGCACACATGCTTCCGGCTGGGGCTAGAGGTCCGGTTGCTAAGCAACCAACACCGCTTGCGTCCCAGCGTGTCATCCAGCGGTAACTTCCTCTAGCCAGCCTGCATCACGCTAGCCCTCGCTGACACCTAGGAGATAAATACAGGAAAAACATGACATGAATACTTAAACAGATATATATACAAATATGTGACACAGAATACGTATATCAAGCGGATCATAAATGGCAACCAATAAAACAGTAACTTTAAACTACAGCATTCCAAAGAGTACCAGATCAGACAGGTACTCACCTGTAGGTCCGATCATGTGGTCTATGTGATAGTTTGCCCCTGTGGCTACTATTACGTGGGCCAGACCACCAGAACGTTCCGGGAGCGCATGGGTCTACACAGATCTGCTATAGATTTGTCCCTTTCGGGTAAATCTATAGATCAGCCTGTGGCTCGTCATTTTAAGGCCAAAGGTCATCCACTGGCCTCTTTGAAATATTTTATGATTGACCATATCCCTGAATCCCCTCGTGGGGGTGACAGGGCCAAGAAGTTACTGATAGCTGAATCCAGGTGGATTTTTAGGTTAAATACCATCCACCCATATGGTCTCAACGATAAAATAAATTGGAATGCTGTAGTTTAAAGTTACTGTTTTATTGGTTGCCATTTATGATCCGCTTGATATACTTATTCTGTGTCACATATTTGTATATATATCTGTTTAAGTATTCATGTCATGTTTTTCCTGTATTTATCTCCTAGGTGTCAGCGAGGGCTAGCGTGATGCAGGCTGGCTAGAGGAAGTTACCGCTGGATGACACGCTGGGACGCAAGCGGTGTTGGTTGCTTAGCAACCGGACCTCTAGCCCCAGCCGGAAGCATGTGTGCGGACGTCCTGCTTGCTGAGTCTGACGGCGTGTGCCGCGCTGGACGCAGTGGGAGCTCTCAGGTTGTGAGTATAAATGTCTTTTTCATGTATGTATCTGTGCTGTAGGTTTGTCCTGAAGAAGGGGTTTAAGTCCCCGAAAGCTTGACATTACATCTGCTTTCTTTTCATTGTTATTTGCCTCCTGAGTGCTATTATTTCTTTGGACTGTGTATTGCTCACTATTTGGGCACCGGGGACCGTTGCTACCTATACAGAGTGCCGGCAGTTTTGGAATTTATATATATATATATATATAGTCTCTTAATCCTGATCTATCAATTCTTCACTTTTAATGACCAGTTTCCCTGAAATCTACTGTATATACACAAATGATCGGTTCATACTTGAAGCCTATGAATGATGTAGCTAAGATTATTATGCCACAGTCATAAACACAGTATACAGCAGTGGCGGATTCAGGGGGGGGGCACCAGGGCACGTGCCCCCCTGTCATTTATTTTGTAGCTGAGGACCAGGGCTTTCCAATGAGCCCAGCCCCGTGTCTCTAGCCCCCCGGGAACCGGAGAGATCGCCTGGCAAACCTGTAACGTTTTTTCCCCACGGGATAATATGGGACCCGTCAATTCCGACCCCCACCCGGTTCCGACGGCTGCCAGTTACTGCCCTGGCATCACAGAAGCTTGTGGTTGATTTCATTCAATTCCAAATCGCTGGGCCTTCAATAAATATGATACCAGGATGGTCCAAATCGGTCAATCGGTTCCAGAGATATTGCGTGTAAAACCATTTTTTTATTTTTTTAATGTAATTTCATGGCTGTTCATGTTCTTTGAGGGCAGATTACTCTGGAACCAAACGTTCCAGTTTCACTGGACCAAAATCATTCAAAGCCCACTCAAAAGTTCTTCAATAGAATACTTCTCTCATGTAAATGGGTCAGTTGGTTCCGAAGATATAGCCGGTTAAATGAGATAACTGGTTAAAGGAGGGAGGGGTGGTTTTCTCTCCCCCTCACACCAGAAAATGCAGGGACTAGGCTGGTGTAAAAGGGGCCAACCTGGGAATGCATTTTCTGGTGTGAAAGGGGTATTCTTTCAAATAGCCGGGACCTGCAGTGCTCTGAATACAGCCAGGCTCTGCCACTGTCAGTGGCTATCACTTCTGCCTGGCGGCGGCTGTCCCCCATTTACCTCGAGCATGTATTCCCCCATGGCAATGAGCATGTAATCCCACATGGCAATGAGCATGTAATCCCACATGGCAATGAGCATGGAACCCTTGGTAATGAGCATGTAGAGAAGCAGCACTTATGTAGCATAATTTTTAATAGGCATTATGGTGTTTGGCATAACACATAATGGACATAATGGCGTGTAACTTAACGTGTAATGGACATTATGGTGTAAATGTTTAATGCGAGCCTTTGGTGGACAATGTCCCTGTTTATGAAGTGTATTGTGAATTTTGGCTTAATCTGTGTGGCATTATGTGAATTCTGGCTCAATCCGTGTGGCATTATGTGAATTTTGGCTCAATCCATGTGGCATTATGGGAATTTTGGCTCAATCCGTGTGGCATTATGTGAATTTTTTCCCAATCCGTGTGGCATTATGTGAATTTTGGCTCAATCCGTGTGGCATTATGTGAATTTTGGCTCAATCCGTATGGCATTTTATGCATTTGGCTCAATCCGTATGGCATTATGTGAATTTTGACACAATCCATTTGGCATTATGTGAATTTTGGCTCAATCCATGTGGCATTAATTGTATTTGGCTCAATCCATGTGGCATTATGTCAATTTTGGCTCATTCCATTTGGCATCATGTGTAAGGGGCAAGTATAATGGGGTCTAGTATTTCGTTGCATAATGTGTAGAAGTTGTATATTGTGTTGACACGCCCCCTGTTGAGTGGCCACACACCCTTTTCCGGAGCGCGCCTTTGGCGCGCGCACAACTACATCCTTCTCTTTTGTTGCCATGGTGGGCCTGCGTACTTTAATTGCCAGGGCCTATTTTTAATTCCATTCCCACCCTCTCCTGCCGCTCTCTTAGCATGTACACTGGCACCACTTACACCGCCCCTCCCCCACCCAAACCCTTTTTTATCATGGTGCCCCCCCTGTCATTTTATCCTGGATCCGCCCCTGGACTATACAGTATTGTATTATTCCAGAAATGGTTACTGACACGTGATCCAATCCATCCAAAATAGATCCCACCATTTTAATTCTTAAACCTTCTTCAGATGCCTAATATTATTTACATTATAGTATGTGCAACATTCTTGACCTGCTTCAGCACATGTTCGACCTTAAACTGCCAGAATTGCCGATCTATTATGTAAGACAACTTTACAAATTTGGTCAACTTCTAATGTTTGATTATTAGAGACAACAGATTTTCCTAACATTTGATCCATGAGATAAAATATTTTTGAAATTACTGTACCTTCACTGCTCTAAAAATAGTGGATAATGGAAATGTTTTTTTTCATTAGATAATCTAAAGCAGGCATGTCCAACGTTGGCCCTCCAGATGTTGTGAAACTACACATCCCAGAATGCTTTGCAATAGTTTTAGCATTCTCTAATAGCAAAACTGTGTCAAAGCATGCTGAGATGTGTAGTTTCACAACATCTGGAGGGCCAACGTTGGACATGCCTGATCTAAAGGATATATCCCCTTTTTTCTTTCTTTTGACATGATGTTTAAGGCATGTCAGATAAGTGCTGGTGAGGTCATGTTCCACAGGTATGGGTACTGCTATATTATTGGCGTGTAACTCTTGAAAAATGAATTACTTCCTAGAGTACACATTGAGGATTATTCAGCATGGATCACTAATTAAATAATTCACTGATTATTAAACAACTGCGCAGGGGAATTAGCAAATTATAATGTGAATAGGTAGGGCTTAAAGTGGTCATAGGGAGGTGTTGGGACTCATTTTCCCTGCAACTGACACCCACATCTCCCATAATCAGGTGGATTCTAGGCCAGTGCCAGAGTTTTTGGCACACAAACTATGAAATATGAGCCCTACCTCCCATACTAAAAGGACAGTGGTCTTACAATAGTACCTTCAATTCAAATTATACCACATAGTAGCACAATCATATTCACATTACACTGCAGTGACCCTGATTCATATTATACCATATATTTGTGCCCCTTATTCACGTTATGTGAATAATATAATATGCAAAATTGAATAGTGCCCCTTATTCACATTACACACAGTAGTGCCTATTTTTCAAGTCCGTCTACACAGTAGTACTCCTTGTACATGTATGTCACACAGTAGTGTGGCTTATATTTAATTCCTACGTTAGTATTGCTTATACACATAATGCCCACAGCAGTAGTACCCCTTACACAAAATGTCCACAATAAATGCTTTTAGTACACATATCTATATCTGTCCCTCCAGCAGCTTCCTCTCCACTTTTCTTTGGTTCAGTGGTGATGACGACGTCTCATGCGCCATGAAATAAGCCTCTGGGGTTTTCTATCATAATTACTGTGCAGAGCTATGGTGAAGGTAATATGGTGAAGATCTACTATTTCAGGTGATTGCACCCCGTTTTCCCCTACTCATAAATGCAATGCAGCCACTGTTGGAAAGGAAGTCGCTATTTGAACACAGTAACATACCATTTTCTGGGTGTGAAAAGCATTAAGGTGTTTCTCTCTGGTCAGCTCTGACCACTTACAGGCCATTTAAATCACAGATTACTGGCAGCCTCTGACCTACAGTACTTGCATTTTCACAGATTGCAAAGATGCTTGGTACTGCTTTCCTAGCACGGCGCCCGTCTCATTGATTGTATGCCTTAAGTTTAAGGTACTTAAGGCATACAATCAACGCGATGGACCCGATTTTTTTAATCTCATGGATCTGATGCATCCATAAGATGCATGAGATCCATGAGATAAAAAATCGTGAGCCCCCAATAACCATTGTTAAAGCCACCTGCACTATTGACGCCAACTCGAAGCGTGGCGAGCGCAGCGAGCCCGCGTCCTCCGACCTTTTCATACCCCCACTATCCACGTAGTGGTGTTGATTTTATATAGTGTGGCGAGCGCAGCGAGCCCCACGAGGGGACTCGGACTACTTTACATGTATTCCGCGTCCCCTCGCGGGACTCGCTGCACTCGCCTCACTATATAAATTCAACTCCAAGCCGACGTGGATAGTGGGGGTATGAAAAGGTCGGAGGATGCATACTGCCGCGCCTCGCGGGCTCGCTGTGCTCGCCACGCTTCGGTTTGGCGTCAATAGTGGGGTGGCGTTAACAATGGGGGGCCATTTCACCCATGAGGGGGGGTTAGAAATTAAAATTGGGGTTTTGGGGCCTTTTTACATTGATTCAAATGTAAAAATCTCGTTGATTTCATCATGTGTTTGTGCTGCATGAGATGCTTGAGATAGCAGCCCCACACATACAATCTAGATCGTGGACGCCGTGCTAGGAAAGCAGTACCAAATACTTTAATGATCTAAGATGTGTTAATGGAAGTGCAAATGGGTAGTGATTTGCAAGGATAATTATTTCTATCAGTGTGGGCGGCAGTTAACTCCATCTTGGTTTTTTTTTTCTCAATTTGTCACAGCATATAAAACACAGCTTAGCTGTTTTTCCAAATGTAGCAAGTAGATGGATTCCAAAAAAATTTTTGCAGCAGTAGAATTTGTATAAAGTAATAGACTAGAGAAGACATTTTTTAGAAAAATCACAAAGCGGGACTTTTCCAGACTCCATGGTGTGCCAAATTGTGTCCTACATGGAACAATAAAATCAAGATGTATGTGGATACATCTGTATGTAAGAGTGCAGCAATGCATGCATGTATGTACAGATGTGTCCACATACATCTTAGCTTTTTTTTCTCAATTTGTCACAACATGTAAAACACGGCTTAGCTGTTTTTCCAATGTAGCAAGTAGATAGTCTAAAAAATTTCTTAAGCAGTAGAACTTGTATAAAGTAATAGATTAGAGAAGAAAAATCACAAAACCTGACTTTTGCAGAGTCCAAGGTGTGTCATATTGTGCCATACATGGTGCAGTAAAACCAAGATGTACGTGAGCACATCTGTATGTATGTATAGAAAAGGTGGTTTCAGAGGGCGCTATATAATGATGTATTTATTTTGACAATACTCAATGTAAAATTTAGGAAACATAAAATAATTTAAAAAATGACATAAAAAATGACATAAAAAAACACATACATGTGTATTACAAGAGTAAACCGTTTTGGTTATATGTAGACACTTCAATTTTTTCTGTCCTTTCACAGATTGTTAGTCGCTGTTAGTACTGTTCTTTGACTGTTTGTTAGTAGGAGTTTAGTCAGTTAGGATGTAGAGCCCAAGCGTTTCGTCAGTACGACTTCCTCAGGGGTGAAAGCAAACCGATGCTCAAATATTGAATAGGATGTATACCAAACCAGTGATCCAGAATCTCACAAATCAGGAGTAAACAGCTGTGGAATAGAGTGCTTCTATGAAGATAATTAGCTCAAAATTAGCTTAAAAAGTATGGCCTTTAGTCCAGCCAACAACCATATATAAATGATGTGTAACAGTTGGATCCCAAAGCTTATGTATGTATGAATGAGAGCACCAGTGCCTGCCTGCATGTATGTTTGTATGAGTGTGTCAGTGCCTGCATGTACAGTATGTATGTATGAGTGTGGTTGTGCATGTATGTATGAATGATAGCGGCAGTCCAAATAAAATAGTGGGGGGGGGGGTTATAGTGGGGTCAGAAATGTAGTGGGGGGTGTATATGTCTGTGTGTGTGTATGTGTGTGTGTGTATATGTGTATATATATATATATATATATATATATATATATATATATATATATAGACCATTCCCACTGAGCCTTTCACCGGTACACACCTCCAAAAGGACAGTGAGAACCATTTGCTGAACAAAAAACTGCAATTTGTGTGCGGGTTATAATTGATTTTATTGACAGATGATGTCCACTGAAAATATGTCTTATTAATTCAACCAATCCCATACTGGAGATAATCATATAGGAGGAACTCTCCAACCAGCTAAACCCTTAAAGCTATCTGGCTGCAAAATTCACCGATATAACCTTCACAAGAAACAACGAGTCCTTGATCCAGTATTGACTACTCGATGAGAGTCTTCCAATAAGAGTGTATCTATCTATTCCTGGTTGGGGATTTATCCCACATACGAGATTCGTGGAAATTATTTCTAATAAGTTCGCAAACCCCTGATGAAGTCCCTTACAGGGACGAAACGCGTTGGGAACATCTGTTTGCTAATGTGAAAAACTTTTTATGATCTGGAATATTCACCACTACTAAGTGGTTTTAAAGACTTTTTAATAAATATTTACAAAGTTTTGGACTTTACTCTTATCCATGTTATAATTCATCAAAGGCTAATAGAGACCCAGTACTTAAAGGCCTAAAAAAGGGCGCCAACTTACAACTGCTATCCATATTCTTCTTTCCCCCATCCAACAGGGGTTCTTGTAAGTACGGCAGCCAGAGTACAATATCAAACAAATAAGTGGCGCGAAACAAGAGTCTGTTCTATATATCTACATATACATATATATATATATATATATATATACACACACACACACACACACACACATATATATATAAATATATATATATATATATACACACACCCCACTACATTTCTGACCCCACTATAACCCCCCCCCCCACTATTTTATTTGGACTGCCGCTATCATTCATACATACATACATGCACTGCCGCACTCATACATACACTGCTAAACTCATGCATGCATGCACAACCACACTCATACATACAAACATACATGCATGCAGGCACTGACACACACATACATACATACAGGCACTGACACACTCATACATACACTGCCGAACTCATATATATATATATATATATATATATATATATATATATATATATATATATATATATATATATATATATATATATATATATATATATATAGCAATGTTGAAGGGCGGCACTCCAAGGATTTGACAAAAGAGACCACACACGACCGATCAGATTGCCAACGTTTCAAATCGTTTACTTGATTTTTCGTCAGGGATCAAAGTAAACGATTTGAAATGTTGTGTGGTCTCTTTTGTCAAATCCTTGGAGTGCCGCCCTACAACATTGCTGTGATTCGGCGACTGCGGGAGCTGAGGGAAGGCAACCAGGTACTTACCTGGATATTCAGAGGCTGGAAGCCGGCACTCCAGGATTTTTACAGCAGTGTGAAACTTTTTATGAAAAAAGATACCAACACACGGGTATAGTGTCAACGTTTCGGGCTGTGTGCCCTTTCTCAAGAATAGGTCTAATAGTAATATAATGCTTTACTACATTCTTTTACAGGAATATTTAAAAATCGATAAATGGTGACTTGCACATTTTAAATATGTTACTTATTCAACTGTGCATAGGTGAATCTCCTATGTCATAAAAAATTACAGAGTATTTAAAAAAATAGATGACAATCAATCTGCTATTACAGCTGCACTTTCATCTGTTTTAGGTGCTGGCACTCATAATATTGTCATCTCATGAGTCATGTCCGGATGACTCAGAAAAGTAGTGAGCAGGGACCTGGTGCTACGGAAGCCTTGGCTGTGCTTTTTTAAGGTTAGTGCTTTATAAACACAAAAGTGTAACTTAGTACACTAATAAGTTTGCCTCTTTTTGTATGAGTGCTGCTATTTGTACAATATGTGTGGGCAGCCTCTGTAGTCTCTCAGATGGAACAGTATGTACCCTTTTCATCACTGTGTACTTGTTTCTTTCACAATCTCCTTGAAATGCTTTTTTTAAAGTATTCAAGTACATAATGTACCTCTACTCAAATAATAATTTTGTAGTTAAATAATAAGCAATCATAGTCATATATTTTCCCATCCCCCTTAGCTCAACTGACTAATGAAGAACATAGATAAACAGGGTTATATATGAATACAGTATGTAAGTACATAACAAAGGGGAAATGGATCTAGAGTAACAGTTTCCGGTGGCTTAAAGGCAGGTAATCAATATAACAAAGCAATGATAAAGAGAAGTCAGGTGCTTTGGAAGAGGAATCGGCAGCAGAAATAAGGAAGTACTACTGTCAAAGCATAGTTTATTGTTACAGCTTCATCTAGAATTATGTGTCCATTTCTGGAGGCCATAAAGCAGGCATGTCCAAACTATGGCCCTCCAGCTGTTGTGGAACTACACATCCCAGCATGCCTTGCCACAGTTTTGCTATTAGGGAATACTAAAACTATGGCAAGGCATTCTGGGATGTGTAGTTTCACAACAGCTGGAGGGCCACAGTTTGGACATACCTGCCATAAAGCTTTTAAGGTGACTGCCAGATTGCTGTGCCAATGTATAGTAACTGATGGAACCATTACATTATGTTCATAGTGATATAGTGCCAGCTGTTCAGCATAAAGATCAAGGGGCAGATTTATTAAGCTTGGAGAAGAGATAAACTGGAGATAAAGCAAAGAAAAGGTAAAAGGAGATAAAGCACCAGCCAATCAGCTGTTTTTGAAAAAGACAGTTGGGAGCTGATTGGCTGTGCTTTATCTCCTTTTACCTTTTCTCTGCTTTATCTCCAGTTAATCTCTTCTCCAAGCTTAATAAATCTGCCGGCAAGTCTTGTTCACACATCACATCCACTGGATCATTTTTACCATTGTTGCATGGACATGGGAAGTACCACTTGTTTTTGCATTAAACAATACAATACAAACTCTTTCTATACATATACATTTGCCTATTTTGCCATTCTTGATTTTCAAATAACATCACCCATCCCATGTACACAAATATTACATTGCAACACAACCATTTATAGTCAACGCAGCTTTCACAGAAGCCAATTATAGTGATTTTGTGGAATGTCTAAGAAACTATGCATCAATTGGTCATTACAGATTAAATGTGGCTGAAGTCAGATGGGTGCAAAATTGTAATAAACACTGGTTGAGCAGGCATCGACAATCATTTTCATGTAGGAAGAAAGGTAATATTAGTACAGACTTACCTACCCTCCCGCATTCAGTGGGAGTCTCCCGATTTGTGACTGAGCCTCCCACTGCTCCGAAAACCCCCTCTATCCTGATTTTTGGGACTTATTCTGTGTAATTAGACTGCGCATATGCGCGTCCGGAACTGTCAGGGGGTGGGATTTGCATGGGGAAGTCACAGTCAGCCACCGCAGGGGCTGTGGTTAGCAGTGGCTGAGCTGCTGTGTGCACAGACCGGAAGTCTGTGCTTCAGGAGCAGAAAGCTGGCAGCTGGGGCTTCCTTAAGGCTGGCCCCGCCACACTGGGCTCTGTTTATCAGCCAGACCAGCTCTTCCTGCTCCTCTGCTTGTGCTGTGTTCAGGGCTGTGCTGCATCCCCCGCCACACTGCTGGCTCCCTGCAGGTCCCTGCATTGAGTACAGCCAGGTAAGTGATGTCTGGTATAAGGGAATGGGGGCTGCTGGGGGTGTAAAATAGTGTATGCGTGTGTATTAGTTGCAATATGGGGATGCTCTGTTATAATGTACAATGGTGTTTTGTGGAATGTGCTGGGTAATGAGAGTACATCACACAGCTTCCCCCCAGTGGCGTAACTTGGGGTCCGCAGCCCCAGCGATGGCGGGGGGAGCAGGCTCCACCGGGGAGCAGGTTAACTTGTACACAGCATTGTACATTTGCCGCCAGGGATCCCGGAATACACAGCAGCGCTGCGTGCAAGCTGGAAGGGCAGCGGGCATGGTGGAAGGGGGAGCGCTCTCTGGCTGTCTGTGTGAGGACAGTGTGACAGGTTCACTGAGCGTCCTCACACAGACAGCCAGACTCGCCAGAGAGCGCTACCCCTTCCACCATGCCCGCTGCCCTTCCAGCTTGCGTGCAGCGCTGCTGTGTGCAGCTATACGGCGATTGTACAATGCTGTACAGTTTTTCCTCCTGCCTCGCCGCCCCTGGCCACAGCGATCAGATAGGCTGTCTGATCACTGTGGCCAGGAACAGCATGGCAGGTGGAAAACTCGGTAAGGACCTGGCAGGACGCGGTAAGGAGGGGAGAGGGGGAGAGAGATCGCGCTCACCTCCGCTGGCTATTAGCCGGGGAATGTGTGACACATGTCAATGTCCAGCTTCCCCTGATCCCCACTCCCCAGGTGGCGTTGCCTACTCCGCTCGATCCCCGGTGGCTGCTGGAATTTAAAAAAAAAAATGAGGGGGGGGAGGGGGCGCCAGAATTTATTTTGGCTGGGGGGATAAAAATTGCTAGTTACGCCACTGCTTCCCCCTCACATATTACACCCAGTACACACAGCACATTGCACACATTGTAGTACATTATAAACAGCATCCCCCCTCACATATTACAATGGTGTTCTGTACAATATGCTTTGTGTACAGGCTGTAATATTGGGGGGCTGTGTAATGTGCTGCGTGTACTGGGTGTAACATGGGGGGCTGTGTAATAATGTACTATGGTGGTGTGTGCTGGGTACTGGGCATAGTTTAGGGGGAGCTGTGTGATGTACAGTACTATGGTGTTGTGTACAATGTGCTTTGTATACAGGGTGGATTATGGGGGGGGGGGCGGCTGTGTATAACGTACTATGATGTGTGCACTGTGCTGTGTAATATGGGGAGCAGACTTGCCTACCCACTGCCCTGCAAATTAAAACACAGCTATGTAATGTAGCTGTGATGTCAGTGTGTAGCCCTCCTTTGTAATATAGCTATGATGCAAGTATGTAGTCCTGCTGTGTAATGTAGCTGTGATGTCAGTGTATAGCCAATACTGCGCTTGATAATATGGTCTTTACCTACCACTGAAGGACACACTCCTTCGTGACAGTAGACATGCCCCTTGGGTAGAATGTGATACGTCCTCAACGGCACACCACGCAATTCCTTACAGAGCAATCTATAATCTCCCTAAAACTACTTTTCAAAAGAAGGAAAATATGTATTAGTATCTATGCACATAGTCAAGTGTTCGGACTGTAGCATGTTGTATTTTAGACAGATTTTTATTCCACACATATAGTATTGTATTGTGTTATATTAATACATAGAAGCAGTAAACATCATTTATGCAGCATTTAAACCAGGCATGGGGAACCTTTTATGGCCCTCCAGCTGTTGTTGAACTACACATCCCAGGGCATGCAGGGATGTGTAGTTTAACAGCAGATTGAGGTGCAAAGATTCCCCATCCCTGATTTAAACAATGCTAGTAAAACATATGAAACAGCAAGAGTTTGAATGCTGATGAACAAACTGTAATTTCTACTCTGATTCAATTATCTCATTTCTAGATTTATGCTATGTGGATTAATATTCAATGTTAAATATGTTTAAACACAACATGATTTATTAGTATTCAGGTCAAGCAATAGTAAAGTCCTCAATATTAAGACTGAAACTAGAGCATAAACTGTTCGAGGTTTAAGCAGTTTGTTGCAGTTTCAACACAAGTACTTGTCAAAATATAGTAGACAGGAACACATTCAATTTCAGTTCATTCATTTCAAGCAATATTACACTCTGCAAAGGCTCTTAATACACATGTTGAGAGAAGATACTGTTTCTTGAATCTTAATTGCTGTATTTTTTGGTTTTCTATTCTCTGTCCTAGGGAGATGTGAGAGGTTTCATGAAACATTAATACTATTAGCTGAAGCTTACTTTTTCTTTCTACTTTCCTTGTGATGTAAAAAATTGATTTGTTCTGTGATGTGTCTTTGCACAATGCACAGTTGTAGATTATTATTTTTTTAACTATACAACTATAGTTATATACACGTGCCTTGAGTGATGGTATTAGCAGCCTGGAGATACAGACTTATGATTGATAATAGCATGTTCGGAATATTAATACATAATCACGGAAAACATTACACAAAATATACAAACTCAATATTATCTGTATGTAGTACACTATGTCCATACAGACACAACTTAGGACTTAGCAGATATTATAAGAAATTAAAACTACTGTATATGAAGAATAACATTTCTGTATCTTTGAATATTAAAAGATTGTTTTTTTGCTGGGATACGCTGCTGCTGGGAAAGCAGGCAATGGAAAATGAAACTTGGATATATACTGTGTGTGTGTATATGTATGTGTGTATGTATATATGTATATATATGTGTGTATATATATATATATATGTGTATGTATGCGCTCGCCACACTTTCTATTCTCATATATATATATGGTACTCTTTACTTAGAAGGGCGCCCATCTCGGCCATCTCGGGCATTGAATGCACTAAAAAATCAGGTGCGATGCGACCGACGAGATGCCCGAGATTTCCCATAGGGAACAATGTTAAATGTCTCAATTGACCCGATTTTCCTGTTCAATGCCTCAATTGACCCTATTTTTCCATAGGAAACAATGTTAAATGGGCCACAGAGGCCAAATAGGCACCCTGAAGTGAATAATGGCCACCCGAATTGTTAACGCCACCCCACGATCAACGTCAACCCGAAGCGTGGCGAGCGCAGCGGTACGCGTCCTACGACCTTTTCATACCCCCACTATCCACGTCGGCGTGGAGTTGAGAATAGAAAGTGTGGCGAGCGCAGCGAGCCCCGCGAGGGGACGCGGATACCTTCACAGGTATCCGCGTCCCCTCGCGGGCTTCACAGCTGTCCGCGTACCCACGCGGGGCTCGCTGCGCTCGCCACGCTTCGGGCTCGGTGGCTCGCTGCGCTCGCCACACTTTCTATTCTCAACTCCACGCCGACGTGGATAGTGGGGGTATGAAAAGGTCGTAGGACGCGTACCGCCGCCCCTCGCGGGCTCGCTGCGCTCGCCACGCATCGGGTTGACGTTGATCGTGGGGTGGCGTTAACAATTCGGGTGGCCATTATACACTTCAGGGTGCCTATTTGGCCTCTGTGGCCCATTTAACATTGTTTCCTATGGAAAAATCGGGTCAATTGAGGCATTGAACAGGAAAATTGGGTCAATTGAGACATTTAACATTGTTCCCTATGGGAAATCTCGGGCATCTCGTCGGTTGATCGCACCCGATTTTTTAGTGCATTCAATGCCCGAGATTTTTTACTAACGATGCCCACGATCAAAATCGTGGGCGCCCTTCTAAGTAAAGAGTACCATATATATATATATATATATATATATATATATATATATATATATATATATATATATATATATACATATATATATATATGATACATGATACAGAAATGAAGCGGCACTCTCGGATTTGCAAAAAACGTGTAAACGTGCTATTTATTGTCCGACATGTTTTGGGCAAGTGCTGCCCGTCCTCAGGGATCAACAACAGTAACAAAGTGACATGCATTAATACTACAACAAGTGAGAAAACCCTCCCCCTGCGCCGTGCGGCTACCCGCCCCTCATACCTGCGTCCTCCGTTAGTCAGTCACGTTTCCGCTTCACCTTAGCCGGTGGTGTCCCGCCCGGCGCCATTCGGGAGGTTGTTGCTCTGCCCAGCTCCAAACACTCCCTGTGACGTCATCAGGCGTCTCACTGCGCCGCGGTTCAGCTGGAAAGCCAGACCTCGTTCTGGATTCAGCAAGAGGGGTTGCCATAGCGCCTGGGGAGATACAAATCAAAAACATTCAAACTTTATACGTGCACAAAATATCAACAATATAAGAGGCTGTTGCCAGCCAAATAAGAGGCACAATAAAGTGCCATTACGTGTTAAAAGTCACTGCATATAGATGCAGCGGCCATTAAAACAGTGAAAACAAATTTATAACAAGTACAAGTTAAAAATCTGCGGTGTGACTAAGTACATATAGAGGTGATCTAAATGGGAGAGACCCTGATGGTGATCTCTATATGGAATGTTCCATATATGCACTATGTGCCAGTTTTAACCAATGATGGGTCTCTACTATCCAGTCACCTCCACATGTACTGTCAAGGGAGAGATTGAACATTCATGGTATCTACATAAAAACCCTACTAGATGGCTCTAGTGTATCATACTATTTAATATAATTTTTATTATAATATTTTCTGGTTTTTAGTGTTCAAAGAAAGTGATACAGCCCATGTTGTTCATTTAGTCCCCGGGGCGAGAGTGTCCCCAACTGGTGGATCCACCTGGCCTCCAACTGTAGGAGCATCCTTTTCCTGTTGACCCCCCCCCCCCCTTAGGAGGCTTCTTTACCTGATCTATGATTTTTGACCTAATGCTGGCCACACTGTGTTTCTTTTCAACACAGTGTCTGGCTACTGGTTGGTCACTCCGTCCCGTGGCTAACGCCTATCTGATGGTCAGACGGTGATTCGCCATCCTATCTTTAAATTGACACACTGTCTTGCCCACGTAGTACAGCCCACATGGGCAAGACAGAATGTGTATCACGTAGCGACTGGAACAGGTGACGGAGTGCCTAATTTGGATTTTGCGACCAGTGTGTGGATGATTTACCGTGTCACCTGCCAACATTGAGCTGCAGGTCATACAGCCCGTGCACTTGAAACAGCCCTTAGGGCGTGACAAGAAGTGTGGAGGCTTAATGCTTTTAGTCATAAGAGATGGTGATGGAGATCGCGTCTTAAGACGCGAGACATATTGGATCCTTACCCTGAATACCCTGGCACTGGGGGGATTGAATGAAGGGTATGAGATCACCCCATTTATAAATAAATAATGTACCTCTCCTTTCTTGAATAAGGTCCTTCTAGTCCTTCTAAAAAATTATGGGTAAAAAATGCCAGTGGAATGCATATATTAAACATGCCTTGTACCGATTTATTATTCATAGTTCCTGTTTGTCCGCCTTCAATTATCTATATATGTCCATATTATGGATTATTATATATTTTTATATCTTTTTAATCTTATAGATATTTTTTATTATTTGATGTACTTGTTGCTATTAAATGATGCTGTGAGATATGTACAATCCGAAGTGTATCTTATAGAATTTAATTTTCCAGAAATTATTTGTCGACAGTCTTGTTGACTCTTTTTTTGGGAGAGACACTAATGGGAATTAGATCTATGGGAGTTCTCCTTGACCCTATCTGTCAGCTGTAGGAAATTATCCCTTACAAAATTATCCCTTATAAAATATAATGAGTCTATCGACAAATAAGTGTCAACACAGCTACCGTCTCTATACAATGGCTCTTTGCTTTTAAGATAACATCTGTTTATTTAACGAGACTTGCGGTTAAACACGTGATTGTACTTATCAGCCGTATAATTGTATATTTGGTTGTAACCCGAAAGAATTTGATAAGGTAATTGCTCTTTTATTCAAACTGTTATACTGTACTGGAAAAAAGGGAATATAGAGAGGATGGCGGCGCCAAGAGTTGCAGCCGTGTATATATTTGTGGGGCACTAGCTCCCCGTGGGCAGACGTTCAGACAATAGAGGTAAATATACACTTCGGCGCCACTCAATGGAGTTTTATAACCATATGTCTTAATTCACTGAGAAACAATCTTCCTGGTTCTCCCCGTGTTCGTACAACGTCCTAAGGGCACCTACTGACCTTAAGGAAGGTCCCTATGTGCACGTAGAGGTTTCTTTAATCCTTGCCAGGAAACACTGGTACTCTCAGCAAACAACAAACAGTATATGTGGATTACTGACCTTATAAAAAGGCCCTATATTCACGTAAAGGTATCTTTGTCTCACAACAAATCAAATCTGCATCAGCTTCGCTCTGCATACAATCATCAGGAAAAACACTCACCTCAAAATGAGGCCCTATGTTCATGGAAAGGTATCTTTACTGTGTCCACGTCCAATAATTCCCTTATAATAATGCTCGGATATCGCCGTAGCAGAAAAACGATTTATTCCAGGACGTATACAATGAAAGACATACAGAAAAGATCCAAATTAAAAATACGCACAGTCTCAGGTGAGCCCAAAACACTAACTCCCGGTATCCGGATACAAGGAGAAGTGTGACCAGATGAAAAAATGGTAAAGGGTCTCACCTATGCTGTGGGTCCAGTCCTCTCACCAACGCGTTTCGGGCTCTGGGGTTAGCCCTTTTTGAAAAAGGGCTAACCCCAGAGCCCGAAACGCGTTGGTGAGAGGACTGGACCCACAGCATAGGTGAGACCCTTTACCATTTTTTCATCTGGTCACACTTCTCCTTGTATCCGGATACCGGGAGTTAGTGTTTTGGGCTCACCTGAGACTGTGCGTATTTTTAATTTGGATCTTTTCTGTATGTCTTTCATTGTATACGTCCTGGAATAAATCGTTTTTCTGCTACGGCGATATCCGAGCATTATTATAAGGGAATTATTGGACGTGGACACAGTAAAGATACCTTTCCATGAACATAGGGCCTCATTTTGAGGTGAGTGTTTTTCCTGATGATTGTATGCAGAGCGAAGCTGATGCAGATTTGATTTGTTGTGAGACAAAGATACCTTTACGTGAATATAGGGCCTTTTTATAAGGTCAGTAATCCACATATACTGTTTGTTGTTTGCTGAGAGTACCAGTGTTTCCTGGCAAGGATTAAAGAAACCTCTATGTGCACATAGGGACCTTCCTTAAGGTCAGTAGGTGCCCTTAGGACGTTGTACGAACACGGGGAGAACCAGGAAGATTGTTTCTCAGTGAATTAAGACATATGGTTATAAAACTCCATTGAGTGGCGCCGAAGTGTATATTTACCTCTACTGTTATACTGTACTGTATGTGTTGTTTGTTATTTGCGGCCACTTCTATGTGAGGCCGGTTACTTTTGTAATCTGGTACGTATACGTACATATCCCGTCCTGATTGGTCACTGTGTCCTTCTTAATCAGGAGCCGCCAGTCACCAGGCACGCCCTCTGACGAAGTGTATTACGAAATGTGTTAGGGCGGGCCTTGGTGGCAGCGAGCTCCGTTCGTGTTGGGATCCTCCTGCCGCATCTGATCCTGTCGAGCCTGACGGTGCACCGCTTCCCTCATGGAGTGTGCGGTGAGGTTCCGTGCCATGCTGCAGTGCCCTGGATGGTGGTAGGAGGCTTTCCTGGCTTGTTATTACACCACGTGGTAACCAGTCCACTGCTGTTTTTAAAACAGTGCGAGTACTGATTGTCTGTACCGAGGATATTTTATATATCAATTAAATCATATTGGTTTTACACTATGGAGTGCTCCTCCTGTGTTTCTTTTTGAACATATATATATATATATATATATATATATATATATATATATATATATATATATATATATACACTAAACATCGGCACTCACCTTTCCTAGTTTTGGGGTGCCCTATGGCTTGTGACCACATTGTTTAAACAGACATTGTAGGCGCTCTGCACACACTAAATTAACCGATAATAGATAGTGAAGATTTGGTTAATGAATTGATCAGTGCATTTAAGCCTGCAGCCCCCTTCACGGGACCCCACTTTTCTGCAGGTCCTAACACTATCGCTGAAAATAGCTACAATACACATAGCTATCACATCAATGTTTGATTCCAGGCATGCTATCTGGTCTAAAGCTCACAGCACACTATGCTTTTATATGTGAGCAGTTACCAACACACCTGTCACTAATCATCTAGGGAAATGGTTAACATAAGCTATGGAATCTTAGTTAAAACAGGGTACATGAGAGAATGTGACCAAAATAAGACCAATTGTGGTCCCCACTGACTAAGTCCTATGACGAAGCGCGTAGGGGCGTGGCTTTTGTGATGCACTGTGTGCCACTGGAGATCTAGCTGTGTAGCTGCTCTTGCTCAAAGACGCTGCGGTGCTGGGTTCCGGAATTGACATCGTGCTCCTGGAGCAGTGAGAGGTCCCGTGAGTGAGCTACAAGTGCCTGTATAAATAAATATATATATATTTATGTCGAAGAAATGCTCTGGGACACTGGCGCATTGAATTACTCTATACACAAAGGATTATCAATGGAAACCTTTAAGATTCTCAGAAAATAACTGACAAATCTATAGGGTGGCAAGCCAATTCTCTGGAAATCGGCTTGGTCAATCAGATGAATTTTGAATGGAGAGTATATAATGTTCATTCTAGCACCCGCCATATTTGAAAACCCATGCAGTTCCTCTTCCCTGCCTGGGGTGTCACTGTCTGCTGTGGTGTTTCTAGCACTGGTCTGTATATCAGCACTGATATGCAAACCGGACCTGTGCTAGAAACACCACAGCAGACAGCGACACCCCAGGCAGGGAAGAGGAACTGCATGGGTTTTCAAATATGGCGGGTGCTAGAATGAACATTAGTATAGAGAGAATCTAGGCGCCTTATAATATTATAGTACTTTCTTCTAGGAAGAATTTAAACGTATATCCAGAAATGCACATAAAAAATATATATAGATTTATTGCACCAAGAATAAAATAATATACGATAAATTTATAAAATACAGATAAAAATAGCTTTGCACATAAAAAGTTATGACAATTTCCGGTGTATCCGGGGGGGGATGGGGGTTGGGGGAAGGGAAAAATGAAAAAAGAAAAAAACCAGCGGGGAGCAAGTGGGAGATGATAAACACCATAAAACAACGTATGTCAGAGAGGAGTATGCATATATTGTTCTCTCAGAGCTAGAGTAAGTACGTAGTGCTGGATACGTGATAAAAAGTAGTTTCTTGCAAAGAAAGTGGAAGTCCTTTTCCTTGGTTTGGAAACCAGGAGGTAGAGCAGTAATCTCTGGGCTCAATGGCAATGAGGATTAGAGGGTGGCCCCGACGCGTTTCGTCCACTCATGGACTTCTGATCACATTACCTGCTTCCTTGTGTTTATTTGACTGAGTGCCGCTTCCGCTCTATTTGTATAGGACTGCACATGTCCTTTTGAGGGCACCGGAGCACAATATACTTTGTATATGGGAGTGCTGACCACTGTTTATCATATATATATATATATATATATATATATATATATATATATATATATATATATATACAAAGAAAAAGAGAGGCGGCACTTGGAGACTTGTGCAAACAATAATCAAGTGTATTGAAAAAATATATGCATCTACGTTTCGGGGAATGCAATCCCCTTAATCAGGATTGCATTCCTCGAAACGTAGATGCATATGTTTCTTCAATACACTTGATTATTGTTTGCACAAGTGCCACCTCTCTTTTTCCTTTGATACATGTTTGGACGTTGGTCCCTTAGGAAGGCACGGGAGCACCATACCCCGTGGGGGGGGGGGGTTGCTGGAGTGCCTGAGCCCACAAGACTATCTGTCTATCGCGATGCAAGACTTGGTGATATTATAGCCTTTGATATAGGCTTTTTACTTGCTGGACCAAGTTACTAGCGCTATATATCCACTCTTTGTTGTTCTGATAGACCATTATGTATATCTTAAATGTGATATTTTGCATAAAAATGATTGAGAGCACACGGGTGCTAATAATTTACTTATTGACTCCAACTGTGTCCAAACGGGTTTGGAGCAGGAGGAAGAATAACAGAGGCAACTGACTGTCGCTAGGCCAGCCCTCTGACCATGTCAATGATGAAACGCATTGGGGCGTGGCCTAGCGACATCACTACAAGGAAGGAGCACTGAGTGTATACCGGCTCCGTATCTCTGGTGCCCTGCACCCCGTTCATGCTGTATGTATTGTGGTCGCTACCCTATCCCTGCTTGTTGTTTGTACACCCAAATAAATGTTTTCTATAACTTTTAAATGCACTATGGAGTGCCTGATTTCATTACTCTTCTAAATGTTCTACTTGCTTGGTCTCAGGAACACCGTTAAGGTGGAGATCACACGTTAAACAGATCATACCTTAAACAGATCTGAGGGTAAAGGACCTATTGTCTAATACTATTGAATTATTCAATGGATCACAAGACTTGTGATACACTGGAAAGACTGTAAAATGTTCCCCTGATGAAGTCTGTGTAAGAAGAAACGCATTGGTTTTTTTCACACTACTGTTAAAGAGACGAATAAAAAAAAATATTGGAAAATCATCACTTTATTCATTATTTGGATCATTATGGAACTTGTGGACATTTAATATACTCTGGGCATTATACCACTGTTAGGAACCAATTTGTGGGTACTGTTTCGTAGCCCTCATGAAGTTACCGATATCAAGTTTATTCTGATCGACCACGTCCCGGGCACAATATACTTTGTATATGGGAGTGCTGACCACTGTTTATCATATATATATATATATATATATATATATATATACAAAGAAAAAGAGAGGCGGCACTTGGAGACTTGTGCAAACAATAATCAAGTGTATTGAAAAAATATATGCATCTACGTTTCGGGGAATGCAATCCCCTTAATCAGGATTGCATTCCTCGAAACGTAGATGCATATGTTTCTTCAATACACTTGATTATTGTTTGCACAAGTGCCACCTCTCTTTTTCCTTTGATACATGTTTGGACGTTGGTCCCTTAGGAAGGCACGGGAGCACCATACCCCGTGGGGGGGGGGTTGCTGGAGTGCCTGAGCCCACAAGACTATCTGTCTATCGCGATGCAAGACTTGGTGATATTATAGCCTTTGATATAGGCTTTTTACTTGCTGGATCAAGTTACTAGCGCTATATATCCACTCTTTGTTGTTCTGATAGACCATTATGTATATCTTAAATGTGATATTTTGCATAAAAATGATTGAGAGCACACGGGTGCTAATAATTTACTTATTGACTCCAACTGTGTCCAAACGGGTTTGGAGCAGGAGGAAGAATAACAGAGGCAACTGACTGTCGCTAGGCCAGCCCTCTGACCATGTCAATGATGAAACGCATTGGGGCGTGGCCTAGCGACATCACTACAAGGAAGGAGCACTGAGTGTATACCGGCTCCGTATCTCTGGTGCCCTGCACCCCGTTCATGCTGTATGTATTGTGGTCGCTACCCTATCCCTGCTTGTTGTTTGTACACCCAAATAAATGTTTTCTATAACTTTTAAATGCACTATGGAGTGCCTGATTTCATTACTCTTCTAAATTTTCTACTTGCTTGGTCTCAGGAACACCGTTAAGGTGGAGATCACACGTTAAACAGATCATACCTTAAACAGATCTGAGGGTAAAGGACCTATTGTCTAATACTATTGAATTATTCAATGGATCACAAGACTTGTGATACACTGGAAAGACTGTAAAATGTTCCCCTGATGAAGTCTGTGTAAGAAGAAACGCATTGGTTTTTTTCACACTACTGTTAAAGAGACGAATAAAAAAAAATATTGGAAAATCATCACTTTATTCATTATTTGGATCATTATGGAACTTGTGGACATTTAATATACTCTGGGCATTATACCACTGTTAGGAACCAATTTGTGGGTACTGTTTCGTAGCCCTCATGAAACTTTGTGGTGAAGCAGCCTGAATTGTGTTACATATAATTGTATTATATTCAACTTGTCAATATTGGGAATAGTAGCATATAAGCATGGGAGAAGTATTGGGATATACATATAAATATATAACAAGCAGAATGAACCGGCACTCAAGATTCCAATAGCAGCTGCCCCGGGTGCCAACTTCCAAAGTAGTAGAAGAGGTAGAATAAGTGTCACTCCAGAGGACTTGGTTCAACGGGTTTTATAGGTATAAAATAGCAAATAAGGTTACATGGTCATACAGGTCGATGTTTCGATACCAACATGTATCGTTGTCAAGACGGCATGTAACTACAGCAAGTAACAGGATACAATAAGCCCGCACGGCGGCGGGACCAACATATATAAGCAAACAAGCATATACTTACCGGCTACGTGTGGACTGGACGGGAGCCGGGTGCAAAGTGCGTCTCATCCTCTGACAGGGGAGGGGCGCTCATTGCTGAAGTCAGTCCAACAACACAGCATAGCAATGCTGCGTGATAGGATACGTCCCCGGCAACCCGTCCAGAATCCCATGAGCCGGGACCATGAGTGAGAAAGGCAGAGCCAGGATGCCTTGGCCGCAATGTGATACATAATAAATAAATAACTACACACTGCAATCAGCGTAACTCGGCGCTGTGTGAGTCAAAGGAGATGGGAGACACAAATGGGGGGATGAAATGGCTGGGTGCCTGGTAGTGTCCACAGTTCAAGGCGACACGGATGGGAAACATGAAGCGGGCAAAAGGGTGGACATCACTGTGTCGACGTGGCTAAAAGGAACCTAGATGACAATACTAGATGAACAGTCCCCAGTTCAACCGGTCATTAAGGCCTTTGGGTTTCACAGTTTGCAATTTATGTATCCATCTGGACTCCATTCTCAGGAGTAAACCATCACGATCACCCCCTCTGGGAAGCACCGGGACGTGGTCGATCAGAATAAACTTGATATCGGTAACTGTGTGGCCAGCTTCCAAGAAGTGCCTGGCTACGGGCTGATCGGCTTTTTTTGCAGAGATGGCGGCGTTAATCGCTGAACGATGAAGTGCCATACGATCACGGATAGTTCTGATAGTTTTGCAGACATAGAAGAGCCGACATGGGCAGTATAAGAGATAAATTACATGAGTTGTCAAGCATGTGAGGACATGGCGTATCTGGAACTGGTAGTCAGAATGGGGGTGCTGAAAAGATTTACAGACCACCATATTACGGCAGGTGGTACACTTTAGACACCTGTAGCAACCAGGTTGTTTTTGTAGAAATGTGGATCGAGTGATGGTGTCGAAGCCTGTGATGTCGGCATGCATGACTTGGTCTTTTATATTTTTACCCCTGGTGTAGCAAGCCATGGGGCGAGTATTCTTAAAGACAGGGAGCGACTTGTCAGTCTTGACAATAGGCCACAGGGCGGTGGTAGCTCTTTGCACAATCGGGCTGGATGTGCAGTAACGTTGCTTCCAGGGGATAGTGTCTCTTTTTGCACGAGTAGTAGGTTGAAGCAATGTGGATCTAGGCATATAAAGAACTTCAGACTGGGTAGTCTTGAGTTGAGAAATGTCGTAGCCTCTTTGCACAAACCGGTCGACAATTTTATTGGTGCTATTAATCGCTGATGACTTGGAACTGGAGATTCTGGTTACACGCATAAGTTGCGATTTGGGTAGCCCACGCTTCAACCCCCTCGGGTGGTGGCTAGATGACAGCAATAGCGTGTTACGGTCAGTCGGTTTGGTAAAAACGTCAGTGGTAATGGTGGAAGATTCAATGCTGACTAAAACGTCCAAAAAGCTAATGGACTGAGTTTGGACATTGATAGTGTACTTAATCGGGGAGGGACCTGAGTTGATGTTCTGAATGTGGTCGGTGAGTATACAGACGGGACCAGTCCATAACAGGAATAAGTCGTCGATGAAGCGGACATACATTTTTATGTGTTGATTAATTTGTTGGTTGTGAAGAAATTTCTCATTTTCTTCATAAAACATAAAAATGTTGGCCAGGCTGGGCGCTACCGGGCTCCCCATCGCGCAGCCACTTGTCTGTTGATAAAACCCCCCGTTAAAGAAAAAATAATTGCGCTCCAGGGTTAAGGTCAGAAGTTGGATAAATAGGTTGTGGTCCAGACCCTGTACTTTGTTAGCCTTTAGGAAAGCAGCGACAGCAGCTACTCCAGATTGTTGAGGGATTGCAGTGTACAGGCTACTGACATCCAGGGTGACCAGTACTGTATTGTCAGGTAACGGGTCAAGGGATTGTAGTTTCAGCAGAAATGCTGTGGTATCCTTGATGAAAGACGGTTGGTTGTGGATGTAAGGTTGGAGAATGGTGTCCAGAAGTTTAGATACAGGTTGATAAAGTGAATTGTTTGCAGAAATGATTGGACGACCAGGCGGGTTATTGAGGTTCTTATGGATTTTGGGAACAGAATAGATGAGTGGGATGACAGGATATTTCTGAGTAAGAGCTTGAGCCAATTTTTTGTCAAGGATTCCAGTCAGTGTCGCCTCTTGTAGTAACAAGTCCAGTTCATGTATATATTGGGCCGTAGGATCGGCTTGAAGTTGAACGTATGTTGAAGTGTCGGCTAACTGTGTATACAGTTCTTTTTTGTAATCATCCAGGTCTTGGATAACAATTGCGCCTCCTTTATCCGCAGGGCGAATAATTATGTGCCGGTAGGATGACAACTGTTTTAATGCTAATTGCTCTGCCCGAGATAGGTTATGATGTACATGGGGTGCGGCAGCATTGTACTTAGTAACTGCTGCATCAACAAGACTGGTGAATGTGGGTATTGATTTGTTGCTCGACACAGGATCAAATGAAGATTTTATACGTGATCTGATGAACTGGTCAATGGGTGATGGTTTCCAGGTGGGCTGGTCCTGATGCTGGAAGTGCTCCTTCAGACGGAGGTTTCTGGCAAATCTGTATTTGTCGATTTCCCACTGGATGTCGCTGTGTGTACTGGTGGGGATAAATGATAATCCTTTGTTGAGGACAGCGGTTTCGGCTGGGGTCAATATATGTTTAGAGAGATTGTAAATCAACTCCTCATGAGCGCAAGCAGCTCGCGCGATCATTTGGTTTTGGTGGGCGCGACGGGTGGTAAACCTCTTCCTCGGCGCCCTTGTGGCTGGGATTGGCCTAAAGGGACATCATTGGTCATAGATGGATCATCGGAGTCACGAATATGAAAATCACTGTCCGAATTGGACGTGCGGGTTTCTTGCACTTGTTGTTCCCGTTGGCGATGGGAGGGTTGGCCGCCGCGATTATAGTTGGATTGTCGAGTATCGCCCCCCATCAGCCACCTATAGACATGATTGTCTTCATAATCCCGTTTGACTGTTTCAAATTTATTGGATTTGAATTTGATAAGATCTTTTCTGTATACGTCGATTTTGGAGTCGAGTTGGGC
The DNA here is from genome assembly GCF_055691185.1 of Crinia signifera. NCBI lineage: Eukaryota > Metazoa > Chordata > Amphibia > Anura > Myobatrachidae > Crinia > Crinia signifera. The sequence goes on from NC_139222.1 coordinate 81,860,804, forward strand.
AGCCCAGTCAGGGTTGGAGGATCGAATGAGGGGCACTTCATGAGCAGTTTCCAGCGTACTGATTTTTTGACGCACTACTTCGAGCTCCCTAGCCGATTCCTCGATGACCAAAAGCATCAAATCGTTGCTGCATTTATTTAGTACCCCCACCCATTTCACACAGAATTCAGGGTTAAAGCGACCAATGGTGGGGGTGTTTCGTACCCGAAAACCCCTCGGGATTAATTGTTGTCTGAAATAATTGGACAAGGAGGTACCATGTTGGTGATAATCGGTCTCACGCTTCTTTAATTGGAAGAGTTGATGGGCAATATCTTCCAATGAAGTTTCAGTAGTCACCTCCTCAGATGTGTCAAACAGTATCCTTTGAGCTTCAGCATCGTTGAAGCTGTGTAGTACGCCCTTGGTTTTGGGCATAGTGCGGCATCCGTCAGAGGACTGTGCAGTCATGGTAGCCAGCGGGTGGTAGACAGGAATATACGACTGGTGCCTTGTTCCGGGCGGATAGGGTGGTGCACCCAATCCTGGGTACAACAAGCAGAATGAACCGGCACTCAAGATTCCATTAGCAGCTGCCCCGGGTGCCAACTTCCAAAGTAGTAGAAGAGGTAGAATAAGTGTCACTCCAGAGGACTTGGTTCAACGGGTTTTATAGGTATAAAATAGCAAATAAGGTTACATGGTCATACAGGTCGACGTTTCGATACTCGACAATACAACTATAATCGCGGCGGCCAACCCTACCGTCGCCGACGGGAACAACAAGTGCGAGAAACCCGCCGCGATTATAGTTGGATTGTCGAGTATCGCCCCCCATCAGCCACCTATAGACATGATTGTCTTCATAATCCCGTTTGACTGTTTCAAATTTATTGGATTTGAATTTGATAAGATCTTTTCTGTATACGTCGATTTTGGAGTCGAGTTGGGCAGCCCAGTCAGGGTTGGAGGATCGAATGAGGGGCACTTCATGAGCAGTTTCCAGCGTACTGATTTTTTGACGCACTACTTCGAGCTCCCTAGCCGATTCCTCGATGACCAAAAGCATCAAATCGTTGCTGCATTTATTTAGTACCCCCACCCATTTCACACAGAATTCAGGGTTAAAGCGACCAATGGTGGGGGTGTTTCGTACCCGAAAACCCCTCGGGATTAATTGTTGTCTGAAATAATTGGACAAGGAGGTACCATGTTGGTGATAATCGGTCTCACGCTTCTTTAATTGGAAGAGTTGATGGGCAATATCTTCCAATGAAGTTTCAGTAGTCACCTCCTCAGATGTGTCAAACAGTATCCTTTGAGCTTCAGCATCGTTGAAGCTGTGTAGTACGCCCTTGGTTTTGGGCATAGTGCGGCATCCGTCAGAGGACTGTGCAGTCATGGTAGCCAGCGGGTGGTAGACAGGAATATACGACTGGTGCCTTGTTCCGGGCGGATAGGGTGGTGCACCCAATCCTGGGTACAACAAGCAGAATGAACCGGCACTCAAGATTCCATTAGCAGCTGCCCCGGGTGCCAACTTCCAAAGTAGTAGAAGAGGTAGAATAAGTGTCACTCCAGAGGACTTGGTTCAACGGGTTTTATAGGTATAAAATAGCAAATAAGGTTACATGGTCATACAGGTCGACGTTTCGATACTCGACAATCCAACTATAATCGCGGCGGCCAACCCTACCGTCGCCGACGGGAACAACAAGTGCGAGAAACCCGCACGTCCAATTCGGACAGTGATTTTCATATTCGTGACTCCGATGATCCATCTATGACCAATGATGTCCCTTTAGGCCAATCCACCCGTCGCGCCCACCAAAACCAAAGGATCGTGCGAGCTGCGTGCCCTCATGAGGAGTTGATTTACAATCTCTCTAAACATATATTGACCCCAGCCGAAACCGCTGTCCTCAACAAAGGATTATCATTTATCCCCACCAGTACACACAGCGACATCCAGTGGGAAATCGACAAATACAGATTTGCCAGAAACCTCCGTCTGAAGGAGCACTTCCAGCATCAGGACCAGCCCACCTGGGAACCATCACCCATTGACCAGTTCATCAGATCACGTATAAAATCTTCATTTGATCCTGTGTCGAGCAACAAATCAATACCCACATTTACCAGGCTTGTTGATGCAGCAGTTACTAAGTACAATGCTGCCGCACCCCATGTACATCAAACCTATCTCGGGCAGAGCAATTAGCATTAAAACAGTTGTCATCCTACCGGCACATAATTATTCGCCCTACGGATAAAGGAGGCGCAATTGTTATCCAAGACCTGGATGATTACAAAAAAGAACTGTATACACAGTTAGCCGACACTTCAACATACGTTCAACTTCAAGCCGATCCTACGGCTCAATATAAACGTGAACTGGACTTGTTACTACAAGAGGCGACACTGACTGGAATCCTTGACAAAAAAATGGCTCAAGCTCTTACTCAGAAATATCCTGTCATCCCACTCATCTATTCTGTTCCCAAAATCCATAAGAACCTCAATAACCCGCCTGGTCGTCCAATCATTTCTGCAAACAATTCACTTTATCAACCTGTATCTAAACTTCTGGACGCCATTCTCCAACCTTACATCCACAACCAACCGTCTTTCATCAAGGATACCACAGCATTTCTGCTGAAACTACAATCCCTTGACCCGTTACCTGACAATACAGTACTGGTCACCCTGGATGTCAGTAGCCTGTACACTGCAATCCCTCAACAATCTGGAGTAGCTGCTGTCGCTGCTTTCCTAAAGGCTAACAAAGTACAGGGTCTGGACCACAACCTATTTATCCAACTTCTGACCTTAACCCTGGAGCGCAATTATTTTTTCTTTAACGGGGGGTTTTATCAACAGACAAGTGGCTGCGCGATGGGGAGCCCGGTAGCGCCCAGCCTGGCCAACATTTTTATGTTTTATGAAGAAAATGAGAAATTTCTTCACAACCAACAAATTAATCAACACATAAAAATGTACGTCCGCTTCATCGACGACTTATTCCTGTTATGGACTGGTCCCGTCTGTATACTCACCGACCACATTCAGAACATCAACTCAGGTCCCTCCCCGATTAAGTACACTATCAATGTCCAGACTCAGTCCATTAGCTTTTTGGACGTTTTAGTCAGCATTGAATCTTCCACCATTACCACTGACGTTTTTACCAAACCGACTGACCGTAACACGCTATTGCTGTCATCTAGCCACCACCCGAGGGGGTTGAAGCGTGGGCTACCCAAATCGCAACTTATGCGTGTAACCAGAATCTCCAGTTCCAAGTCATCAGCGATTAATAGCACCAATAAAATTGTCGACCGGTTTGTGCAAAGAGGCTACGACATTTCTCAACTCAAGACTACCCAGTCTGAAGTTCTTAATATGCCTAGATCCACATTGCTTCAACCTACTACTCGTGTAAAAAGAGACACTATCCCCTGGAAGTAGCGTTACTGCACATCCAGCCCGATTGTACAAAGATCTTCCACCGCCCTGTGGCCTATTGTCAAGACTGACAAGTCGCTCCCTGTCTTTAAGAATACTCGCCCCATGGCTTGCTACACCAGGGTTAAAAATATAA